>NC_142684.1:36337500-36643125 GCF_056320005.1 Nelumbo lutea | reverse complement strand
CACATCTGGATACATTTTCACGTTGGGGTCCTTCGTAATTAACTGAAAAAGCAACAAACGGGGTCCACCGCAAATTTCACAATAGAGGCCAAGTGCATTGCCACAAGTGAAGCTCCTAAGGAAGTCGTTTGAATGAAGAGGTTCATTCAAGAATTAGGAGTCGCTCCGTCCAACATATCACCCATTCCATTGTTGTGTAACAACACTAGAGCTATTGCTCAGGCTAACGAGCCACGAGCCATTCGAAGTCGAAACACATTGAGAGAAAGTACAATATACTTCAGGAGATTGTTGGAACAGGGGACATCCAAATTCAAAATGTAGCATCGGCAAAGAATGTGGCAGACTCATTAACTAAGCCGCTGACACAGAAAGTGTTTGAGAAACACGTGGTGAAGGAAATTGAAGCCAATGGCATGAATTATGTTGAGCTTTGCTTCGTGATCCAAAATCAAGGAGATCAGGAATGATTAGTCTGATGACACTTAAACTTAGGCAGATCTGAGTGACATGTGTATCTGGAGGAAATGGCTACGCTTCTAAGTCAATAGTTTCGAATCGATTCATCATGTGCAACGTGTTAATAATAGTTTAGTATCTCAAGTAGTGTTAAGGCAAAAAGGCACTAACAACAAAAAAAAAAGTGTTTTCAACAAGTCATACATTCACATTTCTCAAAAAAAAAGTGTTTTTAACATTTCATGTAATTCGTCGCCACCATTTACTCCATCATACATCTCCAATGCACATCAGTTACCATAAACAACATTAAGCATCTATTTTCAACACAGGGTATTACCAGGTACATAGTTATTAACTTCCTCATCTCTTACCTTGCAACTCAAGCTTCACCCTTACATCAACATCATTATTATCATTGCATTGCATCCATTATGAGAGCCCTGAGTCCTATGCACCCCTAATCTTCATATTCGGTGGTTGACCCAATTCACAACATCAAAGCATATTTTGGACTTCGAAGTCAAATGCCCACAGAGCCATGTGTGTTGATTTACCCATGCCAAACATGCATGGCTCAGGTGTAAGAACCTGCTGAATGTTTTTTCATTATGCTTAACAAGGAAATACATTGGAATGAATTTCCCACACTCAATAATTTTTTGCAAAAAAATATTTTCTCACTTACAAAGGTCATTTTTCCTTTTTCACTATCTATTTCTCAAATCATGCATCCCAAAGAATCTTAGGGAATTGGTCAACGAAAGATTTTGCAATTCCCTTGTTGTGGGGACAACCATAGTCCAAGACAGCCACACAAATGTTGTGGGCAAGAAATTTCATTTTAAAAATCCCTTTAGGATGATCTGGGGATTGGCCCGCGTACAACAATCATTTTGTCAACAGTCGAACGAGGACTAGACAACTATGGGAGAATACCATAAGAAGCGATTCCAGGGGCATCACTTTTAATAAAAAACAATCATCTTCTTTCAATCATCAACACTTTTGTCGCGAAAAATTTTTTCAAACAACATTTTTTGAACACAACAATCGCATTTCTACGCAAAAATGGGTTGTCACCTCAAGTTTTGTTGTTCGTATTATCATCCTCCAACAAAATGGAACACTCTATAGCACCCCATATTTTGCGCTCTTCAGTCTTTCTATAGCACTTTGATTGTTACAAATGTTTTTTTCTTTCTTTTTCCTTCTAAGTTTCTTGTATTCTTTTTAAAGTTGTCTATTAGGTTTAGTCAATCTGAATGTCCAAAAATGAATACTCCATCACCTTTTTTTCTTCTTCGTTGCATTTTCAAGTTTATTTATTTATTTAGTTTGAGAGTCCCCTTTTTTAGTCAATCTCATTGTTTTACCATCTAGCTCTTTATCTTACCTTGCTAGCACTCTTCTTTTTTTGTTTTTCCTACCACTCATGCATGTAACATATTTGAGCCTTAATTAGTTAATTTAGATTTCTTACTATATTTTACTATCTTTTATTTTTAATCTTCTCTTGTCGTAATTTTTGCCTTTGTCAATTCGTTAGGATTTCACTTTGATCAAACACCATTAATTTGTTTCAGTTTATGTATGTTTATTACCCACTTTCACTTTTAGCTTACATAAGGACACCACTTAGATGTTTTTGCATAGAAAATCACCCGACATCTCTCTCAAATTAAAATTGCACTTTAATTTCAATAATCTGAATTCAACTTTTTTCTTGCCCCAGAGTAGTTAGGTTTACAAGGTTTTGATAGTTGCATGTTTATAGTTGTTCTACTAGGAATGCATCCGAAGAAATAAATTAGGAAAAAGTTCATAATGTTCAAATACACTTTCATCACTTCAGGTTGCAACATGTAGTCTTCATTTGCACATCTGATTTTCTTTTAGATTTTAACATAATTTAGTGAGTTCATTTATTCTCACCATTTGAAAATCCATTTTAGAGTCTCCAAATCTGTTTTATCTCATATGCATAAAAAAGACAGCACTTCTCAAGTTGGATACCACCATCCAGCTAGGCATTCTTTGGATCTTTATTTCAACAAGTGTTTTATTTAATCTACTTAGTTTCATACATATATTTCTTGTTCTACCAACTTTTTCATGACATATGCAGAAATCTATTATCGCAACTTCAGTTTAGAAATCCCATTTTTGTTTAAAAATTCAATAGATTAATTCTTTTTCTAATTTGTTAGAAAGTCATACATTTTCTTGCTTTAATCATTATTTAACCATTCTCTCTTTAGAGTTGTTTTTTTTTTAGCACATACTCCTTTTCTTAGTTAATAAAACGAGTAGATAGAATTGTTATTCCTTTCAATTGCTTGTGTGTGTGTTATTTTAATAAAGAGGTCACAAAATTATTAAATATTTCTTGGAACATTGGTGAAGTAGATGCCAGTTTAACCGGGCATGTGTGGGGTGCCTAACACATTCCCACATCGTACCTTGGTCCCTGAACCCTAAGAATCTCATCCCCATTGGGCAACGAATCACCGAAAAAATAAAATGTCTTTATTGAAAAATCCTAGGTTTTCCTAAATTCCCAATTCCAAAAATTTAGGTGGCGACTCCAAACTTCGTCTCCAAATCCCTCCCTCCCTCCAGGTAGCCACAATATTTTTTTTTATAATTTTTTTATGATTTTAGTATGCATTTATTAATTCCTTTTGAATTATATATCATATAAATTACTAATGAATGTTATCATTCATGAAAATGATTTTTTTTCCAATTATGAATATATGATATATTGATGCTTAGTCAGCATTTAAATTTTGTGGTTATAACCCAAATATATACGTGTTTTCATATGTTGATTATTATTATGATGTTTTTTTTTATAAATCCTATTAAAATATACTATTTTAAAGTGTATATATATATATAATTAAAACTTTATATTTAGTGTTAGGGAAGATTCCTAATTAGTTAGTACCCTGTACTTTGGGCCTAGTGCCACTTTGGTCCTCGAACTTTAAGATATGACAATTTAGTACTCAAACTTTCAAAACGTGGCATTCTAGTACTTGTCATTAACCATCAGTTAAATGGCATTTGTGTCTAATTTGAAAAGACACAAATGCCATTTGAGTGTCATATAATTTTCTTTATCCACCACCCAAACGCTGATAAAAAATGAACAGTCCCAAATCTTTGCCTCTTCTATTCGAGAAAGTTGGAGGCACTAGAATACTCAAAAGAGCATTTGTGTATTTTCAAATGCCGCTTAACAATTAGTTAATAGACGAGTAAACAATTGGTACTATATTAGCTTGTTTTAAAATTTTGAGTATTGAATTGTCGAATTTTAAAGTTTAGGGACCAAAGTGACATTTGGTCCAAAGTACATTGTACTAATCGGGAATTTTCCCATAGTGTTATTGTTATATTTTTATGTTTTAGTAAAGTATTTATAGTATTTCTATACATATTTATGTGTATCTTTATTTTTCTTTGATATATATACATATCCAAATTATATCCCACTACATCTTTTAAAGTTGCCTTTAGAATATGCTTGGCGTTCCCCATAAATTCTAGAGAGTCTGGATCTACTCGTCACAATGCGTTCCTAACGTTGATCTCACGGCATGTTTTGGCCGCACACCAGGAACATCTCCCTTCCTTGAATTATTATTTTTGGGTTGATGTTCCCATTTTAGGGTGGGATGTGCGCTATGTGAGGAGCAAATCCAAATTCAATTGCACAATATATTTTAGGGTAAAATACGAAAACCTCTCCTAAAGTTTTTGACAATAATAAAAACCTTCCTATAGTTTCATTGTAACAAATACCTCCCCTAAACTTTTGAGAAATTAAACAAAAACCTCACTTCCATTATTGATCCAAACAGAGAATGTATATACTTACGAAATTACCCCTGAAGTGTCATTTAAAGACATCACAAAATACCATATTTGCCCTCCTTTTTATTCTACAAGACTCTCTTCCACTCAGCTCCCATTGTTCTTCCCCTGAACCTAGAAGGTATTCAAAAGGGCTTCTTGCTAACTTGCATCGATGGCACTTTTCCCATTTCTTTTCTTTTTTAGCTTCGTCAACAACCATGCAAGCAAGTTTGAAATTTCGGCTTTTGCCATTACAGAAATTGATCTCAAATCGCCAAAGTCTTAAGACTCTAGACTTTGAAATTGTTGTGAAACTTGAGGCATTTTGTAATCGATTCAGGAATCAAAATTTTGAAGGTTGCCAAATCTAGAAACCAATTTCTATCTTTGTGGGTCTCTCCATTGTCTCTAAGATGTGTTTGTGGAAAAACAGAGAATTTGATATTGATAAAATGACATTTGGAATGGCTTGAAACTTGACTATTGTTAGCATGCAGCGCATGACATATGTACACGTGGATCTCAATTTTTATTTGCAAATATAGATGCTTATGGCGGTCCAGTAGCCATTCAAAATAAAAAAAGAAATCCAAAAGTAAAATAAAATGACTTAAATAATGATATGATCCCCGATATGATTTAAAATGGTGTCTCACTTCTCCATTGTTTGAACCACAAATGGTGCCTCACTTTACATGTGTTATCCTTGCCTGAACCACAAAAAATGGTGTCTAACTTCTCAACTGGCGTAAGTTTCAGCGATGAAATAAGTAAAGGTGGTTGATTTCACCATAAGAATCAACCGTGAAAGAATCATTGGCAAAGGGTAGAAAGATGTTCCTCTCTTCCTTAATCAATGGATTGGGGTTTCAAAGGTTGGAGGATTGAAAGAGTTGATGTTCTTTTGGGGTTTCTCTTTTCTGATGGATTTCGAACATGACTACTTTGTTAGAATTGGTGAAGTTTTCGAACAAGGTTCCTTTGTCTTGGCGTCAGTGGAGTTTAGGGATGGAACTTGGAAGTTGGAAGGGAGAGGATAACAATTTAAAGGGGGTGTTTATTAAGTTTAAAATGGGTTTTTTAAGTAATTTTCTATGTAAAATAATTTATAAAGGGTAAAATTGGTATTTTAAAAAATTGGTGCATCAATTTAATGTTTTTTGGAGGTTTTTGTTGAATTTCTCCAAAAGTTTAGGGGAGGTATTATAGAGGAAGTTTTTATTATTGTCAGAGGAGGTTTTTATTATTGTCAGAAAATTCAGGAGAGGATTTTTAAGCGTAAAAAAATTAAAAGGAGTCCGGAGTCAAATAAAAAGTATATTTAATTAATTAACCTAAGTTTTTGGTAGAAAATACAAAAAATGCCCCTATTATTTTGCGCTTTTCAAACTTACCGATCCAACAATTAGCTCTCGCTCGCGCTCCATTTCCAGCTCGCTCAAGCCACGGTACAAAATAACAAAACGATTTGCGAGGGTGTTGGAACGTATCTTGTTGTTAGGTGATCCGGACTCGTGCAATTAACGGTTGATACTGATCAAGCAATCAGAAGATGCAGATGAAATGGGAAAGTTCGTGTGCCACGCAACATCGTATCAACCCCTCTTCTGTTCTTCCTTCTCTCGTTTAGTTTTCTTCTAAAACCCAAAAACCCGAGGTCCCGAACCAGCAACCAGGCGGGAAGAAAGTTCAAAGGTTGATAGATTGTGTGTTCTTCCTGCTCCAAGTCCTTCATTCATTCGCCAACCATCAAAGATGTTGAAGCTTTCGCACTTCATGCGGTCGAGGTAATCCGCCTAACTGTAGCCTAACTCCTGTTTGTATTAGCCAAGCACAATTATCCGAGTTTCCTATGCTCTACGTGTTTCTGTTGTTTTGATAGTAATGCCATCAAATCTCTCTGCTGTTAGCGTGGCTTTGGTTCTCAAACTTTATTTTACAACTTGTGCTGTTGATTGTTGTTTGCATTGCTGAGACTTTTCTAACATGTTTAAGGGGAATTAGTCTTCGAAAAAATGATCAAAAATTAATGTTGAAAATAGTGCTAATCGTTTAAGTTTTATGGCTGCTAATGGCGTTTTTGGTGAGGAGAAGAATGCATACTACTAAGTGCTAACATGCTAGGTTTTGTTTAGTGGGTATTTGATTTTGATGGGTTCTAGTATATTTCTGGTCAGCAAAAGTTGTTTTTGAAACTAAATAGAAGTGAAATGAAGTAGGGAACTTTAAATGCTATAAAAGTCAACTGCAGTTTTGCCCTTGCATACGATTACTTCGGTTAAGATTGTTAATTCATACTCTATCAATTGCTTTTGGTGTCCGTACTTCAAGGCTGCATACTTGTTAACAAAATTCAGTTGCTCTTACCAGTTTATCCGCCCATTTTTTATAAAGTTTATATGAATTCTCATTAATGGTTTTCATGGATCCTTGACTACCTAAATAAGAAAGAACAAACTGATACGATTGCTCTCCCATTTTAGGGGAATGAAACAGTGATTCTCTAGTTTGTTTGGTCCACTAGAGTGGATGATTTTGAATATGAAACTTGGTACTCATAAATGTTAAACGTCATTGTGTTTCTTTTTCTCTAAGAGTCAATAATAAAGTGTCAAAAGGTGGTTCGGTTAATATAGTCAAACGTCTGTGGTCCCATGTTTACGTCTTATTTGGTTTCTTGTTATTTTGTCACTTTTATAGATGACTTTTTAAGAATGACATGGACATGTTTAATGAAAAGATCACTTTGAATTATTCTCCATTTTCAAGCCTTTTGATTACAAAGGTGGAAATTCAATTCAGCTGTTTGTGCGTTACAATTTGATAAATGCCACAAAATATACTTTTCATTCTTTTGATGAGTTCTTTACGTAAATGGGATAAAACACCAACCTTCATATGTTAAGACATCTTAGCAAATTGGTGCGGTTGAATGCAAAAAATTGCCTTTTGTTAGAGGTTGTTAGAGCATTGATGTTTTACATGCTTGTCCCAAAGATTTATTGCATTAATTCTTGTTAGTGGAAAAGTTCTTTAGTATAATTTCTCACATAACATAATTCACCCAATTAGATTAATAAATGGGCTTTTTTGATATTTGGGTAAGTCCCATTTAGGATATCATGAGATATTCCTTTAATTACATCTCTTCTAGGCGTAGAGAAAATTTTGGTATATAATTTTCTTTGAAAATTCTGGTATATATTTCCTCTTTATTTGAGAGAAAACTAGCAAATACGAATAAATAAATTTTTTCTATTCATAACAATTAAGTAAGAATTGTGCTATAGTTTTGGCCTTGCTATTGCATGTGGCATCTCATCTTGTGGCTATATCGAAGGCATTCTCTATGGAGTTAGAATAATTTGTTGGAAAGGTAAGTTGAGCATGCAAGGGAAGAAGTTTACGGTGGAGAAGAAATCCAATAGTAGAGGAGCTTTTATTCAACTATGTGAAGCGTTTGGAAAGGGAAAGAAACAAATTGTCTGCATATCAAAATGAAAGAAAAAACAAGTGGGTGGGATTTGCCGAAGCTCTGGACTACCTAGAGCATCGAAGGTGGCTGAAAGAAAAATCACTCAAACCTATCACGGTCTCAGAGAACAAAATAGAGTTTAGAAGTGAAGCTTCAAAAACCATTGAGGACGCGCATGCGGGTGCTGTAAGAGGTCTTTGTGGTGTATCTTTGTTTTCGAGATTGATGCTTGAAGGAAAAATGGATGATTGGCAGAGAAAAAAGGTGGTGCGATTGGGTAAGAAAGTTGCAGGTTGGAACAGGGTATGCTGCAAGACATTATGACTCTATTTCTAGTGGTTGAGAAGGCATCAATCTATCCGTTTGAAACTGCAAGACATTATGGCTCTATTTCCAGTGGTTGAGAAGGCTTCAGTCTATCTGTTTGAAACAAGAGCTGCCATCCTTGATCTTGCCGTCGGGCATGATTTGATTGCCTTTGTTAACACTTGTAATGGTAAATTGGAATCCATATTGTAATGAGAAAGAGTTTGAAGCAGAGCCTATCCAAATTAAAATCCTTGGGATTCCCTTCAACCTTTGGACCGAGGAAGTCTTTGAGCAACTAGCAGTGTTGTGTGGCGGTGACCTTAGGGGAGTTAACGCCACAAACCTTTAGACGACAAAAATATTAGTTGGGGGTGCAAAACCCTGAAGGATTCCAAGGCCATTCAGGGTGTTCACTGGTGGCAGGCGGAGGACGGTTTGGCTCGCGTCAGAAGCTGAATTGACAATGTGGTTGGGAAGAACAGACAAAGAAGAAGATGATGTGGTTGGTAAGCTTACACGTGGAGAGAAAGAAAAGGTCTATTCCCCACCCAATGGTGGCTTTTTGGTCAAGGAAGTTGGACCATCGAATAAGAATTTCCTTGGATCCAAATTCCCTTTTAAGGCATACCTAGGAAAGATGTTTGAATTTAAAAGGTCGGTCCAACTGGGTGGAAAGCTAATCTACGTAGAAGTTATAAAGAAGGATGACAGGGAAGGCAAGGAACCAGGGGTGGGCCACCTAGTCGGTTCAATCAACAAGCCTAATTCACATGATGTCTTAAAAGTCACAAGGGGTAATCAAGACAGGTTGAAAGGAGATGGTAGTTTGGGTCTAGCTTTGTCCTCCTCCACTCCATCTAACTTACATGGAGAAAAGTTCGATAAGGTGGCTCGGGTGAACTTCCCTTCATGTCTCCAAGACAAACCCAATTTGTGGTATACTAGATCCAACGCAAATTGGAGAAACGACTCTTCTCAGTCTGATGATGATGGGTGGAGCAGCTATGGCAATTCTGAAGAGGCTAGTGCTTTAGAATAAGTTTTAGGCATTGGCAGTGTGGAAGAAACAGTCCAAGTCTAGCTGGATGTTGAAGACAACTTGAACCTTAATTCTCTCTTCAAGGTGGAAAATGTTAGTTGTACTCATACCATTGTTGACTCATGAGGCATCCAAGAATCGCAAGGAGTGAAGGGGGAGAGGGTCTACGCAGGAGTCTTAGAAACAAATCGAGATGAATAGAGTGATGCGGCCTCAAGCTAGAATTGGTCTAAATAGACCTTGCCAGTTGCAACAGGAGTCAACTGGTAATCAAGATTGTGAGGAGCCATTTCCAACACAAGGACAAGTATGGGGGCTTCGAAAGGTGGATGCACAGGGGAACTAGTTAACCTCATTAGCTAATCTGGTTGGGGAAATAGCTACGAGCTTGGCACAGACTGATGCAAATGTGATGCACTCCTAATTTGACAGGGCTGATTCTGTAGGTGTGGGAAACACAGGGATAGAACATGGAAACTTAGCAGAAGTCCTCCCGCTAGTCTTGCTATCCTCCACCTCTCTCTCCTGGTAAGTTCTGTAACTTTAGTGGTTTAAATTTGGGTACTAACCGGTCTTCCTTTCCCTTTGTAGACTCACTAGCTCCCTTCCCTGTTTTGGACTTGCCCATGTTAGCTGCTGGAGGGGGAAAGGGGGAGTGGAGGGAGTAGATGAAAAAACTTGCAGGGGGTGAGAATCACAAATATGAGGAGTTAAAATCACAAGGTGATCTTGAGAGGTGCACTAATGTGTTTGTAAATGGACAAGAATTGCAGACGGGGGAGGACCTTGTGTTTGACTTGGTAGTTAAAATGGGGCTAAAGGTGGATAAGGCAAGGAGAGGATCCTTCACCTAAGAGAGGCAATAGGGGGGGGGGGTAAAAGAAGGAAGAAGCTTAATGATGTTGGGAAACTCTTAAACAATGTGGATGGGGATAAGGAATTTAGTGCTAGGGGAGAAGAAAGGGAGGACTGTAGTTAGTCAAGGGTTTGGGGGCTTTATTAGCCTTGACCATGAAGATTATTAATTGGAATGTGAGGTGTCTAGGGAGTGCCACAAAGAAGGGAGCAATAATGGAAGTGTTGAGGAAAGAAAAACTTGACCTAGTGCTAATCCAGGAGTCTAAAATTCATGAGATTTATGGTAAAATGGATTAGAGGATTTTGTGGAGAAAGGAACATAAGATGGTGCTTTTTCCTTCCTGGGGAGCCTCGGGGGGGGATGATTACAGTCTGGAGGGAGGAAACAATGCAGTGTACTAAGAAATTGGTGGGCAAATTCTCAATCTCAGTAAAATTGAGGAATCTATTTGATGGGTTTGAATGGGTGCTTACAAATGTCTACAGGCCAAACTCATATATAGAGAGAAATTTGTTTTGGGAGGAACTGGCAGATGTTAGAGGGCTATGGGAGGGGTCCTGGTGCTTAGGGGGAGATTTTAACATAATTAGATATTTAGAAGAAACAAATGGGGGTAGGGGAAGGGTCACTACAATTATGAGGAAATTCAATGAGTTCATAGAGGATTTCGAACTAAAAGACTTCCCTCTTGGGCATTCTAGGCTTACTTGGTTAAATCTTTAGGCTAATCCAATATGCTCTAAGCTTGATGGATTTTTAGTTTCTCTAGATTGGGAAGAGCGTTGGAAATATTTGTTGGGAAGAAAATTGCCTAGAGTTACCTTGGATCATTGGCCAATTTGCTTGTTTCAGAAGAGATTTGATGGAGGCCCATCCCCTTTTAGGTTTGAAAACATGTGGCTTACCCATCCAAAATTCAAGGACAGAGTTAAGGAGTGGTGGGATACTCTGATTCAGCTGCCTATTTGAGAAGGCCAAAAGTTCTTAAAGAAATTGCAATTGCTCAAAGAAAGAATGGAAGATTGGAATAAATTGACCTTTGGGAGACTAGAGGAAAAGAAAACAAGTTTGATTTCTTAGATTGAGGAGATTGATAAAAAGGAGATGGTGGGGCCCTTATCAGATAGTGATAGAGATTTGTGGTGGTCTATGAAGAAGGAACTAGAGGTTACTCTTCTCATAGAGGAAATTTGTTGAAAGCAGAAGTCCAGGGAGAAATAGATCAAGGAAGGCGGTGGTAATACGGGATTTTTTCATGCCATTGCAAATGATAGGAGTCCTTATGCTTGGGGGGCTGAGATTACTGATCACAATGAGATAGCTATGACCTTTGCAGTTCACTTTAGGTCAATCTTTTGTAGACCACTTAATGAAAGCTGGTCAATTGAAGGTCTTGATTGGGAGACTTTGGGAAATGATCAAGTAGAGATCTTGGAGAAAATGTTTGAAGGGGAGGAAATTAAGGAAGCAATTTTTTCAATGGACAAATCTAAAGCATTGGGGCCTGATGGATTTACAATGGCTTTCTACTAGGATTGTTGGGAGATAATTAGAGATGATTTGATCAGAGTTTTGAGGGAATTCCATAGGAGGGGCAAAATTAGCCCGGGAGTGAACTTAACTTTTATAGCTTTGATCCCCAAGAAGGTTCTTCCCTCACTCATATCTCAATTTCAAGGGGCTTTTGTTCAAGATAGGCAAATTGTAGGCCATACACTAATTGCTAATGAGTGTGTCAAGACCCTGAAGAGAGAAAGGAAGAAAGGAGTTGTGGTGAAGCTAGATGTGGAGAAAGCTAGACAAAGGAAGAAAGGAGTTGTCGTGACCCAGTTGGTGCTTGTCCCCCAACTGTGCAGCTTGTGAAAGGATAATGGTGAGATTGCATTTCATCTTTTAATCTTCTGTCCCTCCGTTGGCTTTCTCTAGTAGTGGTTTGCCTCACTTTTTGGTTATAGGTGGCCCTTTCCTGTTAGTTTGGAAGGGCTGTTTAACCCTTTTGTTTGCAGGTGCTCTACTAAAAGAGGTAGACTGATGTGGAAATGTACAAGGGCAGCAGTTGTTTGGACAGTCTTGGAGGAAAGAAACTCCAGAGTTTTTTGTGGAAAAGGAGCAAACTAAGGAAGAATTGATTGGGGCCATAACCCTTTGAGTGGCTTATTGGGTTAAGACCTTGAGGTTGTTCTCAGATTTTGAGATTGATGATTTCTTTTTTAGAGCTTGGGGGACTATTGCTGCCTCATCTTCTAGAAGACAAATTGAAACAGTGGACTGGTCTTCCCCGTCTCGTGGCTGGTTGAAATTGAATTTTGATGGGAGCAGTGTGGGCAATCCAGGCCCCGCTGGAATTGGAGGATTTATCGGGGATGAGGAAGGCAACATATGTGCTTTTTCTCAAGTCCAGCTGGGCAAAGTGATGTGGCATCAACAAATTTCTTAGCTTCTGCATTTGGACTTGAGAAAGTTAAGGAATTGGGCCTGGAAAGGCTAATTATTGAAGGTGATTCCAAAACAGTTGTGGACTGGTTAAGGAAAGGGGAAGGAGTTTCTTGGCACCTAAGGAATGGCCTTAGGAGGTTCAAAAGGCTCTCTAGGTAAATGCTGATTCAAATTAATTGGGTTAGAAGATTGGCCAACAATTTGGCAGATAGTTTAGCTAAACAAGGGGTACAAAGACAGTCTATGTTGTGGGCGTATATGTAATATTTGGGGGTTTGGACATTCATTGTCCTTTTTGTATCCTTCACAACTTCTGGTTGTATTGCCTTATTTAGTTTTAATAAAATCGGTTCTCTGAGTTATTGATAAAAAAAAAATATTTTGGAGGTGGTGGGGTTGCAAATCCATGAGATGGTGATTTGAAATTATATTTCTTATTGTTCTATTTCTGTTTGTAGGTGTTGCCGTAACACGTATCAAGGATGTTGCTTTTAGTTTCATTAATGAATTTTCTTTTTTTCTTATCAAAAACTAAAAACGCTAGGAACCACAATCGACCATATTTCATGGCTAAGATTGTAATGGCCGTTAAATAATGATTTGATGGATTATCATGGTGTGTTGAACTAAAATCAGCTAAATATTTTAAACAAGGCTGTAGACAGTTGTCTCCCTCACACAAAGCCAGTGTTTTAAAAGCGCAAGGCGTAGGGGTCAGTTTGCGCGTAAGGCGCAAGGCAAGGCGCACGTCTTTTTGAAGCGAGGCGCAAAAATACAAAAAAAAAGATAAAAAATAAAAAAATGTCAGAAAATTCAAAAACATGCCAAAAAATAAAAAAGATAAAAAAAATTAAACATAATATTAATAAAAAATATAAACTTAAATTTTAAAATAATGTTTTAAAAAACCTATTATCTAAAATTAAAATACATAAACATAAGATGTAAAGCATATTCAAATGAGAATTTAAAAATAAAATCAAACATATCAAACATTTTCAAGCATGTAAAACCTCTATTCTCTTTTTTCATTCAATTGCATTACTTCAAGTAGCTAATGTAATGTAAAACATATTACATTCCTGATTCTACGAGCCGCCTTTGTGCCATGCCCCTCGAGGCAAGTGCAAACAAGTCTATGTTTGGTCTAAATTCTTAGTTTTCACACAAAAAATAATGATTTTATAGTTTTAATTGCCTTTTAAGAAGACATTTTATTAGGATGAATGAATGAACAACATTACCAAATTAGGGGTTCTCCATGACCCAACTGGCACGCCTGGGTTTAGGCGCAAGGCGTATCAGGCGCATGCCTAGGCACACTAGGCGAGCGCCTAGGACCTAGGTGAGGCACATATCCTGAAATGCGCCTTGTCTGTGCGCCTAGGTGCGTCTTTTAAATCACTGCACAAAGCAATGATTTCATGGGTTAAAGTGGAGTATGAAACCATAATCAACCAAGTTTCACAGACAATGCTGTAGATGGTTGTCTCGTTACACATAAAATAATGATTTTATAGGTTAAAATGGAGTAAGGAACCATAATCAGCCAAATTTCATGGACAACGTGGTAGATGGTTGTCTCCTTACATATGCTTAAATGTGAGACAATGAAGAAAAGAAAGAAAATCTAAATAAAGAAAGAGAGGGGTGAGAGGAGTGGAAAGAATATACAGTCCTCCTCTTAATGGAGGCTATAGAACATCACAATGAAGAGGTAAAGGAGGAGCACTGCTTTCTACCTCCGTCTTCTTCTTTCTTCTTTATTCTTTATGTGCCACTCTTCTTTTCTTTCTCCTTTCACTTGTCTCTTGTACCCCTCTCTTCCTACGGTACCAAATATCACCCCACTCAGAATGGCTTAAGGAGGGAAAGAATACCTTTTACTTAAGATGGTGTGTTGGTGTGTTCGGAAGCGTGTCGTTAACCACTTCGGAACACCAGTTTAATATTTATAAAATTTTTCCGATTGTCAAGCAAATACAAACGTGGTAAATGGGTGAGAACGGGTTGAATCCACAGAGAAGCAAGGGAAAAACCGTTACGTACTTAGATCCGGGAAATAGAATACAATTTGGAATTGCAGAAAATAAGAAAATAAAATTTATTATTGATGAAATTAAATGTTTCAAATTTAAACAAGACAATAAATAAAAATCAGAATTTAATAAAGTATGGGAATCAACAAAGGAAATAAAAGAAATAAATAAAAGAAACGATCCAGAATCCGGATCCGGTGGCGGTAGCTGCAGATCGGCCAAACATCTTGCAGAAACCCCTCCTGACAAGAATGAGCGTTTGTCCTTTCTACAACCCTCGAACCCCTCTAGACACAGCCTTGAATCGAACGAATTCAGATCTACAAAACAGAGAAACAAACAAGAATTAATTGTAGAAATAAAAATAACAGAAAAGAAAATAAAGAAGGAAAAGAATGGTTGATCAGATCCAGTGGCGGTAGTTGTAGAATGGTTGAACAGCTTGCAAGAACCCCTCTTGACAAGAACCGGGCGTCCTCCCCTTCTACAACCCTTGAACTCCTCAAGAAACCTTAGCCTTGTTAAATGGGTGAATTGACCAACCCCTTCTACAGGGCCCTTGGGGTCATTTTTATAGAGAAGGGTGGATACAACTGGGAATAGAGAGAAAGAGGGGGGCGACAGGTGGTTAGCAAAAATATGGGTGGCCTAGGGTTTAGAATGAAGGGTTAGGATGGTTTTATGGTGATCCTAAGGCTGAGAAGAAAAGGAGAAAGCACCCAATATTATGTAAGGCTGAGATTTAATGGCTAAAGGCTGAATGGTGAAGATTAGAAGTTAGGTGGCTCCTAGGGTTAGAATGCTAAAAAGAGAGTGCCCTAGAATGGATGGTGGAGATTAGAAGGGATGGAAGGTGAGGATTTAGCAGTTAAGGGTGGCTAGGGTTTGTTAAGAGTGAAAAGATTCGGATAAAAGGCGCCCTAGGGTTTGCTAAGGCGTGGGGAGCATGCTAATACAGTAGGAGGGGTGCCAAACTGGGTTTAGCAGCTAGGAGGCGCCCTCTTGCTTTCAGTTTTTCACAAAAACACCCCCTCTCTCAGTTGGACTTCACACTAGCTTCCCAAAATCTGCATTTCAGCCATGAAAACTTCACAGTTTTTCCTAGAATTTGCATACAGACCCTCAGAAGCCACAACATTGCATTTAACTGGGAAAATGGCATATCTTGACTATTCTAAGGCCGAAAATACCCCTGAATTGATGCCCTTAAGGCATCAAATTGCAGAGTTATCACGTGTGTCTCTGCACTTAAAATGGTTGCAGGAAGGAAGGAAAATAAGTCTCTTTTCTTAGGTTGTCTTGTATCACCCCACTTTGCTAGAGGGAAAAGAACTCTCTTCTTAGGGTGCAATGTATCACCCACTTAAAGTGACTAAACTAAAAGAGGGAAAGAATCCTCTTTATGATAGGATAAGTGGCATTACCTTATAAATAAATGGAACACCTCATAAGATTAAGTATGTTTTATTAATCAATATAAATTTAATTCTTTTAGGGCCTGCTGTCTCATTAAATGAGCACTACTACAGGTCTATTAAATGCTTAATGAATCATTATTATAGATTTACAGCCAAAATATCTTTTAAAGTAATTATGGACTGCAAACCCCCTGCTTTTTTAAATAAATTACTTCAGCCCACTCATAGGACTGGGCTTAGAAGATCAGCTTGGAAAGAAAAGGCCTTTTTTTTTTTTAAAGTTGTGATTGGGAGTACTTTAATAATCTATTCCCAGTCTAGCAAGTTTAAGGATTTAGCAATGCTATTTATCTTTCTGTTTTCTTAATAGTAGAATGCCTTCATTTGTTCTTCATTGTTAAATTCTTTGGTTTTGTTTCTTGAGTTCCTTTTCTTTCATCTTTTTCTTTTTGATGGGTAACAAAAGTAATTTATTAATATAATATTGATAGTAATACATCCGTAAGTTAAGATTCCAAATTAAGGTAGTTAGCCTTGGCTAACCGTCCTGCAAACATGCACAAAAATAGCTCCTTTGTCTTCCTACGTTACAAAAATTCAATCCTCAAAACTATATGTTAATCACCCTGCCCATTTTAGCTTTACAATTGGGCTCGAAATAGTTGTCCATGTTGTACCCCTTGCTTGGCTAAAGCATCGGCCAAAGAATTTTCTAATCCTTGTACCTAGTGTATTGTTAACCGCATGTTCCTAAATAGCCATTTGAATTAATTAATCTCATTTCCGTAGCACTGAATCTCATAAGCCTCCTTACTCAACCAACTTTTAAGCTAATAAATTAATAATGGAAAAGGCCTATAGAAATATGCTAAAATAGGTTAATGATGGAAGGGGTGGGACCTATGTCTTAGAATTCTCTCTCATTATTTTTAGGTGATTTAACTATTTATGATATTTTTATTAGCTAATTTTATACTGTTATTTATTTACATGTTGGGTTGGGCCTATGCCAGCCTTGAAATTTGTGGGCCTGATGGAGACCCGGGCCCAGATTGGACTGAAATGATTTCCCCTAAGAAAATTGCTTTTAGTTTATTAGATTAATGAGAGGAGGGAATAAAATGAAAAAGAAAAAAAGAAAAAAGAAAAAGAAAAAGAAAAAAAGAAAAAGAGTAAATAAATTTTAAGCAATTTATTGGAGTAGTTGAGAGGAGAGAGGATTAGTGGAGTGAGTTATTAAGAGAGAGTTAATGGAATGATTAATGAGGAGAAATAATCAAAGGAGTTAATGAAAGAGAAGAGAGAGTTAATGAGGAGATGTGAAAGTTTTAAAGACTTAAAATTGATTAGTTTCTTAAGTAATTTTGTGCAATTTCAAAATAAAAAATAAAAAAAAAAACAAAAATAGATAAATGGTAGGGGAGGAAGGAGAGTCATGTTGGCATGGCATGTATTGTACGTATGTTTGGGAAGATATTTGGATTGGCATGCCACCCCTAATGGAGATTTTTCCGTCCCTTTATACTCTTTCCAATCTCAAAGGTAGACCTTTGTCTGAGTTTCTTAGATCCCCTTCTCTTTTCGGGTTGAACTGGAATTTGGGCTTCACTAGGAATCTTAGAGAGTCTGAGGTTCCCATGGTGTCTGCTTTGCTTACCTTGCTGAATTCTGTGGTCCTAGGGGAAGATGGTTTGGATAGCAGAGTGTCGTTAAGTCCTTAAGCTTGTTGGGCTGGGAGTAGGTTATTAAGATACTCCCAGACACAACTTAAAAAATAACAATAAAGAAGAAAAAAAGGGCTTTCTTATAAGCCCAGTCTGTCCTATTGGTGGGCTGAAACATTTTAGTAAAGAAAGGGGCCTGCAGTCTAGTTTAGTGAACAACAAGCCCCAAGTTAATTGGGCTTGTTTGTAATGCAATAAGCATTTAATGGGCCTGCAGTATAGCCCATTTAATGGAACAGCAGACCCTAAAAGAATAAATCTATATTAATTAATTTCTTGTGAGGTGTCCCACTTATTTATAAGGGGATGTCACTTGTCTTATTCTAACAAGAGGGCAATTTTCCCTCCTTTAACCACTTGAAGTGGGGAGACACATGTCACCCTAGGGGAGAGAGTTATTTTCCATCCTTTAACTACTTTAAGTGGGGGGGGGGACACATGTCACCCTAAGAAGAGTGATTTATTTTCCCTCCTTTAACCACTTGAAGTGGCGGAGACACATGTCATGCTAGGGGAGAGAGTTGTTTTTCCTCCTCTAACCACTTTAAGTGGGGAGACACATGTCATCCTAAGGGAGAGAGTTTTCTTTTCCCTCCTTAACCCACTTTAAGTGAGGGGACACTTGTCACCTTAGGAAGGAAGAGTTTTCTTTTCCTTTCTTAACCCATTTTAAGTGGGGTGACACTTGGCACCTTAAGAAGAGAGGAGTGTGGAGTTACTTAACCACCTCCCTCCTCTATATAAACCCCTGTCCTACAAGGAGAAGGGGCTAATTCCTTTTTGTTGGCTAATATTAATTTATCTGCAGGATTTCTAGCACTAAGAAACAAGTGGGAAGAGAAAAGAGAAGAAGAGAAGAAGATTGGTGTGGAGAGCATAAGAAAAAGGAAGAAGGTAGGGAATCTTGTTTTCCTCCTACACCCCTTCAATATGATGTTCCTTGTGCTTCCCACATGAGATGGAAGACCATATTCTATCTATTCTTCTCACTCCTTTATTTCTTCCTTTTATTTTTCTTTTCTTCCTTGTTTCATATTGAAATACATGTAAGGAGATAACCATCTATAGCCTTGTCTATGAAACTTGGCTAATTATGATTCCTTACTTCATTTTGACCTTGAAAATCATTACTTTATGTTAGGAAAACAGCCATCTACAACTTTGTTCATGAAACTTGGTTGACTATGGTTCCTCACAGTATGATAATGCACATAACCACAAATTAAAGGCCATTTGCAGCCTTATTGATGAAATATGATTATTTATGATACCTATTTACTTGTTATGTATAAAAAGTTTGTTTATTTTGCTGGTTTTCTCTCAAACAAAGGTGGAATATATACCAGAATTTATAGAGGAAAATTCTGTAGAAAAATGATACTTAGTTTAGTCTATTCATTTGTACTTCTGAATCAGAATCAAAAGGTTTTCTCTGCCCTTAGCAGAGATGTAATTAAGGGAATATGTATGTGATTTCTTGAATGAGGCTTACCCAAATAACAAGAAAACCCAGTTATTAGTCTAGTTGGGTGAATTATGCTATGTGGTAAATTATACTAAAAAAAAATTTCCACTAACAGGTGTGGACCATTATAATCCAACCGTTCTTTTCACTTGTAAGTAAGTCTTTGTTTATCTCTCTTGTTGCCTCCTCACCTTCCCCCTTTTCCTTCCTTCCCTGTTAAGGAAATTTGGTGTGCTCCCATTCCTCCTAGAGTTGGTGCTTTCTGTTGGGAAGTGTTTCATGGTTGTATTCACACTTGTGATTTACTTCAAAGGAAGAGGCCAAACTGGTGTTTATCCCCTAACTAGTGCTGCTTATGCAAGTTAAATGGTGAGACTGCGTTTCATCTCTTAATAATCTGCCCATTGTCAGCCTTATCTGGGATTGGTTTGCCTCTCTTTTTGATTGTAGGTGGCTTCCTCCTAATAGCTTAGAAGGGTTGTTTAGACCTTCTTTTTGCAGTTGTACAAAAAGGAGGGGCAGATTGATGTGGAAATGTACTAGGGCTGCAGTAGTTTGGACTGTCTAGGAAGAAAGAAACTCAAGAACCTTCTAGGACAAGGAGAGGTGTAAGGAAGCCTTAATAGAGGTCATAACTCTAAGAGTGGCTCAATGGGTCAAGACATTGAAACTCTTCTCCGACTTTAAGTTTGATGATTTCTTTAGATCTTGGGGAGTTATTGCTGACTCATCCTCTAGAAGACAACTGATAAGAGTGTAATGGTCTCCTCCTTCTATTGGCTGGATGAAGCTGAACTTCGATGGGTGTTGTGTGGGAAATCCGGGCCTATCTGGAATTGGGGGCGTAATTAGGGACAAGGAAGGAAACATACGTGCCTTTTTCTTAGGTCCAATTGAGTAAGGTGATGTTGTCACAACACAAGTTTTGGCAACAACTTTTGGGATTGAGAAAACCAAAGAATTGGGTTTTGAGAGATTAACTATTGAAGGTGATTCCAAAATAGTTGTGGTCTGGTTAAAGAAGGGGGAAGGAATGTCTTGGCATCTAAGGAATGATCTTAGACGGTTCAATTGGCTCTCAAAGGACATGCTCAATCAAGTTATTTGGGTTAGAAGGTCTGCAAACAGCTTGGTGGATGGTCTAGCTAAGCAAGGGGTTTAGAGACAATCTATGTTTTGGGCTCATTTGTAAGTTTGGGGGATTTAGACTTTGTCGAGTCTATTTGTCTATTCCACTTCTTGTTGTTTTATTTCTCATAATTTTAATGAATTTCCTTCTGAGTTACTGATAAAAAAAATTTATGTATGTATGTCTTATATGTTACTGTTATAATTCAGGTCTGCCTTAGAGTTCGGCCTGACTGAGTACAGTTATGTAAAGAAGAAAGAGTGATAAAGAAAGAGAGAAGAGAGAATTCTGGTTCGAACTGAAAGAGTCAACTTGACTTCTCCCAGTCGGCCAGCAAGTATTTATATTATTATTAAAACATAACTGAAAAGACCTACGTGCCCTTACTTAAGTTAAGAGCACTTGTTTCAACACAACATTATAGATCAACAACATCAATCAAGGTATAAAGACAGAAATACCCCTACGCTAACACTCCCCCTCAAGCTGGTGAGTATATATCATATACTCCCAGCTTGTTACATATGTAGTCCACTCTTCCCTGTATTAACATGTGTAGTGTCTAGCTCTCCATTCAGCACCTTCTCCCTCACAAAGTGACAGTCAACCTCAATGTGCTTCGTTCTTTCATGAAATACTGGATTAGAGGAGATATGAACTGCAACCTGATTATCACAATAGAGCTTCATTGGAGTGTTAATGTTGTACCCTACTTCCTGTAGAAGGTTCCTTAGCCATACTAATTCACAAGCAATATGCGCCATAGCCCTATATTCTGCTTCTGCACTGCTTCTTGCCACAATCGTCTGCTTCTTACTGTTCCATGTCACTAGGTTACCTCCGAGAAACGTGCAATAGCCTGTAGTAGACCGCCTATCAGACATAGAACCGGCCCAATCAGCATCAGAATACCCTTCTATTTCAAGTTTTCCCCCACTCTTGTAAATCAGACCGCGACCCGGGGCCCCTTTTAGATACTTAACAATTCTCAGAACCGCATTCCAATGAGGAATCAGAGGTTTTTGCATGAATTGGCTTACCACACTAACTGCAAATGAGATGTCTGGTCTGGTAATGGTTAGGTAGTTCAGTTTGCCCACAAGTCGTCGGTATTTGCCAGGGTCTTCAAACACTTCACCCATATCACTATTTAGCTTGGTATTTGTGTCCATGGGTGTTTCAGCTGGTTTGGCACCCAACAAGCCTGTTTCTTCCAGCAAATCAAGCACATACTTCCTTTGGCACAGGTTAATCCCATACTTGGATCTCACTACCTCTATCCCCAAAAAGTATTTCAGTTTACCCAGAGTCTTTGTTTGAAAGTGATTCTGTAGATAAGTCTTCAGCCTATCAATACAATGTTATCATTCCCAGTAATAACAATATCATCTACATACACCACCAACAGTATTTTTCCTCCCGGAGAGTCATGACTAAATACAGAATGATCAACTTTGCACTGTTTCATACCGAACTTCTTTACCACCTCACTGAACCTACCAAACCATGCTCGAGGAGACTGTTTAAGCCCATATATAGCCTTCCTTATTCTGCACACCTTACCATCCTCCCCCTGAGCAACAAACCCTGGAGGTTGCTCCATGTAGACTTCCTTGAGTAAGTCACCATGCAAAAAGGCATTCTTGATATCAAGCTGATATAGTGGCCACTCATACATGGCTGCAAGAGAGATCACAACACGAACTGACCCTATCTTAGCAACCGGTGAGAAGGTCTCTGTGTAGTCATTGCCATAGGTTTGGGAGTACCCTTTTGCAACTAATCGCGCTTTCAGGCGTTCAACACTACCATTAGGCAGATACTTAGCCGTATAAACCCACTTACAACCAACAGCTTGCTTCCCAGGAGGAAGAGCAGCGAGGTCCCAAGTATGATTATGATGAAGGGCTGAGAGTTCTTCTTCCATGGCACGACACCACCCTGGAGAGGCAAGGGCTTCCTGGACATCTTTAGGAACAATAACTGATGATAACAAGGTAACAAACTAGCGATGGGAAGCGGAAAGGTGAGTAAGAGAAACATAATTAGAAATGGGATGAAGGGTGCAAATACGTTTACCTTTCCGCAAAGCAATGGGTAGATCAATCTCAGATGCTAAGTGGGGGTTTGGTGCCGGATCCGTCGACGGAGATGTAGCCGAAGGAGTAGTATACACATGACGGATAGGTGGGCATTCAACAGGTGGTGGCACCAGAGGCAAGGATTTGGTCACAACTGGAACAAAGGGAGGAGGATCGACAACGGGAAGTGGAAGAGGAGAAGGTGATGAGGAGGAAGAAGCATCACCAGACCCTAAAAAGAACGGAGTAGACTCAAAGAAAATGACATTAGCTCACACAAAGGACCGTCGAGAACCAGGATGGTAACACCTATACCCTTTCTGGGTCCGAGAATAGCCAAGGAAGATGCAATTGAGAGAACGAGCATCAAACTTGTCGTTCCCAGGACCCAGATTATGGACAAAACAGGCACACCCAAAAATTCTCGGCGTAAGAGGGAACGGAGACAAAGAGGGAAACAAGACCTGAAACGGAGACTGAGCATCGACGATGAACGTGGGCATCCGATTAATCAGAAAACAAGAGGTAAGCACTGCATCACTCCAAAAAGGTTTGGGAACATGCATGTGATGCATTAGGGATCTTGCTGTTTCAAGGAGATGGCGATTCTTTCTCTCAGCCACCCCGTTTTGTTGTGGGGTGTAGGTACACGATGTCTGATGTATAATGCCGTGTTGGTCCAAGTATTCCTGAAACGATGAGGATAAATATTCGCGGCCATTATCAGAACGAAAAATTTTGATGTGGGTACCAAATTGGTTACGAATTTCAGCATAAAATTTTTGAAAAATGGTAAACAATTCACTTCTTTCTTTCATTAAATAGAGCCACGTCATCCTTGAAAAATCATCCACAAAAATGACAAAATATCTGTATCCATTATATGACATTACTTTATAAGGACCCCAAACATCTGAATGAACTAAAGAAAAAGGACTCGACACACGGTTATCAACCCTAGAACTAAAGGGAACACGATGGTGTTTCCCAAGCTGACACGACTCACAATTCAAAACAGAAAGCTGACTCAAGGACGGAACCAAGTACTTCAAGACTTTGAGCGATGGATGACCAAATCGGCAATGCCAATGGAGAGGAGAAAGAGATGACTGGAGAGTTGTTGAAGTTCTACCACCACCACCGTCAAGATAATACAGTCCACCCGCTTCATGCCCTCCACCAATCTTCATCCCCGTCTTGAGATCCTGAAAGACACACATAGAAGGATAAAAGGTAATGGAGCAGTTAAGTGATTTGGTCAGCTTACTAACAGACATAAGGTTAAAAGGCAATTTAGGAACATACAGAACTGATGAGAGGGATACAGGATCTAGATCAACATTACCAACACCACAAATTGAGGATGTGAAACCATTAGCAAGGGTGACCGATTGTGATGTTGAGCAATGAGATAAGGAGGAAAACACACCTGGAGTTCCAGTCATGTGATTGGAGGCTCCAGAGTCAATGATCCAGGGATTGGGTGTAGATGCCAGCCAAGCCATACCTGAGTGAGCAAAAGTCGCCATGTTCTCCTGTGATTGGATAAACCTCTCATTCATCACGGGGAACACTCTTTATCTCCTTCATGGGACCATCTGTGGATGTAGGAGGCAACTGGTCAGATGAATGATTCTCTTGTCTAAAGCTGGAAGTTGAGTCACTGGTCGCGACATGATTGGCCCAGGTTGAGGGAGAACCATGTAAATCATAAAAATAGTTGATGGTATGTCCATCCATACCACAATGAGTGCACTTCCTCGGGCCTGAGCTACATCCTCTACCACGGGCTCTCCCTGAATCTCTGCTCCTAGTACGACCACCACCACGATTATAAGTAGACCCACCATTGTCACTTCGGCCATATGCAGAACCACTACCAACACCACGACCAGACTGAGCTCCCCGAGCTCCACCTCTATCACCACGGCCTCTCGATGCAACAAAGGCATATCTATCTGAGATATTAGATTTCTCAGTAGATCAGATAGAAATCCTCCGAAGTCGGGCAAATACCTCTTCTAGAGACGGAAGAGCTGATCCCCCTAATATCTGAGCCATACTGGTTCATATTTAGACTTTAGTCCCCCCAAAAATCTAGTCACATCAAGTTGCTCTCTCTGTTGTTGCTGAATCTTGACATCAGAAGTGAGAGGATGATAGACATTCAACTCATTACGTATGTTCCTCATGTTGGCACAGTACTCTTCAAGACTCTGATTGCCCTGTTGCAGATTAAAGTACTCTTACTAAAGCTGATAAACTCTGGTTGTATTGTCCTGCCTCGAATACAATTTCTTCGCATGGTCCCACACATCTTTGGTAGTATCAAGGAACATGAAGTTCACACTAATCCTGGGTTCCATACTATTCCACAATCATGTGATGATCTGAGCGCCCTCTTGCTCCCAATCTTCATACTCGTGAGAGTCAGAGGAGGGTTTCTCCTCTCTGATATGTTTTACCTTCTTCTTTGCCTTTAGAAAGACTTCAACGGATTTAGCCCAAGGCACATAATTCTCTCCATTTAACTTAATGGAGGTCATCTGAACATTCAGGTAGTTTGTAGGCACCATCACACTAGGTTTATAATCATTACTGTCTCCCATTATGTTATCACCACTTCTGCACATTTGCTGAATTCTATTATCACTGAGATTTGCACACTACACACCACTAGGTCACACCTGTCACACTGGTTGCAGCACTAATTGTTGCTGGAATGTGTGCTCTTTACACCACAAACCCTAAATCACACCTGTCACACTGATTTCAGCACTTGTTGCTGAAAAATGTGTTCACACCACAAACCCTACTCCTACAACTACCTGAAATCTCACCACTATATGATCATATCTCTTCCTTCAAAATGCACAAAGAAACCAGCATAAACCCTAGCCTTACTGGCCGAAACCCTAGCAAATGGTCTGAAACACACCTCCTATTTAATCCATAACAGATATCATGCACTGAAATCTTTTACCTTATCGCTGAAGTAACACCCATGCGAATAGGAGAGCAGTCCACACACAACAGCCACACACAGTTCGGCCCTCTATTCTTCCTCTACAAGGAGAGGGCGATCTCAGAAATCACAGCAACCGACCACATACGACCTGAATGGAGGCATAGAGACCCCCAAGGGAAGAGGGCGATCACTCCTTTTCAGCCCTTTCCCTTATCTCCAATCGAACATAAAAAAAAGAGGAAAACCCTAGATAGGGTGCGTAGAGAATAAACCCTAGGCAAGCAGAAATGTAGGCAGATTTAACCTAGCTCTGATACCATGTTATAATTCAGGTCTGCCTTAGAGTTCGGCCTGACTGAGTTCAGTTATGTAGAAGAAGAATGAGTGATAAAGAAAGAGAGAAAGAGAGAAGAGAGAATTCTGGTTCGAACTGATAGAATCAACTTGGCTTCTCCCAGTCGGCCAGTAAGTATTTATATTATTATTAAAACATAACTGAAAAGACTTATGTGCCCTTACTTAAGTTAAGAGCACTTGTTTCAACACAACATTACAGATCAACAACATCAATCAAGGTATAAAGACAGAAATATCCCTATGCTAACAGTTACGTTTAAATATTTTAATAGTCTTTTTAAAACATTTAATTTAAATTTAAGTATACATTTTTCAATTAATATTATTATTTTTATATTTTTTCTGAATCTTTACAACTTTTAAATTTGTTTGCATATTTATGCATTTTTTTGATTTTTTAAATTTTTTTAAATTTTTTATTTTTTTTTGCATTTTGCACTTTTAAAACACTGATGTAGGAATAGTGGATTCATAACTGCAGGCTGTTGGTATTTTGATGGAATTGTAGTGTGAAGGAAAAATGGATAGATATGCTTTTGGATTCTCAAAAAAAGTTTGGACAAACAAAACTGGCAGCTCTTGCACTAGTTTGCTTGAATTGTTCAGTGATCATCTTTTTCCCCTTTAATTCCAAGTATTTAGTGTCAGTTTTTTTTTTTTTTTTGCAGGACTACTTTGTCGGAGAGACTATTCTTTGGGAAAGTGGGTAATACTAAAGATGCTTTATGGTTGCATGGTTCTATATCTCGAGCTGGCATTTCAACTGCTGGAAAAGATGTTGCTGCCGATGGTTGTTTTCAGTTAATCATTTATTGTTGCATTTTTTTTTTTAAATTCTTTTGCTCGTATCTTTGATTCTGGGCTTCTTTTTATGAATTGTCAGGAAGTTACTCAAGAAGAGTATTTGCAAGCTTTACCTTTTACAAGGGCAAAGCTTCGCTTTCTATGACGCCTAGGCTCCCTGAGTTTAGAAAAATGGTGGTAGGTTTGCATTTCTTTGTTTCTATTCACTACAATTTTTCTGTTGTACCACATTGGAGAAAGCTTCCTCATTGTATTGGGTAAAAATGGGACAATGATGCTATCAGTAACTAATTTCTTTATGTTGCTCAGTCTGGGGCTCTTAAAATTGAGCGGATGGGTGTCATATTGTTGGAGTTTTGCCCTGCTATAGGCCCACGAAAATATGATTATGAAAAGAAGCAGGTATATCCTCATCCTATCTGCTGCACATACATCTAAAACATTCTAGTTACACAATGCATTTGCATCCCATGTCTTGTTGATTGTGTTCTTATTGCATAAAATGTCAATAGGCTATTTTCTTAAAGCATGGCCGGGTTTATATGGTTGAAGTAATTCAGATGAACAGATTGAAGGATTCGTTGTGTACTTGACTGTCTGATTGATCTTTTGAATTATCTAGATGTTTGCTTTGTCTGCAACGGAGGTTGGGTCTTTGATAAGCCTAGGTGCAAAAGACTCCTGTGAATTGTTTCATGATCCTTCAATGAAAAAAAGGTTGAGTATCTCATGCATTTCCCTCATAGAAATATTTGTGCTGTTAGACTTCACAGAGATAGCCCTTATGCTAGTGTAGCAATGAACACCATATTTTGTTTATTCTGATACAAGATTAATTATCTAGCTTACTGTCCTTTTCATATTTTAGTTATGCACTGACAAGCATTAAATATCACAGTAATGAAGGTCAAGTCAGGAAGACGATGACAATTACACCAATGTCAGAGAGTGGTGGTTACTTCTTTGCTTTGAGTAAGCCTCAAGTCCATTATTTATCATACACATTTTCATTTGGTTTCTTAGTGGTATAAAAATGTGATTGTCATTTTATCATTGTTTTTCCTTTCCATCAGATAAGGAATTGGATGATATTTTATATCAGTCGTGGTTTAGAGTTTGTAAGTTGAGTGATACATGGGTAACATGGGTTCTATGTCAATAAGGAAAAAAATAAATGATTGAGATGCAGAGATCTGATCCTGAGGCTACACTACTTGTGTACTAATGTTATCAACTATGTAAGGAGTACATCAAAATGGAGATGGCTGACTAATATTGTCTGTTTGCGAATAAAGTCCAAGTTATAGGCACATAATATGGTTTAAGTTATTTACTCTGATATTTACTTCTAAGTTATTCACAAATATATGCAATGTAAAATGGCGAAGAATTTATAGACAACCCCACTGCATGTATGATTACATGGCTCACATACCAGTATGGTTGTAAGGTATGATACACTAGTGAGCTGGTAGAAAATTTTAGGGATGTTTCTGTGCACAAGTTTTAATTGATGACCGTTTTCCTTTACTTGTGATGTGTATATATATATATATATATTGATTTCTTAGATTTAGATGGTTTAAATAAGAATGGAAAGACCCTAGTGCCTGCCTTCTTTCATGGAAAAACCTATAGATGATTTGCCACGAATCAAGCCATTGTTTGCATCCATGGTAAGCTGCCACACACATTGCCTCTAATCTAGTTTTCCATGAGAGGACTAAGCTGTAGAGATCATGTATCATAAGCTTGGGATATGGTTATATCCTGTATTTTATGTATTGTATCATATGTAATGTATTTGCTCTTTTCTTTCTTTGTTACTTAGGAAGGGCAGATTTGTCCTTTCATCTTCTTGTATCAATCTAAATAAATACAATTCTTTCTTGTGTGTGTGTGACAGAGAACACACCCAACATTCAACCCTAATTTGCTCTCTGTTGTATTGATTTGACTTGGTATCAGAGCAGGTCTTTCTACCTGTTTTTAATTTGGATTTGATTCCTGGGATTTAAACAAAGATTGAAGGACTGCAGATTGACTTCTCTGCATTTTTTTGCAAGCCTTCTGGGTGCTATTTCAATCAGCACAAGTTTTTGTCTTTATTCTGAAATTGCAGGTCAGAACTGCAAAAAGCAGTTCGGCCCACATAGCAGTTGGGCTGATGTTGCTTTAACTTAAATTAGGTTTTCCAAGAGAGGGCCGAATTGTTCCATGTGATGGGCCATCAAACCCTTGGCCCATAACCGAATTTGAGCCACCTATGATGTGACCCATGGGGCTGAGATCCGACCCCATTGAACCATGGGTTCGGTCCAACCAGTTTGGACCAAACTAGGTCAATTCGGCCTAGGGTTTGGTGTCCAAAACATGCTACAGTTCATAATAATTTGATATGAAATTTTAACAACTGAATATTGACAATCAATCACGGCAAAAACAAATAATCTACTGCAAAATTTCTTCTCCTTCGTGCGCTCCAGCAGGTCTTCCAATGTAAAAAAATAGAAAACCCTAATTTTCTATTAATTAGATCAGAATAAATCCTAATACATTTTGTCTAAAAATAAAATAAATTATATGTAGACTAATGATCAAATAAATAAATAGCCGGGTGCGCAAATCTTGGCGCCAATAAAGAATTCGATCTCCATCACACAAACAACCCAAAAAAATCAAGAAATAATAATAGAACAATTCTAAAATTATATCAGAATAAAATAAAAAAATTTCAGATCAAGTCGCCCAAAAACTGAGAACCGATTTCTCAGTAAACTACTAACTGCGCAAATCAGGTCGAACAATTCTGCCAATTTAGGCTTTGCTTCAAATTTGGTTTATTTCGGTTCAAGATTGAACCTGGTTTTGATATCACTAAAGGAAGGGGAAATCCATCGTATGGATGGCCGAGCCATGCTAGATGGCTGGACGAATTTTCAAAAAAATTCGTTTACCCTTCCTAGAATCTTATTCCCAGTTTTAGAAAAAACTGGGATGGCTCTGATACCACCGAAGGAAGGGGAAATCCATCGTGTGGATGGCCGAACCATGCTAGATGGCTGGGCGAATTTTCAAAAAATTTCTTTTACCCTTCCGGGAATCGTATTCCCAGTTTTAGAAAAAAATGCATTTTTCAAGGATAGTTCTTGCATCGAACCGGACCAGATCTGAAACCAAAAGAAAGTGAGAAATGTACCTGATACAAAACCCACAAATGTAACTCCCAAAGTGGTAATTCACGCCCAAAGGGGGTACCAAAACCAGCTTCCACTGAAGATGGTGCAACTTAGGTTGTACCATTGAAGTCGTTTCAGCAACGTAGTCCTTCAACAAGAACTGCAATCCAGTAGCTTGGATCGAGCAAGGGAGGTGAGCACGAATTGAATTTGATTTTTCTTGCAAAAGTCAGAAGCCAAGATTGATCAAGATCAGTCACAAGATGGAGAACGAACTAGAGTTTTGGGCAGCAAGAGCAGAAGGAGAGTATTGAGAGAAGATGAGTGTCTGGAGTAGTTCGCCCTCTCCTTTTATAAACCTTAAGGATTAGCACTCCTAATCCAATTAGGAGTCTAATCCAAATCTTTATTTGGATTTGGACTCTTTAAGTGGATAAGACTTATCCTCTTATCCTATTGCTGATCCAAACCCATATCCATACCCATATTTGCCCTAGTCACATGACTGCTTAAGCTGTCATGTGACCACTTGATTAATGTAATTAATTATGAGCTTTAGGCCCATTAAGCAAGTGGCTCACGACCCTATTTAGTTGCTAGCCCATTTAGTTCTCTTTGCATGGTGTAGGACCCCAACAATGACCTCACATGAGCCCATATGGGTTCAACCCAGCTTCTGTGAAAAAGCTTGGCCGAATTCACTATTAAGCACAATGAACCCCTGAGTCCATCAGTAAGGGCTCTTAATGGGCTTAACATTTACACTAAATGATCTTTGGGTCTAGCCATTCTACGAAGGCCCAAGGACAATGGACTTAAGTGAGATATAGCCTATCAGGTAAAATAACCTTAAATGGTCTCATACACTTAATTTCTCAGCCCTTAATGATCAAACATTGCCCAACAGGGAATGATCTCTCCCCTGGTTGCAAGGTGTAGTGTTGCACTCTCTGCTCGGATGGGTCTCGGGAATTAAAACCTTTTGCAAACATTTTTCTTAAAACATTATATATATATATATATATTATCATATAAATATATTTTGCAAAACAAATCTCAAACAAGTTTGAAATCGACTGCTGACAGTTTCGGTTTCCATTAGAGAGAGTGCAGCCCCGATCATTTACTTTGTCCGACAAAGGGGCTGATCTTATCATTATGATCATCCACTCGAGTGAATTCTCAGACTGCCCCAACATACTAAGGTTTTGACCCTGAAGGATTTCACTGATTGGCACATTAAAGACAACCCAATCCGACACCCAGTGCAATACCATAATCGAATATAGGGGTTGTTTAACTTTCCAGTTTTGCCCACCAGTCTCTAAGGTCTAGGGTTAACTGGAAATTGGTCCGGGTTCAATGTTTCAAATACACACTTTATGTGCTTTGGGTCTAACCCTAGCAGCTGAGAGAGGCTACTCCAACCTTCTTAGCACATCAGTGTTAGCCTTGGTAGGATAAACTTCCCCATACACTGTCTAATAGGTGGATTGGTGGTCTTTCAGTATGCTCTTGCACTGGAGGAGGTGGAGACTCAAAACACTACGGGAACAACAAGAATGGAATTATCAACTGGAAGGGGAAGAGGAAGAGGAACCTCTGTGGGAGAGAGACATGTTAGGACTTGTGAAGAATGACATAGACTCAAAAAATGTAACATAAGGGCAAACAAATGGAACAACCACTCAAGGTACCTACATCAAGATAAGGGTATGAGGTCCACATGAGATATGACTCATAGATGGTTTTTCAAATTCGAAGATTTCACGGGGTGTTCCTAATGATGTCTGTGTTTGGGCTTGCAAAATTTTCCTCTGATGCCAACACTCATGTCTCCACCCGAGTAATGGGAGCTGAAAATTTATTCCATTAAAAGAAAAGAGGTATGGAGGACGAGGGAGTAGTAGGAAGGTGGAGGTCTGAGGTGTTGATCGAAGCCAAGACTTTCAAGTTCGAAGAGGAAAGGATCAAAGGTGAGGACGTAATGAAAATCGGAGAGAATAACAGGGTGACTATGTTGGTGTCCAAGGAGGTCATCATCTGGATGAAAGGTTTCATAGATGGGGCTATCAACTCTGGTAAGGTGATTGGCTGGACAAACTCAATGGCAGTTCTAGGTAAGATTTATGTAACAAAATTGAAAAGAAACAAAAAGGGATGGCTTATCTCTGTGGTGGAGTTTTTTGGAACAAATGGAAAGCAATTGCTTTGTGTGCCGGAAGGAAGGCTACGGAAAGGGTGGATGGACTTTGTGAAGGTGCTACAGTCTTTTTTTGTAGCCTTGGAAGTGAAGAGAGCAGAGGGGGTGAAGAGAACTAGTCAAAAATCCAAAGACCAGGGTAAAAAAGCTCAGGAGGGGGCAGTTTCGATTTGTTCCTCTGGGAGCGTAGAAGTGCAAGGCATTCCGACTGAAGTGGTGGTTGCTTGCGCTTCTAGTCTTCGAAGGTTATTGGTAGGAGCAGGGAAGGATGAATGGAAGAAAAGAAGGGTGCTAGTGGCTGATAGAGGAGTGATAGATTGGAGAAGGGTTCTGTGTACAGTGGCAGGGGAGTTAGGATTTGGGAGTGAAGCTATGTTGTTTCCTTTTGCAGAGACGAAAGCCGTGCTTGATGTAGGCGACCAGGAGCTAAGTTTTAAAGCAGTAGTGGTGGATGGAGTTTTGATACAGGTTCAGAACTGGAGTCCAATATGCAATGAAGTCGAAGTCCAAGATGGGTGTGTCCGGTTGAAGCTTGTAGGCCTTCCATTTCACTTTTGGCGGAACTCTGTTCTTGAGCACATCGTGCAATGTCTGGGAGGCATCTTGGTGAAAGCTGATAAACGGAATCTGGGTTCTGTGGAGTTACAGGTTGCTGGTGTAATGCACGAGAACCTACCGAGGGTCATTGAAATCTGCTCGGATGAAGCCTGGTACAAGGTGTGGGTGGCCTCTGAGGTTGAACGGTCGTGGTGGGGAGGTGTTCCTAAGGTAGAAGATGATGAGCTGGCTAGGTGGTGGACACGTGGAGGGCATAGGTTGGGAGTTGAAAAGGTGGAGCAGATGAATGTTTTTTTTGGCGTTACTTAGCCGGTTGGGGAAAACCAAACAACAAGAAACCTTTTTAAGGAAAATATTTCAAATAGGTTTGAATCAAACAACTTAATGGCGGGCTACTCTTCCTTTGCTGACGTGGCGAAAGGCAGGATGGGTTGGGGAGCCGAAGGTCTGGGCCGAGCCGTTGAAGGTGGCGGGTGGGCCGGGCGGGGTGAAGGTTGAGCCGGGACAGTATTGGAAGGGCCCACGTGACAACTTAAAAGGTCACATGGGCGGGTCGGGTGGCTGTAACACTGAAAGGGGGATCCATTTGAAGGACCCACGTGATAACTTAAAATATCACGTGGGTTGGGGCAAAGGGGTTTCTCTTGGGGCGCTGTTAGACAATGTTAATGGTCTATCATCGTCCGAAGTCGCGAGAAAGGGGGGGGCTTGTGCGCAGCGGCGGAAGTTGGAGAAAAAACCGGAGTTGCAGTGGGCTTCCTGGCGAAGTTTGGAGGAGCATAGCCCACTGCGACACTCCTCAGAAAGGCCGAATCCAAGATTTGCTAGGGAAAGAACTGATGAGAGGGAAGAGAAGGATGAAGGCTGGGCGCAGTGCAGTGAAGGAGATGAAGAAGCGGAGGACCCTTCTGTTGATGGTACTAGCGTGGGCAATGTAAACGACGAAGGTAGTTGTGATGGAGGTGACTTGGATGGGTGGAATATTGCAAACTTATTTCAGGGTGTAGATTGCAATCAGGTCAACTCATTCCCAAGGTTACAGAGTGTGCAAGGATTATCATAAGGGGTAAACCAGGAGAACAGGAAGCAGAGCAGGAACACACCATCTAGGGGTGAACCAGGGGTAGAGTGGAAAGATCTCCAGGTTGACCAAAGGACAGAAGTACTTCCCAACCAACTAAGGGAGACAGATGTTTACCAACCTCTGGAACAAGAGAGGGAGGCCGGGAGCAGTCTTTTTCTAGCTTGTCCATCAATCCCAGGTAACCAAGTGAGTTCGGTTTGTGCTACTAATTTGTCTCCTGTGTCTTTGGTTCTAGATTCCGTTCCTGTTCCATGTCTTGTAGCCCATGAATATGCAGCCATGCTAGAAGGCGGGCTCTCCAAGAAGAGGGAGAGGGGAAGGAAGGAAAGTGAAAGGTGCGGGAAGGAAGGTTTAGGAGTGAAAGTGTGGGAAATCATTTAAAGAGTGTTTAAGGAAGTGGAAGGAAAGTTGATTTGGAGGAGGGAAGGGGAGGAAGGAAGAGGGGAGGGGTTAGTGGAGAGGAGGGAAAGGATTGAGGGTAGAGATGGAGGGAAAGGAACAGGGAAGGAGGGAAATATTAGGAGAGGGAAAATGGATGGAGAGGAAAGATCAGAGGTGGGATCGGGGGAGAGGAAGAACGGGCAGATGGGTAGAGTTGGAGGGGTTTCTGTAGGAAGGGTAGGGGTGGAGGACTCGATGAGAGAAGACATGATAGCAAAATTTGTAGAGAAGTTGGGCTGTAGGTTGGAAGATTTGAATGTGTTGAAAGAAAGATTACAGAAGAGGAAGGAGATCAGAACAAAGAAGAGGAGATTGAGTGAAGTAGAGAGATTGAAGAGAGATGTAGAAGGAGACAAGAAGCTTGGGGTAAAAGGAGATAGGGGGAAAAGGGGGAAAGTAGTGGAAGGTGGCAAGGGGTTTAAAAAAGAAGTGGAATGAAGATTCTTAGTTGGAATGTGAGGGGAATTGGGAGTGCAAGGAAGAGAGTGACAATAAAAGAGGTAATAAAACAGTTTGACCCAGACATTGTGCTGTTGCAAGAGTCTAAGAGAAAGGAGTTTAATAACATTTGGGCACGGAGTGTTTGGAAAGCCAGGGGTTAGCTGGGTGGCTTCTCCCTCTTGGAGTGCGTCCGGGGGGATTGTAACAATGTGGAAGAGGGATGTGGTTGAAGGCCTAGAGGAGTTGATCGGAAAGTACTCGGTTTCCATGAAGTTTAAGCAGCACGAGGGTGATTTTACGTGGGTGCTCACAAATGTTTACGGACCGAATGACTACAGAAAGAGAAAGGAGTTGTGGGAGGAGTTGGTTGATGTTAGAGGGTTGTGGGATGGGCCCTGGTGCTTGGGTGGGGACTTCAATGTAATTAGATTCTCGGAGGAATCCAATAAGGTTAACTAGAGGGTGACAAAAAGCATGATGAAGTTTAACAACTTTATGGATGACTTTGAGCTTAAAGAGATCCCCCTAGCCCATAAGACATTTACTTGGTCAAATCTCCATTCTAGACCCATTTGCTCTAAACTGGATAGGTTCCTGTTCTCTCTGGATTAGGAAGATCAGTGGGGAACCTTGGCTTCTAGAGCTCTTCCAAGGGTGACCGCCGATCACTAGCCCATAGTGTTATGTAAGGAGGAAAGATGGCATGGAGGTCCTACCCCCTTTAGATTTGAAAATATGTGGTTACTCCATCCAGGGTTTACTAACAAAGTGAGGGAGTGGTGGTTTGAGTGTAACCCATTGGTGGAATGGGAGGGGATGAAATTCCATAAGAAACTTCAATTTTTGAAAGCAAAAATCAAGGAGTGGATTTTGGTGGAGTTTGGGAGGATGGAAGAAAGAAAGGGAGATCTTTTGGATAAGATTGAAAGCCTTGACTCTAAAGAAGAAAGGGGAGAATTTGGAGAGGAAGACAATGAGCTCAGGAGAGATCTGAGAAGACAGTTAGAGGACTGCCTGCACAAGGAGGAAATTAGCTGGAGGCAAAAATCTCGGTGTAAATGGGTGCAAGAGGGGGACAGAAACACTAGGTTTTTCCACTTTCTAGCTGATGGCAGGAGAAGAAAGAACCTGATCTCCAAGTTGGTAGTAGATGGAGTTGAGTTAGTACATCAAGAGGAGATTGTCGGGGCCTGTGGAGCACTTCAAATCTATTCTAAGAAGGTCTGTGTGTAGAAGGGTGTGGGTAGAAGGATTGGATTGGCCAAATGTAGGGGTGGAGAATAGGAGAAGGTTGGAAAGTAGCTTTAGTTTAGAAGAGATCAAGGAGGCTGTATTTTCTATGGATAGAACAAAAGCTCCAGGGCCGGATGAGTTCACAATGGCTTTTTATCAGGACTGTTGGGAGATTTTGAAAGATGATATTTTGCGGGTGTTTGAGGAGTTTTTCAGGAGATGATTTGTCAATCTGAGTGTGAATTCTACATTTATAGCCTTAATTCCAACAAAGAAAGATGCTTCCCACCCGAAGGATTTTAGGCCAATTACCTTGGTTAATAGCTTGTATAAGATCATTGCAAAAGTGTTGTCTTTGAGGTTGAAGAAGGTTTTGCCAGATATCATTGCACACTATCAAGGAGCTTTTGTGAATGAAAGACAAATTACTGATCAGATTTTAATTGCTAATGAGAGTGTGGAGAACTTTAAGAGGGATAAGAAGAAGGGAGTGGTTTGTAAGTTGGACTTGGAAAATGCTTATGACTTGGTGGATTGGGACTTCTTGAGGAAAGTTGACTAAATTTGGGTTTGGGGCTAGATGGTGTAAGTGGATCATGGGTTGTGTCCGGAATTGTCATTACTCAGTGCTAGTGAATGGGACAGTGGTAGATTTCTTTCCAGCCAGTAGGGGTATAAGACAAGGAGACCCCCTTTCTCCTTTCTTGTTCATTCTAATTGTGGAAGTTTTGGGAAAACTGATTCACAGAGCAGATTCTAGGGGGCTCATTTGAGGCTGGAGAGTTGGGAGGGTGGAAACCCCCATTACTCACTTGCAGTTTGCTGACGACACAATTCTGTTTTGTGAAGGCGGTAATGTGAGTTTTATAAGGAATTTGAAGTCGGTGATAGAACTGTTTGAGCAAATGTCCAACTTGAAGGTTAACCTTGGGAAAAGATGTGTTGTGGGGGTAAATTTGGATGAGGGAGAGATCAGGGAGAGTGCTGAAGTGTTGGGGTGTGAAGTCTCGGGGTGGCTTTTGAATTACTTAGGGTTGCCTTTAGGTGATAATCCCATGAGAGAGCTTTTGGAACCCAATGGTGGAAAGGTTTGAAAAAAGACTGGTTTCATGAAAAAAGAACTACCTCTCTCTTAGTGGGAGAATTACACTTATTAAGGTCACGCTTGCTAATTTACCTATCTTTTTCCTGTCGGTGTTTAAAATCCTAGTGAAGGTTGCTAATAGATTGGAGAAGATAATGAGAAATTTCCTGTGGGAATCGGGAAAGGAAAAGAAGGATCATAGAGTTCGTTGGGAGATTGTTTGTAGGAGTAAGACTTGTGGTGGTTTGGGGCTTGGGAATATTAGGAGAAGGAATATGACTCTATTGGGAAAGTGGTTGTGGAGATTCCCTTTGGAGAAGGAGAAGCTATGGCTAGAATAGTGGCAAGTATACATGGGTTGGAGCATAATGGATGGGACGCTGGAATCAGAGCTAGGACCACAAGCAATTCTCCTTGGAAAGCCATTCATGACATGCTACCAGTTTTCTCTCCTAATATCAGGTATGATTTGAATTCCGGTAACTCCATAAATTTTTGGGAACAAACCTGGGTGGGGAGTGCCCCTCTAAAGGACCAGTTTCCTTCTTTGTATGCTTTTTCTGATTTGAAAAATGAGCCAATCTCGCCTTTCACCACTCCGTCCTCTTCCACTTCTGGGATTGGGTCTAAGAAGGGATTTGAGGGACTCAGACTTTGACAATATTTTGAGCCTTTTAGCACTTCTTGATAACGTTGTCTTAGACCCCACTAGGGCAGATTCTAGAATTTGGACACCTACCCCCAACAATATCTTTTCTTGTGCTTCTTTCTTCAAAGTCTTAAGTCAGTCCACCAGTCTTACCTTCCCCCCTTTTCCTGTTGATGAGGTTTGGTGCAGAGTAATACCTCCTAGGGTTGGTAGTTTTTGTTGGGAAGCCTATCTGGAAAGAATCAACACTGATGATCTACTCCAAAAGAAGAGACCCAATACTTGTTTGTCACCTCAATGGTGTGTTTTTTGTAAAGCGGATGGGGAGATTGGTTTTCACTTACTGGTGTCTTGCCATTTTGCGAGGTCAATTTGGGAATGGGCTTTGTCCCTATTTGGATGTAGCTGGAATCCCCCATCAGACTTGCAGGGCCTTTTTTCCCCTTCTTTTTTCAGGTGGCGGATAAAAAGGGAAAGGACAATGTGGAGAGGACTAAGGGCTGCAGTATGTTGGACACTTTGGGAAGAAAGAAACTCCAGGATATTCTTAGAAGCTCAGAGAGGAGTAGCAGATCTGAGGGCTTTCATTCATTTTAGGGCAGTACAGTGGCTGAAATCTTTGGAGCTTTTCACAGATTACACTATGGATGACATGTTGAGGAAGTGGGGTGAAATTGCAAGTTGCACACAGACCAAGTCAGTTATGAGTGTGGCTTGGACCCCTCCACCTAGTGGATTCGTGAAACTAAACTTTGATGGGTGTAGCAGGGGAAATCCGGGACAATCGGGGATTGAGGGTGTTTTTAGGGATGAAAATGGGGTCATTTCTGCCATGTTCTTAGGAATGCAGAGTTCTCCTGAAACGATTCTTTCTCTAACGAAGTGTCAGTCAATCTCAATGTGCTTCGTCCTATCATGTTGCACTGGGTTATTTGCAATGTTGATGGTAGCCTTGTTGTCACAGTACAACCTGAGTGGACACTCGACCTTTACCTCGAGCTCAACAAGAAGGGTCCTAAGCCACAATAGTTCAGCAACACCATGAGCCATAGCTCGATATTCAGCCTTTGCACTTGATCTAGCAACCGCATTCTGCTTTTTACTTCGCTATGTAACCAGATTTCCTCCAACAAACGTGCAATACCCAAAAGTAGACTTCCTATCGCCAACAGAGCCAGCCCGATCTGCATTAGTATATGCTTCAATTTCAATTTTATTGTGTTTTTTGAACAAAATTCTTTTTCCTGGGCAAGTCTTCAAGTACCTAAGAATTCTTTCCACTGCTCTCATATGAGGAATCTTTGGAGAGTGCATGAACTAGCTGACCACATGTACAACATAAGCAATATCTAGTCGAGTGAGACAGATTTATCAACTTCCCTACCAGTTTTTGGTATCTTTCTTTATCAAGGTAGTCCTCTCCAACTGATTCCTGTAGACCATGGTTTTGTTCTATTGGAGTATCTGCTAGTCTACACCCCATCATACCTGACTCCCCTAGAAGGTTAAGGACATACTTCCGCTAACATATATAGATGCCCTCTTGTGACCTAGCAACTTCAATTCCACGGAAGTATCTCAGATGGCCCAAGTCTTCGATTTCAAACTCAAAAGCCAAGAACTCCTTTAATCTTTTTATCTCTTCCAGATCATCCACTGTAATCACCATATCATCCACATAGACGATGAGTACCGTAAGTTGGCTATTTTGTTTTCTTACGAAGAAAGTATGATCTGCACCACTTTGAGTGTATCCCACTCTCTTCATGGCCCCACAAAGTCTCTCAAACCAAGCCCGAGGTGACTGCTTAAGGCCATATAATGCTTTCCTCAGTTTACATACTTTCCCATCAAAGCCATAACCTGGTGGAGGATCCATGAATACCTCTTCACATAGATCACCATTTAGAAAAGCGTTCTTCACATCCAACTGATGTAGCTCCCATGAGAAATTTGCAGCTAATGACAATAAGACTCGGATTGTGTTGAGCTTCGCGACTGGAGCAAAGGTCTCTTTGTAGTCAATCCCTTCCTTTTGAGTAAATCCCTTTGCCACAAGTCTGGCCTTGTATCTATCAATGAAACCGTCCTCCCTATGCTTTATAGTGAACACCCACTTGCATCCCACAATACTCTTCCCTTCTGGTAGATCCACTAATTCCCAAGTCTTTGCTTTCATTAAGGCTTTCATTTCTTCATTCATAGCCTCTTTCCATCTTGGATCAGACACTGCCTCTGAGTATCTAGCAGGAACATGCACGGAGGAGAGAGTAGACACAAAGGAATAATAACGAGGAGATAAACGTGAATAAGAAACAAATTTAGCAATGGGGTGTCGGATAGTACAAGGATGGGTAGACTTACGAAGAGCAATAGGGAGATCCAAATTAGAAGTATGAGTGATAGGATTACCTGGAGCTGTTGAGGCAGATTGATCCGAGTCCGATTGATTGCTGCCATGAGTTAGAGGGTCTTTTTTCCTTCTGTTGTAGGTGATTCTTATATCTTTTTGTTGCTTACTGGTGTCCCTAGTTACATTTGCAGCATCAAAAGTGGTAATAGGTGCAATGGGTGCCTCACTAGGTTCACTCGAGATGCTACAACTACGAGGACGAGGAGGAGAAGATGGAAGGCCCGAGGCAAAAAGAGGCACAAAAAAGGAGGGGAAAGAAGAATCCTCTTCCATCCCACTAGTTTCCCCCTGAAGAGGATTCTGGGAAGAATGAAAATAGGAGTGAGACTAAAAAAATACTACATCTTTTGTAACGTATTTCTTCTTAGTGACGGGATCATAACACTTGTAACCTTTCTGTGTAGGAGAGTACCCAAGAAAGACTCTTTTCGTAGCCCTAGGATCCAACTTGGTCTTCTTTGGATCATTTACATGTATAAAACATACACAACCAAAGACTCTAGGTGGAAGAGGAAAGTCAGGAAGATTTGGGCAAAGGACAAAGAAAGGAGTTTTCATACCCAACACCTTTGATGGCATTCGATTTGCTTGAGACCGGTAGTGCTTGGGAACCTTGTACTAAAATAATAAAGCTTGAGTGGTCTCCAATAAGTGTCTATTTTTGCGCTTAGCAACCCCGTTTTGTTGAGGGGTACTAGCACAAGATGACTGATGTAGCATGCCGACATCTTCCATGAACAGGTTCAAGGATCTTTCAAAATATTCAGCAGCATTGTCTGAACGGAATTACTTAATCTTCTTGTCAAATTGAATTTCAATCTTTTTACAAAATGCCATTGTTATCCGTGGCACTTCATCACATCCTTTTAACAAGTAGATCCATGTGCATCGTGAGTAGTGATCAATAAAACTAATAAAGTAACGAAAGCCATCCACAGAAACAAGGGGTGAAGGGCCCCAAACATTAGAATGGACCAAATCAAAAGGAACTGGAATTTCATTACTAGAAATTGGATAAAGAGTTCTACATTGTTTTGACAACTGACACACTTCACAAACTAAACTTTGACTCGAAATACCCTTGAATAATTCAGGAAACAACCCTTGCAATGATGAAAAAGTTAAATGACCTAGCCTAGCATGCCACAAGTGTAACCTAGTTATTGACTCCTCGTTATTCTGACTACCGGTAGCAGATGATTGTAAGGCCAAACTTATGACTGCATCAAAATAGTAGAGACCTCCACACTCATGACCGCTCCCAATCGTTCTCTTTGTCAATCTGTCCTGAAAGACACAATGAGTAGGAAAGAAAGTTATGCTACAGTTTAAATTCTTAGTAAGGTTCGAAACAGATAAGAGATTGGAAATAAGATTTGGAACATGTAGAACAGATTTAAGAGAGGTTCTTGCTTAGGTCAACCCCCCCTCCCAGAGATGGTGGAGAGGGAACCGTCAGCAACTCTCATCTTATCTTGGCCAGACATCAATTGGTAAGAAAATAAAGAGGACATGTGTGTCATGTGGTCAGTTGCACCGAAATCAATAATCCAAGAAGTAAAGTCTATAGAACTAGTTGTGCTATAAGCAGAGACAATACCTGATCTGGCAAGAGAGGTGGAAGCAAGGGAATTAGTCCTTAGACGGGTTAGGGCCCGGCTAAGGACCTCTACCTCATCAGTAGTGAAACCCAAGGACCCGGATGTGGAGGAATTAGCAGTCTGTCCTATGGGAGAAGATGCAACTGTAGATGTGTTCTTCGAGCTATCACCACTGTGACCAGTAACATGGTTCCCAATTGTTGTTTGATTCTTCTGGGGCTTCTTGTCTTTCCTTAACGCAGCTGGTTTCAGATGAGGATAAAGAACCCAACAAGTCTCTTTTACATGCCTTTCACTACCACAATGGGAGCACTTAAGATGCCTCTTGTCTGAATGCTTGCTCCCCTTTTGGTTTGAAGAAATCAGGGCTGAATGTTCAACAGGCTGTTCAGCTGGCTGTATTTGAGTGTCAACTTGCATCTCTTTCATCCTAACCTCTTCATTTCTTACTAGATAATAGACATGGTGTAAATCTGGCATTTCATCCCTTCCCAGAATTTGAGACCTTGTGCTCTCATACATTGGGTCTAAACCAGCCAAGAACTTAAAGGCTCTACCCTCTTCAATTTGTTTGTCATGCCTCTCTTTGTCTTTTGCATTCTTCCAATCAAGAATAAGATGATGATCAAGTTCTTCCCATAGTCCTTTTAGGGTTGCAAAATACATTGCAAATGTCATATCTCCTTGTCTCAATGCAGCAATGTCTTGGTTGAGCCTATAAATTCTGGCATTATTCTTTCTCTGTCCATAAGTTTTAGAGACTTTCTCCCAAATCTTAACAGCAGTAGGAGAGTGTTGAACAGTCCTGGCCACTTTTGGAGTCATCGAAGCAAGCAGCCAGGACATAACAGTAGCATTTTCCTTACGCCATACTGCATACTCCACACTACCCACTACAGGTTCCTTCTTTTGTCCATCTAAATAACTCATAAGTTCCTGGGAAGTAATGAAGAGCATGGCTGAAATAGACCATTCTCTGAAGTTACATTCATCCAACAATACACTGGTGATCTGCAAGCTGTGCAGATTTGGATTTTCCAGATTAGGAGACCTCCCACCAGTTCTATTATCCCTAGAAGACACTTCTCCCGATATTGAAGACATCTCCTTCCTCTTACAGTGATCACAATTGAAAACTCAATACAAAGAACACTATTTCAGACTTACCGAAGCTGTTGCAGGTCTGAGAACCCCTTGTAACAGGTCTGAAACCAAGAACAATCTGCCTCTGTATTGTGCTGAACTCTTCTAGACTAGACTGGGCTTTGATTTCTGCTGTCGTAGACTGGGATCACCCTTACGATCTGTACTAGGACTGTCGAAGTTAGTCCTTCCACCTAGATCTGTTCCACACAGATCTCTCATAGCAACCGAATGGCTTCTACCTGTTGTAAGGTGTCTAGTAGGCATCGGTTTTTGGAACAAACTCCCCTTGGGCCCTACAACCAAGGGAAACCCTAGATACAAACCTTGCTGTGTTCTACGGTCAGCCCTAGGGTTTCTTCACAACGACCAAGATAAGAGAGAGAGGAAAAAAGGAATAGATAAGAGCAGAGAAAGGTGGCGGCTATAACCAGACGGACGGATTAGTGCTCTGATATCATGTTTGCTGGAAAACAGCAGCTGAAGAAGAAGAAGAAGTTTTGAGAAAGGCGGCGTACTCACTTCAGCCGGCCTTACAATCTTATATTGCTGATTATAAAATAATGTTACATGAATTGACTAGAATGCCCCTGATTAGTGATGGGACACCTAGACAAATAAAACAAATAAAACATTAAACAAGTTTAGGCTCAATAACTAAGAACTTAAGACACAAATATGACTAACATAAACACTAAAAACAGCCGAACCAACAGGCTTAGTTACTAGCTTGTACAAGATTATTGTTAAGGTCCTTTCCATAAGGCTAAAACCAGTTCTTCTTACATTAATAAGTCAGTAGCAAGGGTCTTTTGTAAAAGGGAGACAAATAGCTGTCCAAATCTTCATTGCGAATGAGTGTGTGGAAGAAATGAAAAGATCTAGGAAAAAAAGTCTTTGTATAGATGGACCTTGAGAAAGCTTATGATCTGGTGGATAGGGTGTTCTTAATTGAGGTATTGGAATCATGTGGATTTGGGGAGAGATGGTGTAATTGGATCTTTGGATGTATTAAGACTTGTCATTACTCGATTCTGGTCAATGGGATTGTGAGGGATTTCTTTCTAACTCGTAAAGGTTTGAGGCTGAGAGACCCCCTTTCACCTTTCCTCTTTACCCTAATTGTGGATGTCTTGAGTAGAGATTCATAAGGCTGAAAGGGAAAATAGAATTTGTGGTTAGAAGGTTGGAAGGGATGGGTTACTGATTACTCACTTACAGTTTGTAGATGATATTATAATCTTTTTTTGAAGGGGGAGATCCAACTTTTGTCAAGGAACCTGAAGGACTTGGTGAGGAATTTTGAACTTGTCTCTGTTCTTACAATTAATCTTGAGAAGAGTTGTATTGCAGGACTTAATATGGAAGAAGGAGACCTTATAGTTGTTGCAAGGAGACCCCCTTTCACCTTTCCTCTTTACCTTAATTGTGGATGTCTTGAGTAGAGATTCATAAGGCTGAAAGGGAAAGTAGAATTCGTGGTTGGAAGGTTGGAAGGGATAGGTTACTGATTACTCACTTACAATTTGTAGATGATATTATCATTTTTTGTGAAGGGGGAGATCAACTTTTGGCAAGGAATGTGATGGACATGGTGAGAAATTTTGAACATGTCCCTAATCTTACATTTAATCTTGAGAAGAGTTGTATTGTGGGTCTTAATATGGAAGAAGGAGACCTTATGGTTGTTGCAAATGTCCTAGATTACTCCATCTCAAGGTGGCCTTTGACCTGTTTAGGGCTTCCCCTAGGTGCAAATCCTAGAGAGGGTAGGTTTTGGAGTCAAATCTTTGAGAGGTGTACCAAGAAACAAGCAACTTGGAAAAGGAATTACATCTCACTTGGGGGTAGGATTACTTTAAGTCTACTCTTGCCAATCTGCCAATCTACTATTTTTTGGTTTTTAGGATCCTTAAAAAGGAAATAAATAAGATAGAGAAACTGATGAGGGATTTTTTGTGGGAATCAAGAAAAAGTAAAAAATACCACTTGGTTAATTGGGAAATTGTGAGTAGAAATCTAGAGGCAAGAGGATTGGGAATTGAGAATGTGGATAAAAAGAATTTGGCATTGCTAGGGAAATGGTTATGGAGATGGCAATGGGAACAGGACAGACTCTAGCATAAGATGGTAGGCAGTATTTATAGCAGGTTGGGGCAAGGTTCAAAGTATCGGAAAGGCAATTTTAAGAGACGTATCGGGATACGCTTTGGACACGTATGGATATAGACGAAAAATCAAGATATGCATAAATATGGTAGAAAATTCAAATAAATCCTAAAAAATATATTACTAACTTTATTTACAAATTTTATATGATTGTAAATAAGTCATTTAAATGTAAAAAGCCATAATTTAATGGTTTATATAAAGTGTGACATATCGGGACACAATTAGTAACCGTTGAAGAATGATGGAATAACTAAAATGTAAAATAAACAAAAAAACTAAAATGTGAATGCCAATTTTCAAAAACCTTTATAATTAATGTTAATATTTATTAGTATAATATATTTAAATAATTAATTCTAGCATTTATTAATAAACACTTGTCACTCATTAAGAAAAGTGAAAATTTACTTAAAATAAAAAATACATATAATTATAGCAAACAAATATGGGTGGCTCATTGGCGAACTTGTGTTTGTTAAAATGAAATGACCAAGGTTCGAATCTTGCTATAGCTAAAATTTGATGTTTTTACACTAACAAAATGAAATTAATGGGAGGGGATCATTAATTAAAGGAAATTAATGAGAGAATTTGAATTAGGCGCTAAAATTTAAATTTAATTTGCCTTGGGTTTGGAGTAATTGATTAATTAATGAAAGAGAAATTAGACTTAAATAAACCACACTAATGAGAGATTTGGTATTAAATATGGATTAACGAAATTAATGATATGTATCAAGCTATATCAGACTGTTTTGGACCTGTATCAGCCGATACAACTCCGATACAGGCCCGTATCGGTCGATACGTATGAAAAGAAACGGAACAAAAAATTTATACACATTTTGCATCTTGGGTTCTTGTTAGAACGATACGTATCGGTCGATATGAACTGATATTTTGAACCTTGGGTTGGGGAATGGCTGGGATGCATGTGTTTTGAACTGGGCTACATTAGCATCTTCGTGGAAGGCAATTCATGGCATTTTGCCCACTCTTCTCCTATTCGTCAGGTATGATGCTTGTTCAGGGGATACTATTAAATTTTGGGAGGATATCTAGATTGGGTCTTATCCTCTAAAGGAACTCTTCCCGTCCTTATACTTAGTTTCTTTGTACAAAAGAGAATGTATCTCTAAATTCATTGTTGCCCCTATTTACCCAATGGATCATAACTGGGATTTTGGTTTTCGTAGAGGATTAAGGAATGATGAAATGGGGGCTTGTTTGGATTTGCTTCAAATACTTCAATGTGTGTGTGTTTTGATCCTAGCAAGTCAGACAAGCCTGTTTGGACCCCCCGTCACCCTAAGGGTCTGTTTTCTTGTGCTTCCTTTTTCAAGTCTCGTGCAAACCCATTCCCCCCTAAAATAAGAGCTTTTTGTTGGGAAGTAATTCATGGGAAAATTAATATTTTGGAAATGCTACAGAAGAGGAGACCCAATTTATGTTTCTCTCCAAACTGGTGTGTTTTGTGCAGATTTGGTAATGATAGTTGCGATCACTTACTGATTTCTTGCTCTTTTGCTGCAGATATATGGAATTGGCTTTTTTCTTTGTTTGGGTGCAGGTGGTCTTTACCAACGGAGGTTAACTTGATGTTTGATCCTTCTATGCTTACATGGACAAAAAAGAGGGGAAGAATAATGTGGAGGTGTGTTAGAGCAGCCTTGGTTTGGACCATTTGGGAAGAGAGGAATGCGACAGTCTTCTTTGATAAGGAAAGAAGCAAGGAAGAAATAAGGGATTGTGTGATGGTTAGAGTGATCCATTGGATCAAAGCTTTGGACTTGTTTTCTCAAATTTCTCCTGACGACTTATGGAGGAATTGGGAAGGTGTTGCAAGAAGCTCTTCTAGAAAAGAAAGAACAAATGTTGCATGGCTTCCCCCACCTCCGGAATATGTAAGACTGAATTTTGATGGGAGTAGCAAGGGGAATCCAGGATCTACTGGTTTGGGGGGGGGGTTGTGAGGGGCATGGAAGGCAAATTAATAGCCTTGTTTTCTGGTCCATTGGGGTATGGGGATTCTCTCAAGGCAGAATTGCTTGCAGCTTTACAAGGAGCAGAAATTGCAAATGAATTGAACATAACCAATTTGGTGATTGAAGGGGACTCAAAATTGGTGGTGGATTGGTTAAAGGATCCAGAATTTGTGATATGGTGCTACAAGGATGAGTTAAAAAGGTTTTTTGGATCACCAAGAATATGAATTTAAGGATACAATGGGTTAGGACATCGGCAAACAGATTGGTTGATACTCTAGCCAGGCAAGGGGTGAATAGAAAATCATTGTTTTGAGCTCACTTGTAATTTCTCTGTTTTGTTTATAGAGAGGTAGCATCTCATGCCTCTCTAAGGGATGCTTGTAATGATTATATTTTTCAGAATTAATAAAATCTAACTTATCAAAAAAAGAAGAGGGTTGTATGGGTGTGTATAAGACACCTTGCCCACACCCAGAAACTAATATTTATATAAAATACATAAAAGGACAAATCTTTCCTCAAGATACAAAAAAATGTACAAAAAAGGTACAAGAAAATAATATAGTGTACATGGAATATAATATAAACATACTCCCAAGATAAAAGTAAAAGGACAAAATCGCCCTCTTTGTCTCTATAGTATCATTCATTGCTTGAATTGTACTGTAACCTTTCCTCACTTGTGTTTTTTAGGACTTAACTTCCGGCAGGACGATTGCTACAGGAAACATAGTAGATAGCCTGCCTCTACATTCTCAAGAATAAGGCTGGTTTCTTGGCATCAATGTTAGAGTTAAGTAGTCAGTTGAGTCAGTCATATAAGAGTCAGGTGTATTTATGGCATAATTGTTTGGGTTATGTGTCGTTTGAATTATTGAAGTATTTGTTTCCTTTTTTATTTAAGTCAATTCCAATGTTCATGTTAGTGTCGAGTATGTAGGGGTATTTCTGTCTTTATACTTATGTTGAGGTTGCTGATCTGTAATATTATATTAGAACTAGTGTCCCTCACTTAAGTAAGGGCACATGTGTCTTTTCCATTATGTTAGTAATATAAAACATGTCTGGCTGAATGGGAGAGGTAATTTTTTCTCTCATTTGAACTAGACTTTTCTTCTTTCATTTTCTTCTCTTTTCTCTCTCTTTTTTTTCTTTTTTCTTCTCTCTTGGCTGTTATCAGACTAACAGAACTCAAGGGCAGGCCGAATCATAATATGCTATCAGAGCACAACTAAGCAACTCGGATCTGCCCAGATTTCTGTTTTTTGCGCACTCAGTCTAGGGTTTTCTCTTGATTTCTCTGCCATCGATTGCAGATAAGGGAAAGGGCTGAAAAGGAGTGGTCGCCCTCTTTCCTTGGAGGTCTCTATGCCTCCAGTTGTGCTGTTCATGGTTGGTTGCTGTGGTTCCTAAGAAGCCCTCCCCTAATCGATGAAGAGAAGAGGGCTAATTTGTTTTTGTGTGGTTTGTTTTTCGGGTGATGAGGTAAGAGATTTCTGCATATTTTTGTTATGAATCAAATAGGAAGTATGTTTCAGATTGTATGGTGGGATTTCAGACTGTAGTGTGCTAGGGTTTATGCTGTTTTTTAGTGTGATTCGAAGGGGGAGTGGTCCTCATATGGTGTGGTGAGATTTCAGGTAGTCGTGGGGTAGGGTTTGTGGTGTAAAGAGTGCAATCTTTAGCAATAACAAGTGCTGAAACCAGTGTGATCAAGTAGTGTGCAGTGTGCCGAATTCAGTAATAATAGAATTCAGCAACCGAAGATAGCAGTGATAGCAAATCTAATGTGATGATACCTACTGACTACCTAAATGTTCAAATGACCTCCATTAAATTGAATGAAGAGAATTATGTACCTTGGGCTAAATCTCTAGAAGTTTTTCTGAAGGCAAAGAAGAAGGTGACACACATAAGGGAGGAGAAACCCTCCATTGATTCTCATGAGTTTGATGACTGGGAACAAGAGGATGCACAAATTATCATGTGGTTATGGAACAGTATGGAACACAAGATTAGTGTAAATTTCATGTTTCTTGACACTGCCAAAGATGTGTGGGACCATGCTAAGAAGTTGTATTCTGGTCAAGACAATACAACCGGAGTATATCAGCTATATCAAGAATACTTCAATCTGCAACAGGGCAATCAGAGTCTTGATGAATAGTATGCTAGTATGAGAAACGTTCGTAATGAGTTGAATGTTTATCACCCCCTCACTTCTGATGTCAAAATTCAGCAACAACAGAGAGAACAACTTGATGTGACTCGGTTTTTGGTGGGGCTGAAATCTGAGTATGAACCAGTGCGGGCTCAAATACTAGGAGGGTTAGCTCTCCCTTTCTTAGAAGAGGTGTTTGCTCGACTTCAGAGGACTTCCATTGGATCTACTGAGAACTCTAATGCTTCTGATAGATAAGCCTTTGCAATATCAAGGGGCCGTGGTGTTGGAGGTGGAGCTCGGGGAACTTAGTCTGGCCGTAGTGGTAGCAGTGGTCCGGTATATGGCCGCAGTGGTGGTGGTGAACCTACATATAACCGTGGTGGTGGTCATACTGGAGGTAGAGATTCATAGGGAGCTCGTGGCAGAGGACGTGGCTCGGGTCCGAGGAGATGTACTCATTGTGGTATGGATGGACATACCATTAATTATTGCTATGACTTGCATGGTCCACCCTCAACTTGGGCCAATCATGCCATGACTAGTGACACCAGTTTCAGACAGGAGAGTCGTTCAGCTGATCAGATGCCTCCTACATCCACAAATGTTCTCGAGAAGGAGATGGTGAGTGTTCTCCGTGATGAGTATGAGAGGTTTGTTCAATCCACATCTTAGCAAAACACGACTACTTTCGCACACTCAGGTATGGCTTGTTTGGCATCCACACCCAATCCCTGGATTATTGACTTTGGAGCCTCCGATCACATGATTGGAACTCCAGGTGTGTTTTCTTCCCTCATTGTTCAACATCACAATCTGTTACCCTTGCTAATGGTGCCACATCCTCCATTTGTGGTGTTGGCAATGTTAACATGGCCCCCTTATCTTTATCCTCAGTTTTGTATGTCCCTAAATTTCCGTTTAACCTTATGTCTGTTAGTAAGTTGACCAAGTCACTCAATTGCTCTATTACTTTTTACCCTTCTTCGTGTGTTTTTCAGGATCTCAAGATGGGGATTAAGATTGGTGGAGGGCATGAAGCTAGTGGCGGAAGAACATCAATAACTCTCCAGTCATCTCTCTCCTCTCTAGTGGCACTGTCGATTTGGTCATCCTTTGTTGAAAGTTTTGAAGTCGTTGGTTCCTTCGTAGAGTCAACTTTCTGTTTTAGATTGTGAGTCGTGTCAGTTGGGGAAACATCATCGTGTTCCCTTTAATCCTAGGGTTGATAACTATGTGTCGAGTCCTTTTTTCTTTGGTTCATTCAGATGTTTGGGGTCTTTATAAAGTGATGTCATACAATGGATTTAGATATTTTGTCATTTTTGTTGATGATTATTCAATGATGACGTGGCTCTATTTAACGAAAGAAAGGAGTGAATTGTTTACCATCTTCCAAAGAAAGGAGTGAAATGCTCACATTAAAATTTTTCGTTCTGATAATGGCCGTGAATATTTCTTTGTCATTTCACGAATACTTGGACCAACATGGTATTATACATCATTCCTCATGTACCTACACCCCACAACAAAATGGGGTGGTTGAGAGAAAGAATCGTCATCTTTTGGAAACAGCTCGGTCCCTCATGCATCACATGAATGTTCCCAAACCCTTTTGAAGTGATGCAGTGCTTACTTCTTGCTTATTGATTAATTGGATGCCCATGTCTATCCTTGATGGTCATTCCCCATTCACTACCTTGTTTCCCACCTTGTCTCCGTTTTCTCTTTCTCCTCGGGTTTTTAGGTATGTCTGCTTCGTCCATAATCCGGGCCCCAGGATGGACAAGTTAGATGCACAATCCATTAAGTGCATCTTCCTTGGCTATTCCCAGACCCAGAAACGGTATAAGTGTTATCGTCTTAGTTCTCGACATTCCTTTGTGTGTGACGATGTTACATTCTTTGAGTCTACGTTTTTCTTGGGTTCCGGTGATGCTTCTTCCTCCTCATCACCTCCTCTTCCACTTTTAGTTGCAGATTCTGTTTCCCTTGTTCCAGCTGTGACCAAGTCCTTGCCTCCAGTGCCACCACTTGTTGAATGACCACCCACATGTCAAGTGTATACACATTGCCCACATGTACCGACTGCTACTCCTCCAGCTCCATCAACGTCGACAGATCCGGCAGTTGTCTCCACACCAGCCCCAAACCTAGTATCTGATCTTGATCTTCCCATTGCCTTGCGGAAAGGTAAACGCACTTGTACCCTTCATCCTATTTCTAATTATCTTTCACTCACTCACCTTTCCGCTTCCCATTGCTAGTTTATCTCTTTGTTATCCTCAGTTGTTGTCCCTAAGGATGTCCAAGAAGCCCTTGCCTGTCTAGGGTGGTGCTATGCAATGGAAGAAGAACTCTCAGCACTTGTAGTGTAAACCGCCTGAAAGCTAGATTGGTTGCAAAAGGGTACTCCCAAACCTATGGTATTGACTACACAGAGACCTTCTCCCCAGTTGCTAAGATAGGTTCGGTTCGTGTTGTGATCTCTCTTGCTGCTATGCATGATTGGCCCCTTTATCAGCTTGATATCAAGAGTTCTTTCTTGCATGGTGATTTGTTCGAGGAGGTCTATATGGAGCAACCACCGAGGTTTGTTGCTTAGGGGGAGGATGGTAAGGTATGCAGATTAAAGAAGGCTATTTATGGGCTTAAACAGTCTCCTCGAGCATGGTTTGGTAGGTTCAGTGAGGTGGTAAAGAAGTTTGGTATGAAATAGTGTCAAGTTGATCATTCAGTCTTCAATCATGACTCTCAAGCAGGAAAAATCCTATTGTTGGTGTATGTAGATGATATTGTTATTACCAGGAATAATAAAATGGACATTGACAGGTTGAAAACTTTTCTACAGGAACATTTTCAAACAAAGGACCTTGGTAAATTGAAATATTTCTTGGGGATAGAAGTAACAAGGTCTAAGCATGGTATTAATTTGTGTTAGAGGAAATATGTGCTTGATTTCCTGGAGGAAACGAGTTTGTTAGGTGCGAAACCAGCTGAAACACCTATGGAAACAAATATTAAGCTGAGCAGTGATATGGGTGAAGTGTTTGAAGACCCTGGCAGATACCGACGACTTGTAGGTAAACTGAACTACCTAACCATTACTCGGCCAGATATTTCATTTGCGGTTAGTGTGGTAAGTCAGTTCATGCAGAAACCTTTGGTTCGTCATTGGGATGCAGTTCTAAGAGTTGTGAGGTATTTAAAATGGGCTCCTGGTCGTAGTTTGAAATACAAAAGTGGTGGAAAACTTGAAATAGAAGGATATACTGATGTTAATTGGGCCGGTTCTATGTCTGATAGGAGGTCTACCACAGGTTATTACACTTTTCTTGGGGGTAATCTGGTAACATGGAAAAGTAAGAAGTAGACAGTCGTGGCGAGAAGTAGTGCAAAGGCAGAATATAGAGCTATGGCGCATATTACTTGTGAATTAGTGTGGTTGAGGAACTTTCTATAGGAGATAGGATACGTTGTTAACACTCCAATGAAGCTCTATTTGTGACAATCAGGCTGCAGTTCATATTTCTTCTAATCCGGTGTTTCATGAAAGAACCAAACACATAGAGGTTGACTGTCACTTTGTGAGAGAGGTGCTGAATGGAGTGATAAACACTGCATATGTTAACACAGGGAACCAGTGGGCAGACTTATTTACTAAAGGGTCGAGTGGACTATATATGTAGCATGCTGGGATTATATGATATATACTCACTAGCTTGAGGGGGAGTGTTAGTGTCGAGTATGTAGGGGTATTTTTGTCTTTATACTTATATTGAGGTTGCTGATCTGTAATATTATATTAGAACTAGTGTCTCTCTCTTAAGTAAGGGCACATGTGTCTTTTCCATTATGTTAGTAATATAAAACATGTCTGGCCGAATGGGAGAGAGAATTTTTTCTCTCATTTGAACCAAACTTTTCTTGTCTCCTTTTCTCCTCTTTTCTCTCTCTCTTTCTTTCTTCTTTCTTCTTCTCTCTTCTTCTCTCTTCTTGGCTATTATCAGACTAACAGAACTCAAGGGCAGGCCCAATCATAATAGTTCAATTTTCAATGTCAAACGTGTTAGGCAAGTAGTGTAGAACATCATTTTTTTCAAGGAATAAAAGATCAAGTTCCCTTTTCATATTGTGTATTTGGATGTTTAAGGCCCTGCTACTATAACATCTGGATGTGGTTACGAATACTTTATCATCTCAATTGATGATTATTCCCATTATACTTGGAAAGTCCTTGTGCACATTGGAGATGAAGTTCCAAAAATTGTAAAGGATTTCTAGTTGATGGTGTTTACTCAATTCCATGTTGAGGTTTAGAGATTCTAGACAAATAATGCAAAGGAATATTTCCATGGTGATCTTATTGATTTTTTGCTGTTCGTGGATCTTTCATCGTAGTTTATGTGCCACAACACCACAACAAAATGGTGAAGAGAGGAAAAATAGACAGATAATGTACCAAAGCCTTGCACGAAGTAGCACGTGGAATGATGTTACACATGAATGTACCTAAATGTTTTTGGATGGATGTTGTATTTGCTGCTGCTTATGTGGTCAATTGTATGCTCTCTAGAGTACTGAACTTAAGGCTCTTCATTAGCTTTTATACCCTCAACCCCGTTTATTCTCCATTCTTATAAGAGTCCTTGCTTGTAAGTCCTTTGTCCAAGACTTTGGTATCCATCCTCTCAAAAGGGTTACCATTGGTTTGATTCAGTTACTGGTAAGTATATTGTTTCTATGGATATCTCTATCTTTGAGTTTGAGCCCTTTAACTTGCTTCTCCTCATGGGGAGAGTTGTGTGGAGGAGAAGTAGGTTTGTTAGGTTCCTTGTCCTTCCATCCTAGATCTTGCTCCTTTCCATGTCTTCTTACATAAGTGTCATAGAGATCAATAGTGTTCTAAAGATGTGGGGTTCCCAAATACTGTGCAATCAACACTGTCAGACTTCCAGGAGGTAAGCCCATTTCAACTAGGTGTCCTTGTTCTTGTTGATTCCTTTGTTCCTACTTCTGTTGGTGATCCTGCGAATGATCTTGACATTCCCATTGCTTAAAAAAAGGGTGTTAGGTACTACAAAATATTCCATTGCTCATTATCTTATGACCATGTTTCTCCAACTTATTGTGCTTTTTTGTTTGTTGTTGATTGTATCCCCATACCCAAAAATGTTGCAAAAGCTTTGACATATTTTGAATGGACAAATGCTATGAAGGAGGAGATTAATGACCTCCATAAGAACGATACTTGGGAGTTGGTGGACCTTCCAAAAGGGAAAGACTTAGTAGGGTGTAAATGGGTGTTTTTAGTGAAGCACAAGGCGGATGGGACAGTAGAAAGGTACAAGGCAAGGTTGGTGGAAAAAGGGTACACCCAAGTCTATTCGAGTTCTTTTGTTATTTGGATTGGGAGTTGCATCAACTTGATATAAAAATGCATTCTTAAATGGTGACCTGGAAGAGGAAGTGTATATGGTTCAACTACCAGGTTTCCATGCTAAAGGCAGTGAAGACAAGGTGTGTAGGCTGAAAAAGTCCATGTATGGGCTAAAGCAGTTTCCTAGAGCCTGGTTTGATAGGTTTCATATGGCGGTTTTTCCTATATTTGGATAGGCAATGGTTCCATTGACACCGCTTTATTAAACCTTATACATGACGTTACAGGTTGATCCATTTGACCTGGATGGTTGAACTGAACTGCTACCCAGGGGGAGAAATGGGTCTGCCTTTGGGGTTGTTTTTAAACCACTGCATTGGATGATATTTAGAAACTTTTTTTTCTTGGCCTAGATGTTGAGCCTTTATGCTTGGGATCTGCTTTAATTAATATTTTGCTCAATGTTACTTAGAAAAAGGGAAAAAGATGCTGGATTTAGATTGTCATTGAATTGTGCCAATGTCCTTGGTTTAGTTTATGGAGCTTGGTGATACAGTTATGCTTTGTTCTATAATTCTAGTCTTCAATGCGTTGGTTTTTCTATGCATTTGTAAGAGAATATAATAATCTCATCATATTATTGCCTCTATTCCCCATTCTTGCAGAAACAATTAACATCTTTTATTGTCTTTATATCTGTGCAGGTGTTGTAAATTCCATCCTGAAAACCAATGAGCGTTTTTCTGTCCCTGTTACAAATGCTGAATTTGCAGTGATGCGCACATCTTTTAGTGTATGATATTTTTTTGATCATGCAACTCCATTGATCATAGGAAAGGGTCCCCCATGCACAACCCAAGAAAAAACGGTTTCAGTAGTAGTGTTAGGATTTCATGTTTTGGGGGGGGGGTGTTGAAGCTTTGATTGAGATGCTTTGGAGAAGCCACTAAAAGAAGCTTCAATAAATGCTTGTATGTTGTTTGGGTGGGGCCAACCATGAAAGGCCAAAAGCTGCCATGAGAGCCCTCCCAAGCGGACACTTGGTTCCGTAGAAAATTAAGCATCTCAATTTCATACCTAAGTAGTGATAAAAGCTGACCTTGAATACAATTCCCATGACCCATTAGACCAGTGTATACTGTATAGCTTAAGGACTATCTTGTAGTTTTGGAAACCAGGAACTTTTGGTTGATAAAATCACAACTGCCATAGTTGAGATTATACCCTGAGCGTCCAAACTGTTCTCTTTAATGGATAGAATCTATGTCCAGAAATGTCCAATTTTTTCAACTTGTGAGTGACGGCTGTGGTTGAACCAGCCAGTTGGACCATTCGACCCATTGCTCGTCCAGAATTCTGGGTCTGTTTCACCACTCAACTGCTTGCCTGTAAGTACACTTGGTCCATGTCCTGGTGACCCAGCTGGTTGAATGGTGAACCATTTGATCCGGTCAGCTGGTATCAGGTATAGTGGTTCTCTGTTTTTTTTTTTTTTTAACCATTTCCATCATTGGAAGAAATATTTCTTATCACATTTTTTGTTTAATATGATAAATATATATATTATTAGAGATTCCAATTTTTTTTCTACAAAACTTCTGTATTTTATTTCTATCTATTTTTATACTTTATTATTTAATTATGATATCATGGGTTGTCCTATTTGATGTGGACAATTAAACCATTGACCCACTGCCCAGAAGGAAAAGTGGCTCCTTTTCCCGCTTGGCTTTGGAAACACTGAAGATGCCTTCTAAATTATCAAAACGTGATTTTCGGATTGATAGCATTGAGAAATAAGCAGTTTTTTTTTTTTTTTTTCCTTTGATTACAAACAGAAAGGGTAAAACATTTATAGTTTCTAACAATTAAAACTTTGTTGGTGCAGTTCATGCTGCCCTATCTCATGGGCTGGGATCAGTATATGCGTCAGCTGCCTACAAGCACTGTAGAGCATAAACCAGAGGGGGTGCTGCGAAACTTGGATTTAGAATGGGATAAATGATATGATACAAGACATAGTAATACAAGCTCTATTAAAAGGAGTTTGTACAAGTTTTTAATTTATTTGTATCAAAGGACTTGCTCTGAAGCACGGGCTTTTGGAAGTCTTCATTTCCGTCATTGTGTTCCTTGTGTGATCGAGGTTGATTTTAGGCCTATAAAAATGCTTCTGCTCATAGTAGCCAAATGTCCTCTGCTTACACTTGATTCTATAACCACGAGCCCCTTCGGCATTTTGGCACGAAACGGTATTACATTTGATTCATCTGTAGGGTATGGTCTGAAACATGGACATGGTTCTTCCATATACAAACACATCATGTTACTTGAATCATTGCAGATATCATAACTCCGATATATTTACAATCAATTGAATGAGCTTGCCAATTAAAATATAACTCAAAGGTAATTCGCATCTTTTATATAGGCTTCTTAGGTTCTATTTTGTTCTAGTATTACATTGTTTGTTGGCTTGAAATGTTCCTTCTAAAAAAACAAACGGAAATATATTGATGCTAGGGGTTTATAAAATCAACCCTACGTTTAATGTTTTGGTAAAGAGATATGATCATGATCAGTGTTTAGAAAACCGGACAAGATCGGTTAGTTGAACAGGTTGAATTGTGACCAGTCCCTTGGCTGGTTTGGTCATACCCCCATCGATCTGAATGATCGAACTGAAAACTGGTGACCCAGTCCAGGTTTTAGAAAATTGGTTGTTTTTTTGATATTTTTTTTCTAGTACATAATGCAAACTTCTAAAGGCCATAACTTTGTGTTGGATGTTTGATTGAGGTGATCATTTTTTGGTTTTGGGTAATTTTTCAAGATCTATGTCTTCTTAAGGTGTCAACCCAATATTTTTGCCAAAAAAATGCCATTTTGGCTTCAGATCTTAATTTTCAATATAAAAATGTGAAACTAAAATAAAGATATATGTTATGGAAGAATATAATTATATATTTTGAATATATGCATATAATTAATATTTTTATGCACATAATTATATCATATAATTGTGCATATTATATAATATGATATAAGTTATATTACATTATATTATAATATAATATATATAAATTACATCACCATAGTTTGATTCGAGTTGAATCTTTGACTTGTGGACCACTCCCTTTTTTGGGTTGATTTCCGGTCTGGCTCTCTGAACATTAATAAAGGCCAAAATGAGTAGACTATAAAACAGAAATTGCAAGTTTGGACTAAGTAAGAAAAAAACCCTTTGGTAAACTTTAGTAGCAATGACATAGTGTATGGGAGAAGCCAGTTTAACAACATTGTTGTTAGTAAAACTGCTATCCAACTTGCTTGGATCGAATGGGATGTGTGAGCCTAATTTTTCCAACATTTTTCTTGCAAAAATTTAAAGGAAAAATTGATAAAAATCAGCTCTTGAAAAGCCTTGGTTGTGACAGGGTTTCTGGGAGAGAAGAGAGAAGAGAAGAGGGCAAGAGAGTGAAAAGAGCAACTCCCATTCGCCTTTTCTCTCTTAACCCCTTTATATGGAACACTTAATCTAATTAGGAGATTATCTAAATCTGATTTGGATCTGAATTCTTTCAAGAGATAAGCATTATCCTATTAAGAGGATATATGCTCCATACCTAGAACGATACCTAGTTTTGACCCAAATCACACGACAACTTAAGTTGTCATATGACAACTTAACTGATCTAATTAGTAATAAAGTCCCACTTTCTTCAAAGGCTTACGTCCCTACGTGTTGCATGGCCACTTTGTGCATGGTATTATATGGTGTGGGATCCCACAATGATCTCACATAAACTCATTAGCTCATCCCTACCCTAAAAGAGGGTAGGTAGAATTCATTACTTGGGACGGTAAATCCTTGACCCAATCAACATTGGTTTAGTTTGGGCCCAACATTTACACCTAAATGATCATTGGATTTAGCTACCCTATGAAGACCCAAGGATAATGGACTCATGTAAGACGAAGCCCATTAGGTAATCAACCTTGTAATAGTCTCTTATACTTAACCACTCGACCTATAAAGATCAAAATACTATTCGATTGGAAATGACCTTTCCCCTAGCTGCAAGGTGCAATGCCATACTCTCTGCTCGGATGGATCCTGAGATTTAAACCTTTTACAAACCCTTTTTTATAAAATATTAGTATATAACATATAAATACAGTTTGCAAACCAAATTTCAAACACAGATGAAATCCACTACCGGTAGTTTAGGTTTCCATTAGAGAGAGTGTAAATCCTGATATTCACTTTGTTCGACAAAGAGGCCGATCCTATCACTATGACCACCTATTTAAGTGAATTTTTGGACAACCCCAACATACCCAAGTATTTGACCCATTTATTTAATCTTATTTATTATGGGCCTTAGACTTATTTACTTCAAAAGCTCATGACCCAAGATGTTGCATGCCCAACTTAGGCCTGATTTGTATGGCGTAGGACCCCATAATGACCTTAGATAAGTCTACATGGGTTTGGCCCAACCTCTTGCAAAAGGTTTGGCCGAATTCACTACTAAACGCAGTGAACCCCCGAGTACATCACTATGTTTTCAATATGGGCACAACATTTATATCTAAATGATCATTGAATTCAGCCGTTCTATGAAGACCCAATGATAATGAATTTAAATAAGATAAAGCCCATTAAGTAATCATCCCTATAATGGTGTCTTACACTTAATCTCTCGACCCATAGTGATCACAAAATACCTAATAGGGAAGGAACTCTCCCTTGGTTACAAGGTATAGTGTCACAACACTGTTTAGTTTTACCCACCAATCTCCATGGTCCAAGACATAATTGAAAAATGGTTTGGTTTAGTGTTTCATCCAAACATACACTGCATGTGCTTTGGGTCTAATCCTAACAGTTGAGTTACCAAAACTTCTTTGACAGCACATCAGTGTTAGCCTTGACAGGATAAACATACAAATATTAACATGAAACAATAATGTACTTTTATTCATTTGCAATAAATGTATCTATACATTAATTTGATTGGAGCTAAGGACGTAACCTGTCTAACATTAGGAAAATCTAAGAATCAGAGCAAGGCTAGGATTATTCTAATGGTGTTCGATGGTTTTAACCAATGGATGAATGATATTACGTATAAAAAAGGGTAAATTTTTTAAACTACCCTTATGGTTTGGCTAATTAACTAAGTATACCCCTATTGTTTGACAATAGTCTAACAATACCCTTACTATTTCTAACAATTGACTAGTTTTACCCTTAACATTATATATGTTAATATTCCATCAAATCCCCTAGACATGCAGAAATTTTTGTTTTAAAACCCAACTTTACCTTTGTCACTCTCTCTCTCCCTTCTACTTCTTCTTCTTCTTCTTCTTCTTCTTCATCATCATCATCTTCTTCCTTTCAGCAATAGCAAACTGAGCTGGCTCATCCTTAATCAGTGGTGGCGATATCTCCCGTTTCACCATCTTCTTCTTTGCAAACATCTTTTAGGCATAACAAGGTCTGGATTTGACTTAATGACTGACCTTGCTTGATTCTGGTTTTTCTGAAGGATATGTACTGCTAGACAACCAAGCAGTTATAGACTCTCTATTCTTGAAGGCAGGCCAAGTCGTTCTAGATGCTCTATTGTTGAAGGTAGACTGGTTCTCTAGGTTGCTCAGAAAAGCAGGCTAGAGTTTAGAGGAGATAGCAAACACATTGGGTTTCGATTTCCGATTCTCCGAGTTGCTCAGGAAAGCGGGTTGAAGTTACGGAAGAGATAACAAACGCATTGGGTTTCAATTGCTGGTTCTCCGAGTTGCTCAGAATATAGGTTTTTCCCTTTCCCTCTTGTTCTTTTCCCTAGTGACATAAGGGAGCCACTGGAACCGTAGAGGTTGGAAAAAGGAACTACCGGAACCACCGGAACCGAAGAGGTTGGATGCAAAGGGGAACCAAAGTTATAGCCTTTCCTCTCTTCCCTATCCCTCTTGTTCACTTCCTTGGTGCCATAGGGGAGTCGCCGGAACCGTAGAGGTCGAAATCAGAAGCAAAGCAGCAAGCAATAATCGTTGATAGTCACTGACTATTGAAACCCCATCATCTGTTTTTGCACTCCACGACTCCGATGTTTGTCACCGATTATTGATCGTCATGGATTGTTGATAGTCACCGACTATTGAAATGGCAAAGATCACCGACTATTCAATTTTGATCCCCTTGTTTGTTTACCTTGCTCTCGTAAAATATATATAAAAAAAAAGGAATCTTGGAAATTGAATCTATTGGAGATATGGGTTTTACTTTTCTTTCTAATCAACTTATTGAAAGAATAAAATAGAAAAGGCAGGCCTTCCACACAAGACCTCAGAGAACAACCCCAAATGAGTATATATTAGACTTCTTTGTTAACTGTTGTCGACGAAAATACATCAAATCAAATAGAGAGAGATTCAGAGAGGGGCCGAAGGTGGAGGGAGTTAAAGGACATGGCTAGCTCGGTTTGTTAAGAAGAAATAGTAAGGGTGCATTTAGTCAATGTGTTAAATCATAAGGGTATTTTAAAAAGTTTACCCTAAAAGGAGGGGGGAGAGAGAAGAATAGAAAAAAGATAAGGAATGAATCACAATGCACAGTTATGGTATAGTAATTTAAGAACCCCTATTAAGTCTACAAATCTTTCAAAATGCTTTTAGAAGTAAAAAAATGAATGAAATGAAAATGTGTAATGAATGAAAAAGGGACGTGAATCAGATGGAAGCTAAAGAGTTTTCTTATTAGTAGTTTGTGATTTTTGCTTTGCAAGAAGTTTGAATTTGTTGTCCTACATAATCTTGGTGTTTGATCTACTTGTTTTTTATGTGGGTTTCTTCGTCGCAAATATGCTAATTCTATAAGGTTTTTATCTAGGAGAGGTCGTTTTCTCAAAGAAGTTGTTTTTGCAAATACCCTGATTTCATAGGTTTTTCCCTAGGAGGGGTTGTTTTCTCAAAGAAGTCATTTTCACAAATACCCTGATTCCATAAGGTTTTTACTTAAGAGGGGTCGTTTTCTTAAAGAAGTTGTTTTTGCAATTACCTTAATTCTGTAAGGTTTTTACCAATGAGGGGTCATTTTCCCCAAAATATAGACTATTGTTAAGTATACCTTGATTCTGTAAGGTTTTTACTTAGGAGGGGTCATTTTCTCAAAGAAGTCATTTATGCAAATACCTTGATTCCGTAAGGTTTTTACTTAGGAGGGGTTGTTTTTTCAAAGAAGTTATTTTCCCAAATACCATAATAATTCCGTAAGGTTTTCTTTTTTTTTTCTTTTTTCTTTTTTCTTTTATCCATGAGGGGTTGTTTTGTCAAAAAAGTTGTTTTTGCAAATACCCTGATTCCGTAAGGTTTTTACCCAGGAGGGGTCATTTTCCAAAAAAATTATACTATTTTCGAGTATACCCTGATTCCATAAGGTTTTTACCTAGGAGGGGATGCTTTCTCAAAGAAGTCATTTTTGCAAATACCCTGATTCCGTAAGGTTTTTACCTAGGAGGGTTCATTTTCCAAAAAATATAGACTATTTTCAAGTATACCCTAATTTCGTAAGGTTTTTACCCAAGAGGGGTCATTTTTCCAAGAAAATAACAAATTTCAAGTATACATTGATTTCGTATAGTTTTTACCCAGGAGGGGTCATTTTCTTAAAAAAAAAAAAAAATAAATATAGACTATTTTCACAAATACCCTGATTCCATAAGGTTTTTAAGACTTAGGAGGGATCACTTTGCCAAAAATATTTAGCTCCCATATGGTGAATTGTTTTGCTATTGTTTTCTATTGGTACTTAGGAGGGATCACTTTGCTAATAATAGAATGTCATGAACATGATGAAACGATGTTGCATGGGAACTCCTTTTCTTCACCTCTCCACTCGCTTTAACCCTCCTTCCTCGTCTCACCCCTCTTCCAAGCCTGTCATTCGCAAAAATCTCTATGTGGTTCTTTTGGTTTTTGTTGTTTCGTAGTTTCCTATCTCACAATAAAGAACGGATGGACTATGCTTTTCATCAAATAACAGATCTGAGTTGTGGTAGGAGAACATCGTCTGTCTTTACCCCTTTTCTATTTATGTTCATCCACAAAAGATTTAAATTGGATGTTACTCCTCGTAAGTTGTCCCCCTTTGAGATCCATATGGACAATATGGAAGGGACATATTTAGAGAATGTCGCCCTAGACATTTGTTGTGGCAAGCATTGGCTGAACGGCAAGCAAGGAAAAGGTTTTGGTGTTGATGAGATAGAGACTCAATTTGCATGCATTAACAGTTCCATCGCCCGACTATATGCAGACCACGTTGTTCATGCCATGCCATTTTGTATAGGTATGAATGTGCTAGAGTGTGACGGATCAGCTACGATCATCACCATCAAGCACGCCATCAACACACCATCTAAGTGTCTTCATGTGTCTTGGGTTGGGTCATTGTACACTTTTTGTAAAGGGGGGTATGCCAATGGCAATTATGTAAATAGTAGTATGAATATTCAGTATTTTGGTGTGTCTTTCTATCACTTCCCCAAAAGCTTAGCATACTATTTGAGGGGAGGTAGGTAGTCGAGTGAGTCATTAGTGTGTAAAGGTTAAGCACGAGATCCCTTTGACACTAAATTTTGTGTTTGTGCTTGCCACCGATTTATGCAATACAAAGAGCCTTTTGTCTAATTTGTGTGCATTTGTTGTTGCTTTGTTGCTTCCTTATTAGCTTCATAGGCTTACTAGTCGACTAACGAGTCCGCACGGGCCCCAACACATAGCCCCGTGACAATTGGTATTAGAGCTTCATTGACACTAGCGGTTAACGAGTCCCTGTCGTGCCCCGCAACAACACCAGCCCGATGAAGAAGCGAGATACGCTAGAGGAGATCCAGGAAAGGATGAGCCTAGAGGTAGCTCTCCCATGGACAAAGGCACCAGCTCAAAGCCTAGCAAGCGTGACAAGTCGGTTGACAAGCTTGCGACCATGGACAAGCACATCATGCGCTGTGATGCAATAGTTGGTGAAACTCGTGGTCGTGTGGACGAGTTTCAACTCAACCTTGAGACCATGGCAGTGATTGTTGGAAGATTGGAGGACTAGTCTGTTGAGAGCTCCAACAGGCTAGGCAACCCACTAGAAGACTTAGTGAAGTTCTTACAGACCCAACTCGATGACTTGAAGGGCGAAGTGACCCTTTTAAGGAGACTAATGGCCAATACAGCTAGTGCCCCTACTGCTCCAACACCTCCAAAGATCAAAGTCTGCGAGCCTACCCCATAAGTAGGGACCCGAGATGCCTAGGAACTTGACAACTTCCTGTGGCAAATGGAATAATATTTCACCGCTGCCGAACTTGTTGAGGCAGCCAAGCTATGTACTGTTGTTATGTATCTTATTAATGCTGCTATGTTATGGTGTCGCAGGAGATGTGCCGATGTGGAGTGAGGATTATGCTCCATTGATACCTGGTCTGTGTTCAAAAGCGAGATAAAGCACTAGTTCTATCCAGAGAATGTGGAGTACCAAGCTCGTCGGAAGCTCAAGAACCTAAAGCACACAGGCTCATTGCATGAGTACATGAATGAGTTTTCCACACTATCGCTCGAGATCATAGACATGTCAGACAAGGATTTTCTCTTCAACTTTATGGACGACCTGCAACAATGGGCCGAGCTTGTACTCCAGCAAAGAGGTGTGAAGGACCTTGCCATAGCCATGGCCGTTGATGAACAATTGGTAGACAACAGGCGACTAAGCAAGGATGGCCCTAAATCCAACACATATCAGGGCCAAGGGATGACAGGAGGTGATAAGAAACCTTACTGTGGGCCTAAGGGAGACTCCGAGCTAAGGAAATCCAACACTTTCAAGTTTTACAAGAAACCTGAGGGGGACTCTGGTTAGAAGGGTGACTAATTTGGGAAGAGGACACCTCCCTCACCATGCTTTATTTGTGAGGGAAAACAATGGACCAAGGATTGTCCTAGTTGAGGAAAACTCAATGCCTTACTTGCAAAGCTTAGTAATGATGAGCACATCGAGGAGACAAGAATGGGGGCTCTACTAAGACTCAATGCAATGAAGAAGAAGGCGAGCCCACAAGAAGCACCAAAGTTCAAGCCGAAGAGATTGATGTATGTAGATATCTGCTTGAACGGTAAACCCACAAGAGCCATGGTGGATATAGGTGCTACACACAACTTTATCTCTATGGAGGAGGCATCTAGACTGGAACTTGCACCTACCCTGGAAGCTGGATGGTTGAAGGCTGTGAACTCTAATACCAAGCCCATACAAGGTGTAACTTGTGGAGTGGTCCTACAACTTGGTGACTGGGAAGGGAAGACAAACATCTCGGTCGTGCCGATGGATGATTTTTAGGTTGTTCTCGGCATGAAATTATTAATTCAAGTAAAGGCGGTGCCCCTGCCCTTCCTCAATTCAGTGTGCATATTCAAAGATCAGGCTCCTTGCATGGTTCCAGTTGTGCCAGAAACCAAGTCCACCTCCAAGATGCTCTCAGCATTGCAACTCAAAGATGGAGTGCAGAAAGGAGAAACCACTTACTTAGGCACATTGGTGGACTTCGACCTGCCCAACCAACCAATCGGGTATCTCCCGCCAGCAGTTACAATAGTGCTAAAAGAATTCGGCTCTGTATTGACTACCGAGCCCTCAACAAGCACACCATCAAGAACAAGTATCCCATACCTTTGGTGGCTGACCTCTTTGACCAGCTCAGCCAGGCCAAGTACTTCACCAAGCTAGACCTGAGGTTGGGGTACTATCAAGTGCGTATAGCCGAAGGTGATGAACACAAAACAGCTTGTATTACCCGATATGGGTCCTTTGAGTTTCTTGTCATGCCCTTTGGGCTCACTAGTGCTCCAACCACCTTTTGTACATTGATGAATAGGATATTTCATCCCTACCTGCACCAATTTGTTGTTGTGTATATTGATGATATTGTAATTTATAGTAGAACATTGGAGGAATATGTTGACCACCTCCGCACTGTTTTCCAGGTTTTGTGAGACAACAACCTATTTGTTAAGAAGGAGAAATACTCTTTTGCCATAGAAGAGGTGGCCTTCCTCGGCCATGTGATTCGAGCAGGCACAATCGGCATGGATCCAGCTAAAGTCAAGGCCATTCAAGATTGGGCACCTCCCACCAGGGTCACCAAGCTTCGCTCCTTCCTTGGCCTCGTGAACTACTATCGAAGATTCATCTTTGGATTCTTGGCACGAGCCACTGCCCTCACCAACTTACTAAAGAAGACTAGCAATTGGACCTGGAATGAAGTTTGCCAAATAGCTTTTGATGATTTGAAGTGAGATGTCTTAGTAGAATATGTCCTCTGCTTGTCAGACCCTAGTAAGCCCTATGAGCTACACACAGATGCTTTTGACTTTGCCATTGGTGGGGTCTTGATGCAAGAAGGGCATCCCATTGCCTATGAGAGCCGCAAACTGAATGACACAGAGAGGAGGTACACTGCACAAGAAAAGAAGATGACTGCCATTGTCCACTACCTCTGCACATGGCGACATTTGGCTCCAAGTTCGTGATCAAGACTGACAACATAGCTACTATTTACTTTCAGTCACAGAAGAAGCTGAGCCCTAAGAAGGCTTGATGGAAAGATTTCTTAGCGGAGTTTGACATGACTCTAGAGTACAAGCTAGGGCCAATGAATAGGGTTGCTGATGCACTTAGCAGGAAGGTCGAGCTTGTAGCCTTATCCATAGGTGAAGGTCCCTCTAGAAGCCAAATCAGACTAGACTTCATTGAGCGCATCAGGGAAGGACTCCAGAAGGACCCCATTGCTCAGAGTTTATTGACAATGGCTCGTAAAGGGAAGACTAGGCAATTTTGGGTTGATGGAGGCTTTCTTTTGACAAAAGGAAGGCAAATGTTTGTATCGAGAGTTGAAGACTTAAGGAAGACTCTTTTGCATTAATGTCATGACAACTTATGGACAGGACACCCTGGGTGGCAGCGTACCTTGGCCCTTCTACAACATGCCTACTATTGGCCCCGTATGGAGGAAGATGTTTGAGAATATACAAGGATGTGCTTGATTTTCCAGCAAGACAAGCCTGAGTGCGCCAAGCCACTTGGACTCCTACAACCTCTTCCAACACCCTCATGACATTGAGAGAGCGTTTCCATGGACTTCATCAGCGGTCTTCCTAAGGTGGGAGACTATGCATCCATTGTTGTTGTTGTTGATAGATTTTCCAAGTATGCCACCTTCATTCCATCACCAAAGCACCTCTTAGTTGAAGACATGACATATCTTTTCTTTAAGTACATTGTGAAGTATTGGGGAGTTCCACAGAACATTGTTAGTGATCGGGATCCTCAATTTACTATTGCTTTCTGGACAGATCTATTCAAGCTTCTTGGTTCAAACTTGAACTTCTCCAGTAGTAGCCATCCAGAGTCAGATGGGTAGACAGAGCGAATGAACTTCCTCCTTGAAGAGTACCTTCGCCATTTTGTATCAGTTACACAAAAGAATTGGGTTTGATTGCTGGAAATTTCATAGTTCTCCGTCAACACACAAAAGAGCTCCTCCACCAATCAGTCCTTTTGAAGTCGTCACTGGCCAACTACCAAGGTGTCCGCACAACATCATCAATGACCATCAAGGAAGAAGCCATCGAGCCTTCACTTTCACCAGGGAATGGAAAGAATGCCTTGACCTTACCAGAGCCTCACTAGAGAAAGTCTCCAAAAGAATGAAGAAATGGGCCGATTTGGGTAGACGACCTGAGAACTTCCAAGTAGGTGACCTAGCCTTAGTAAAACTCCATACTCATTGCCTTAGGTTTTTCTGAAGAGTACACCCCAGGCTTGTGAGAAAATATGAGGGACCCTGTGAAATCTTAGCCAAAGTAGGTGCATCAACCTATAAACTCAAACTACCCCCTCGGCTAAAAGTCTATCCCATCTTTCATGTAAGCCAACTTAAACCCTATCATGCTGACAACCAAGATACCTCCCGAAACCAAAACCAACGCTCACATCCAACTTACCAACCACCTAAGAACCGATCCCTTGACTCCATCCTCAACCATAGGTTGTCCTAATCCTCCCAAATATCAGAATGAGAGTACTTGGTGAAGTGGAAGGGACTTGTAGAAGAAGTCACTTGGGGGCTTGCTGAAGACCTTCTTTCTTTCGCAGTGAAGTTGGATGAGTACCGAAGATTGAATTGAGTGGGGGAGACTGTGACGAATCAGCCACCATCATCACCATCAAGCATGACATCAGCATGCCATCTAAGTGTCTTCATGTGTCTTGGGTTGGGTCATTGTACTCTTTTTGTAAGGGGGGTATGCCAATGACAATTATGTAAATAATAGTATGAATATTCAGTATTTTAATATATCTTACTATCACTTTCCCAAAAGCTTAACGTAGTCGAGTGAATCATTAGTATATACAGGTTAAGCACGGGATCCCCTTGACACTAAAGTGTGTGCTTATGCTTGCCACACGGGACCCAACACAGCCCTGTGACAAGAGGGAGATAATCAACAGTGCATAGTTAGCACTGATAATCTTGTGGGTGTCGCTCGCCTTGTCTTACAGCCCAGTGTAATCGACTATTTCGATAAGGGAGGAGAAGCTTAGTCATGTTTTTACCATTCGGACCATCTCTTGCATCAATTTGGCTACGACAACACGGGATTGCAGTTCTTGCATTCGGACGGTGAGGATGCATTTTGGCAGAGGCACAACAGCTTTGCCTTCGCCAATATCATGCGTTTTCCAAGCACGTGGAGGTGGGTAGCTTGTTGCGTCGTGGCTACCTTTGCTCTCTATTTGGTGGGTTTTAGATGTTCCTAGTTACAGAGCCATGTCCAAGGCATGTAATGGCTATTGGATTTTAATCTCATAAGAGTTTAAATCCAATGGGTTTGATTGGTCAATTACATGAGAAATTGCACCTGCACACTTGGTTGAAAAATCAGTTTTTCTCTAACAAAAACCCAATTTTGAATAGGAGCTGATTTACACTCTTAGAATTAGTAGAGGAGAGTATGGGGATTCGATATCGCGCAACGCACCCGCGCGTGTGTGCGGCGCAATGAGGCGCTTTAGAAGTGCACTTTGCTCGCACCCGTGTGGCTTGCGATGGACGGCTCTGGTTTTGGTGCGTTGGTGACAACGGTCACTATTCGATCGGGTGTGATCAAGAGGCACAATTCAAAGTTAACAGTCACCAACTGTTAACTACTTTTTAAACAGTCACAATGTTTGAAATTGTGATTGTTCAAGGTGCATTCTCTAAACCAGCACCTACCTTTTTCTTCATACCTCTTCACAAATTATTTAAGGAGCATGAATCAGACTCTAAAACACACAATTTCAAAATTCACTCTCTCTCTCTCTCTCACAGTCCGGTCTGCTACAGTCTCACAGAAGGTTTCTCTGGAGACTCTTCAACTTTGCTGGTTGCAGATTCTCACCCAAGGCTTTGTTGTAACCCAACAGCAAACTCAGTAAAACTGAGTGGGGACAAATAACATTCTAAAGACAGTGTCTTTAGACACATCTTAGAGCTTCTCCTCCAAAGTTACAGTGACCCCATTTTTCTCCAACAATGGCTCCTCCTCCGGGGCACGCAACAGAGGAAGCATAGCAAGTAGAAGAGCAGCCGCGCATCATTTGCAGTCGCCGAGCCACCCCAATGAGAGAGTCTGGATCCCCTGCCGGTGTAGGAAAACTAGCGGCCGCTGTTGATAAAGGGAAGTAAGTCGGCCTTCTGTTGCGAAGAAGCAGAGAACAGAGACGCCGAGCCAACTAAGGGAGCAGTTTATCCCTGTCAGAGTGACTGTCCCCATCCATTCTCGAATGCCTATGAAGAGAGTGTGAGGTGTTTACATTCTGTCGTACCACCAGACACTCCTGTACAAAGCGTGCAACCTACTGCACGTATTGCTAAAGTTCACCGAGCAAGGAAGGAAGGGTCTGTGTGTGCCTCCACCGAAATCGGCCACCCCTATTATTGAACCTGAAGCGAATAAACCAGTGAACTGGCCCCTTATAGGGGCAATATAGACTACCGCTCCCGTCGCTGGAATTCATGGGAGGAGGTTGCAGTCGACGACGTGGAGAATTGTGACCCAAGCAGAGGTGGCTCAGAAAGAAACAACCGAGGTGGATACTGTATAGAGAGGTACAGTGCAGGGACTGGCACAGAGGGAGACAGTTCAGGAAGAGGTGTAGAAAGAGACGACTTGAGGAGAGTTGCAGGACTCGGGTGATGGCCCCAAGGGTTCTGTTCCAGAGGTGGTTATTACTGTCCCGATCACCAGTAACCATGTCAACAAGATCGCTTCTCGTCCATGGGAGAAAGGGATTGGAGAACTTGACCTGGTAATACTTAATCGCTTTACGTTGTACTGGTCATTCCATTTTTACTGATCAACTTCTTGTATTTCAGACATTTATACTAAGGAGGGATCATCTCGATTCACCCGACTTCATTGGCCCCCAATTCCTTGGTGGGTAAGTTAATTTTGAAGAGGTATGACATTTGTGTTCATTTTGATGTTTTGTAATTACTTTATAACCCTTTTGGTTTACTGAATGATCGCTGCATTGCAGACCCCTATCTAGCGTGGTCCTACCAGTGTTGTTGTGCCGAACATTATCAAGCACCTAGTCAAGGACTTGAATCAGATTCGATTGGTGGGTAAGGGAGAAGAGATGGTCGCGGCCGCCGATGATCCTGTAGACGAGCGGGCTCCCTCGGCTAATGAGGACACCCAAGGTGGTGGCTAGCATGAGACAAAGCCAGGGATGAAGTGGGAGAGGGTGAGAACGTTCCAAATCCTTCACAACAGCAACATTCGCATGGGACGGGCCGCACGGGGGTAGAACATCCAGTACAGTAGAATGAAGCACACCCCCCCAACAACTCCAAGATGAGGCGAGGCCTTTTGGGTTTGTTCAGGCCCCTCATCAGCACTAGGAGAAGGTGTTGGATTTTAATCTTATAAGAGATTAAATCCAATGTGTTTGATTGGTCAATTACATGAGAAATTGCACCTACACACTTGATTGAAAAATTAACTTTTCTCTTATAAAATCCAGTTTTGAACTTGTCCCGCATTGGAAAATTATAAACTTTGTTTTTAGTATTTTAATACGAGCTGATTTATACTCCTTAGAAATAGTAGAGGAGAGAGTATAGGGGTTTGATACCGCACAACGTGCATGCACGTGTGTGTGCGCGTGTGTGCGGCGCAATGAGGCGTTTTAGAGGCGCACTTTGCTTGCACCTGCATGGCTCGCGAATGATGGCTTTGGTTTTGTTGCGATGCTGACCGTTGATTTGATCAACGGTCACGATTCGGTCGGGTGTGATCAAGAGGCACAATTCAAAGTTAATAGTCATTAACTGTTAACTACTTTTTAAACAGTCACAATGTTTGAAATTGTGACTGTTCAAGGTGCTTCTCTGAACCAGCACCTACATTTTCTTCATACCTCTTCATAAACTATTTAAGGAGCATGAATCAGACTTCAAAAACATGCATTTTCGAAATTCACTTTTTTTTTTTCTCTCTCTCTCTCTCTCTCTCTCTCTCTCTCTCTCGGTCTGGTCTGCTACAGTCTCATAGAAGGTTTCTCTGGAGATTCTTCAACTTTGCTGGTTGCTGATTTTCGCCCAAGGCTCTATTGTATCCTGTGAACGGATTTTCTTGTAACCTAACAGTAAACTCAGTGAAATTGAGTGGGGGCAAATAACGTTCTAAAGACAATGTCTTCAGACGCACCTCAGAGCTTCTCCTCCAAAATTACAGTAACCCCATTTTCTCGACAGAAGGCATCACCCATCCCTCATGACCAACCAACCCAATAGCGTCATTCAGAAGATGAACCACACGTAGCGAAAGGTGCACAGGTATTGCCCCTGGTTGCTAATGTGGTGGAGGATGGTGCCTCAAATGCTGTGGGGGGTGTCGAGAACCCTATACCTAGACCTCTCCATGAGCTCATTTCGGAGAGTAGTAGCGAATATAGTTCTTGCAAGGATAAGGTGTCCTCTGATCCTCTCTCCAAGCGGAACTCAACGTGGTGGAAAAGGAGCACACAGAGCATTATGAGGAGGAGATGCTCCCCATATTGGCTTCACAGTCATGGACCCTACCAACGTTTAGGGAGTTAGGAGGCGTGATCAATACGTTGTGTCTCGCAATGCGGACACCGTCTCCCTGATCATCCAAAAGGGTTGGGTTCCTACAACCGAGTTTCCTCCTGTTGTGATGAGCGCTTCTCCCAACACGGTGGTTGGTTTGATGAACTTTGTTATGTCACAGCCCATCGACACTCTCTCTTAGTCCATCTCCGCCCGCTGGCCGAAGACTTGCACTTCTTTTGCTAAGATGGACACATCAAAGGGTTATTCAATTGGCCCACATGTTTTGGAAGGTCAGGCACAAAGGCTATGCTAAATGTAGAGATGGATCGCCTTCATGAAGAATTGGCCTGCGTCCATGAGCAACGCGTTTAGCTTGCTCAGACTAGGGACCAAAGGCGCAAGCTCGACAAGATTATGCGGCTTCGGGTCGAGTGGTATAGTGTGGGGTCACAAGTAGTATGGTCCTTCGTTTCTTTTGTGATCAAAATTTTTTTGTTGTACATTTCACTGTAAATGAGACATTTTGATGTTACGGTTATCAACATGGGAAGAAAAACATCTTTTGTTAATATTGCTTTGGTAATATCTTGGTACTAGTATTGGCATCGCAATTTCAGAATAGTATATAGTAATTGTTCCTTGCCTTATCCTTTCGTTCAATTGTTAAATGCTACATATTTCGATCCGTCCTTAGCCGTGATAAGGGGTCTGGAATGAGTATGGTGTAAAGAATCCAATCCACTCCTACCCACTACGAAGGGACCCATTGGTTCACCATCACAATCTGATATTGGCAATACTCAGACTATTTCTATGATTTTACGTTTTTAAGACCATTCATCATGCAAAACCTCTTTGTGTACACCCTTTTCCTGTTGCGGTAGGCAATTGCAACACTTCCTTGCTTCTGTGTTTATCACTTCACTGAATTTCTTTCGCCATGCAATGCTTATAGCAACGCACCAGTGATTCTCATTTGTGATGCATCCTCTTCTTTGTTCGACGGGCTTTCAGTAGGCAGAGTATTGTTAATTTGTTGGAAAATTAATATACTAAGGCTTGCCAATACAGGGTTCCTTCTCGGCTAACTCGTGTTGCTCGGGGTGTTTTTGAATAGTTTTGATGGTTGTCGCTTGTCTGGCCTGGGGATACCGGGGCTTTACAGTAGTGCCTGGGGTCATTAGGGTTTTACAGCACGACCTGGGATTTTCAAGGGCTTATGAAGTATCTCTTGGGGTTTCGAGGGCTTTATAGTAACACCTAGGGTTGCCAAGGACTTGCAAAGTGGTGAGTAGAGTTGTCAGGGCTTTTTAGTAATGCCTTGGATTACCAGGGACTTGCGAAGTGGCGTCTAAGGTTGCCAGGGCTTTATAGTAACACTTGGGGTTGCTAGGGATTTCCAAAGTGGCACCTGGAGTTGCTAGAACGTTATAGTAACACATGGGGTTGCCAGGACTTTGCAAGATGGTCACCTGGGGTTGCCAGGGCATTATAAAAACTGCTTAGGGCTGCTAGGACTTTGTGCAATGAGTGTAACACTTGTAGACAATATATAGTCGAGAACAAATTGTTATAAGCAATAGGTGATAGAGATAATACTACAGAGGGGAAGATCAATGTATTGAATAATGTAATGCTGTGATGTATTCATGCAAAAATATGCAAATAGTGGGCAAAAGCATTTTCAAAGAAAAGAGAATTTTATTGAATCAACATATGAAAATACATATAAAAGTTTTGTCAATTATCATTCATTGTACAACTTTAACAAATGTTTGTTCATCGTCTCGTCTCTTTCATTTGTCTGGGTCCCACAATACATAGTATCCAGTCGGATGGGCTTCCTTTACAATGTAGGGCCCAACCCAACTAGGTGCAAACTTCCTAGTAGATTTCCCCTATCTAACATGCAGAGCTGTCTTGAGCACCTTGTTGCATTCTTTAAACTTCTTGGGCTTTACCATCTTTTTGAAGTTGGAGGCTATGTGCTACTTGTACTTGATCTGCTTTTGCAGACACAACTCTCTCATACCACGTCTATCACCTCCAACTTATTTCAAATCATTTGATCCATTTCATCCATCTTGAATTGCTTGCCCATCACATAGGTCACTCTGGCAAACACTGTATCTCTGCTAGTAGAACCGATTCTTTCCCATGCACTAATGAATAAGGGGTTTCTTGGGCTCTTTTCCTGATTGACGTGCGGTATGCCAGAGTGTGCTAGAGAGTTTATCAATTCAATCTTTTTGATTCTTAACTACCATCTTGCCTAACATCTTTAACAGGGTCTTGTTTGTTGCCTCTACTTTCCCATTTCCTTGTGGGTAGTAGGTAGTGGAGGTCCCTAGTCGTGCCCCATACTAGCCTAACACATCACAGACCTCTTGGTTCTTGATGGATAGTTTGTTATCTGTCAAAATCCTCGTGGGAAAACTGAAGCGATAGACGACGTGCTACTTAAGGAAGTTTTCTATGTTCTGTACGACTACCCTCTGGAGGGCTATTGTCTCAGCCCACTTGGTGAAGTAGTCTATGGCTAATATGATGAAATAATATTCCTTAGACGGGGGTTTATTTTCCCAATGAGATCTATCCCCATATGTGGAATACGAAGGCCATGTATCTAGCAAGTGTGGCATTTCTGCACATGTTTTTGTGGTTGTATAGGGCCATCTGTCCTTGGTGGGTGGCAGGCTTAGAACTATGGGCTGCATCTAGGACTTCCTCTATTTCATCCCCTGCAATGCACTACAAAGGCTGCCCCGTGTACGAGTTCTTATACAACAATCCCTCTTGCAAATAGAACATCTTTATCTTGGACATGAGTCTCTTTCTTGATATGGCTTCTATGGCTTATGTTTTGTCTCTTAAATACACAATATAGGCTTCCCTCCAATCCGCTTCACCTACTGCGAGACACTCCTTCTTGTTTGACTGTGGGATGCATCTCTCACAGTCATGCTGCGACTTGGCTACAATGCTCTTCATCTCAGGCCAGTGGTAACTTAGGCGTTGTAGTCTCCAATAGAGGGAGGTGGTGATGTCTCTGCAATAAACCTCCTTGGGCCCTAAACATCGTTCCCTTACCCCAGGTTCCATTTTATAGCAAAGTACCCCATGGACCAATTGGTATCGCAACAATACTTTGTTGTTTCGGGTCATGGAGGTTGGGTTCTGAAACTTCTGTATTATGGGTAGCCTCCAATCACCTTCCTATACCTAGTCCTTTGTCTCTATCCAATGTGCTAGCCAATTTGTTGAGGGTTGGCCTTGCATCCTGATGGTTATGGTAATGGGAGCTTCACTTGTTTGAATTTTAGACTTGAGGGTAGCGAGCACTTCAACATATCTATTCTTGGCCCTGTTTTGGTGCTTGTATATCAACTCTAAGTCTTTGGTGAGGTTCTGTTCTAAGTTAGGGTCTTGTAGGGAAATATAGCTATTTCCTTGATAGTGGTCTCCCCTCCCATTTGGCCAATCACCAATTTAGAGTCTCCTTTCACTCTTACTTTCCTGGTCCTAGAGTCCCTTATGAAGGCTAATTCCAATGCGATTGCCTCAAATTCTACGAAGTTATGGGAATAGGGGAATTGAAGTTTAAAAGAGTAAGCCATGGTTTTTCCTGATAGGGAGGTTAGTGTCACTCTGGCCCCTGTTGAGGAGTTGGTACAACTGCCGTCAAACATTAGTTCCCATTCGAAGTCTTCTACCATTGTGATTAGGGGGAGTTCCCTAGGTATTTCTTCAGAGATATTGAACTCATCACTTGAGGGAAGGCTGCTAAGAGATCTGCCATGGCCTAACACTTGATCACCTTTCGCTAGGTGTATTTGATGCTATATTCACTCAACTACATCATCCACTACACTAACCTTCTAGATAAGCAGGGGTCTATCTATGAAATATCGGACAAGGTCACTTTTTACTATTAGAACCACCTTTTGACCCTATATGTAATGTTTAAATTTCTAAACTGCGAAGACCAGTGCTAGGCACTACTTCTCCATGTGGGAATAGTTCTTTTTTTTTTTTTTTTTCTGATTTGAGTGTTTTGCTAGCATAGTAGATTGAGCATTCTTGTTTTTCATTGTTCTCTTGAACTAGTAGACATCCTATGGTCTCTGAATTCATTGCGATATAGAGCCTAAACTCTTGACCACTTCGTGGGGGTGAAATGGTTAGGGCTTTGGTCAGTGCTTGTTTTTATTGCTCGAAGGCTTATTGATGTTGCATTGACCACTTGAGTTCTATAGCCTTTTTGGTTAAATTGAGGAGGGGAGATGTGGCTGGTGCCAACCCTGGCCCCAAAATGAACATTCTGATGTATGACACCTTACCTAAAAACGTCTTGAGTTGCGATTCCGTTTTGGGAGGGAGAAGATCTAGGACTACTTTAACCTTGCCTTCATCAGGATGGATACAAGACTGATTGACCCTATAACCCAAGAATTTTCTTGATTGTACTCCGAATGTACACCTTTGGGGGCTTAGCCTCAAATATAGTTCTCTGCATCTCGTGAACACTTTCTTGAGGACTTTTGTATGATTCTTCTTCTTCTTAGCCTTCACTAAAATGTCATTGACATAACACTCAATTTCCTTATGCATCATATCATGGAAGACACTCATCACAGCTCACCAATACGTTGCCCTAGCGTTCTTCAAGCTGAACGACATCATTTTGTAATAGAAGTTCCCTATGGGTGTCCGGAATGTTGTATGCCATGTGTTGACAGGGTCCATATAGATCTACTTATATCCACTGTAAGCATATAGGAAAGAGAAATTTTCATTCCCAATTGTGGAGTATATTAGGATTTCCATATTTGATAAGAGAATTCATCCTTTGGACATGTTAGACAGGTTATGCCCTTAGCTCCAATTAGATTGATGTATTAGTGCATTTATTGTAAATGACTAATAGTACACAATTGATTCATGTTATATTATGGTGTGTTTTTTGTGTAATATCCTTAAATTGGACACTAATGAGATTCGCGCTAGTTAGAATCTTCACAACCGTTGGATAGACCTGGGGAGGTTTATCTTACCAAGGTTAACACTAATGTGTTGCCAAGTCGGTTGGGGTGGCTTGTCTCAACTGTCAGGGTGAGACCTAAAGCACATATAGTGTGGGTTTACTTGAAACCCTGAACCGGACCATTTTCCAGTTATGCCCTGGACCTTGGAGATAGATGGGCAAAACTAGAAAGTTACACCTGACCCCTAGACTTGATTATGGTACTGCACTAGGTGTTGGAATAGATTGTCTTTGATATGCCAATCAATGAGATCCTTAGAGGGGGTCAAAACCTGAGTATGTTGAGACAGTCTGAGAATTCACCAGAGAGGGTGATCATAGTGACAAGGTCAGCCCCTTTGTCAGACAAAGTGAATGATCGGGGAATGCACTCTCTTTGATGGAAACCTAAACTGTCGGTAGTTGATTTTAAACTTGTTGAGATTTGTTTTTGCAAAATATATATTTATATAGAGATATACATATATATTATGGTTTCACAAAATGTTTGCAAAAATGTTTTAATTCTCGGGATCCATGTGAGTAGAGAGTGCAACACTGTACCTTGCAGCCGGGGGAGAGGTCCTCTCTTGTCGAGCAGTGTTTGATCATTATGGGATCAGATGTTAAGTGTAAGACCATTTAGGGATAATAAACCTGATGGGCTAATCTTACATCTGCCAACAGTCCTTGGGCCTTCATAAGATGGATGGACCCAATGCACATTTAGTGTAAATGTTGGGCCCATTAAGAGCCCATACTGATGGACTTAGGGGTTCACTATATTCACAGTGAATTCAGCCAGGCATTATACCAAAGGTTAGGCTGAACCCATGTGGCTTATGTGGAAATCAATGATAGGGTCCCACACCAAACAAAGAGAGCCAAGCTAGCCAACATTAAAGGAAGTGAGCCTGAAAGCTTAATGGGCCTAAAGCCCATTTCGAACCGGGTTAATTGGATTAATTAAACAGGGGGTGAATCTGGGTATGGATCAACAGATAAGGATAAGAGGATAACTCTTATTCACTTAAAAGTGCATATCCAAATAAAGATTTGGACGAGGGAACTTCTAATTGGATTAGGAGAAGCTGATCCTGATCTGCAGATAAGATAAGGATAAGCCTTATCACTTAAAAAGTCTAGATCCAAATAAAGATTTAGATCAAGAAACTCCTAATTAGATTAGGAGATTAACTCTTTAAGGTCTATATCAAGGAGGAGGGCGCACTGGAATAATACACAAAGTTTGACTGACTTTTCTGCAATCAATTCTCTTTTTCTGTTTTTGCCACCCTACCCCGTTCGACCTCCACCTCTTGGAGTGATCAAGATTGGATTTTGATATTGTTTCTTGGTGGAAGAAACAATCTTGAAGTTGTGCTCACATCCATACATAATTCTTGCTGAAGAACTGGGGTTCTTACTGAAGAATCCACTTGCTGATCTTGCCTCACCCTAAGCTGTGTCATCTTCAATGGAGGAAGGATTTGGTACCCTCTTTGGGCGTGAACACCTATGTTGGGAGGAGATTTTTGTGTGGATTCCGTATCAAGTATTCTTCTTCGTAATCTTGGTTTTAGATTTGGTCCAGTTTGTTTCAAGAATGAACCTTGAAAATGGAGTTATTCTAAATCGGGGAATAGGATTCTCGGATGGGAGAAATAAATTCTTGAAATTTCTCCCAGCCACCCTGCATGGTTTGGCCATCCATATGATGGATCTCCCATCCCTTCAGTGGTATTAGAGCCAAGTTCAAATCTTGAACCAAATCTGAACCAGATCTGAACCTACACAAATGGGCATACATTGTTCTACCCAATTTGCGCAAGTTTGCTGTTTTTTTAAGAAATCGGTTCTCAATTATGGAATGGTTTTGTAATTATTTATTATTCTTTAATGATTGAGGAATGGTTTTGTAATTGTTTCTTGAATTCTTGGGTTGTCGTGTGATGGAGATCGAATTCTTTAAAGGTGATAAGATTTGCGCACCCTGCAATTTTTTTTTATTCTATTCATTTTGGCTTGTAAATTATTATTATTATTTTTTTATTTTAGACAAAATGTATAGGATTTGATGTGATGTAATTAATAGAAAAATAGGTTTTTCTATTTTTTTTTTCACATCTGAAGGCTTGCTGGAGAGCATGGAGGAAAAGAAGAACTTTTGCAATTTAAGAAACTGCAATCTATGATTTGTCGATAACGATTTCACTCTCTACGATTAACCCTTTGTTTTACAGGTGTGAAGTCACACGTACAACCCTCTGATATGTATTCTTGCTGATTCTTGATTGTCTTTAATAAGCTATAATTAATTTCAGATCACTATCTTGAATTGAATCTTGTAATGGACACCAAACCCTTGCCTGGTTTGACCCAAGATTGGTCCAAATTGGTTGGACCGAACCTGTTGTTCAATAGGGGTCTGTTCTCAACCCCAAATTCTGATTTGGGCAAGGGGTTTGATGGCCCATTACAAGAGGCAATTCGGCCCACCCTGTAAAATCCAGTTTTATTAGGTTAAAACTGCATTAGCCCTAATTCAGCATAAATGCTATATGGGTCGAACTACCTTTTGCTGTTCAGCCCATATACCTAGATAATGTTATATGATAATGTTATGGGCTTTATTGAGTTGATATTGATTTAACTTAATTAGGGGTTTTACAGTTGATATAATTGATTGGATCATTTGTGTGATTGTTTCATGCATGTGATGTATGATGTGTGATGTGCTGCGTGCATGGGCCATAAGCACTTGGCCCATGTTCATTTGATAGTGCTCTTTTGCACACCTTGGTTGAATGCACATCATTGCCATGGTGTCCTTAAGATCATTTGATGATCTTCCTTCTTGATGGGCCCCACTTCAACTTCCTCCCCGAGAGGAACCATGTGGAACCCTAGCCCATTTAGGGCCCATCCTGAATCTGAATTTAAGAAAGTCAGTGGGAGCCACTCTGGTTTGACCTAAATTAGAACTAGGGTGTAATTACTTGTTTCCTCCAGATATATATAAGTGCATGTGATAGGGAGATTCATATGATGAACTCTCTAAAGGCCATCCATCGTTAGCATGAAGATGGGCTTATCAGTAATGAGGAGATGCACCATAAAATTAGGCTATCCATTTGCTGGTGAGTTTGTTGGATTGTTTCATAAGATGATGGGGGTGTCATAGACCGATGTGGGAGGGGCCTATCCTAAAATGGAAGACTCTCACGCGGTATGTTGGCGTTCACGAATATGATGGGTAAATATTTACTGTACAAAAAGGTTTAACCTAAAATGACAATGGACCTTGTCTAACAGAGGCCAAAGGAAAAGCTCATAAGATGATTAGATATGATCATTCATAGAAAGTGGTGGGGTTATGCAGCTGAAACAGTTGGATCCATGCACTCTATGTGATTTCCCACATTTCCAAAGACATACATCGTAGTCTTTGTCACTGAGATAGGAGGGAAATGTCAAAGATGAACAAAATGAAAATGGAACATAGATTAAAATCCATTTCTATGTAGATAACATGAATCAAATCAGGTTGTGGACTAATAGATTGTTTTGCCCTTTATCAGAAATGAAAAATGAACAATTCGCCAAATTGTTGGACGACAATAAGCTTAAGGGCCCAAACTATGTTGTCTGGTTCTGTAATCTTATGCTGGTATTAACGTCCGAGAAATTGGACAAGGTTGCAAAAGACCCTGTGTCGGATCGTCTGGGTGATAGGGATTTTGAGGCCCATAGGAAGGAATATCAAGAATGGGAAGAGAAGAAGTCTCTTGCCCAGTGCTTTATCATAACCTCCTTTGAAGGTGGTAAATTAGGCAAGAAGAAGAGAAAGGAAAAGAAGAAGCCTCATAAAAAGGTTAGCAAACCTAAAAAGCAGAAGAAGGGCAAGACATCGGATGTCTACCACTTCTGCAAACAGACTGACTAGTGGAAGAGGAATTGTCCTCAGTAACTGGAAGGCAAGAAACAAGGTAATTTCGAATATTTTATCGTAGAGACCAATTTGTTGGTCACTTCTGCTTCTTGGTGTATTGACTTTGGGGCTTCTACTCATACATGTAACACATTGCAGGGATTCAAGACAAGTAGATGGCTGAGTGGCAGAGAAGTGAATCTTTATTTGGGGACTTCTACAATGGTTGTAGCTACAACTATAGGAACAATAGATTTACATTTCAAAAAAGTTATTTTACTTAAAGAATGTCTTTGTCTACCAAATTTGAGAAGAAATTTGATTTTTGTTTCAAATTTGTGTATGCATGGTTATTCTATTTTATTCAGTAATGTGATTACTATTAAATGGAATAACAAATTCCTTATTTACAAAGAACTGAAGAGTGGTCTTTATGTTCTACATCCTTCTGTGGAAATTAATTTAATCGAAACTACGTTAGATGTAATCTCTAAGAAAAAGAACACATGATACAGTTAATCCCACGTGCCTGTGGCATTACCTATTTGGCCACATTAACATAGATCGTATCGCAAGGTTGGTAAATGATGGTCTTTTGGATTTTCTAACTGCAGAAGATCTCCCAAATTGTGAACCTTGCCTTCAGGGTAAAATGACGAAACAACCATTTACAAGTAAGCCTGAAAGTTCTACAGGCACAGTAGACTAGATACATACTAATGTATATGGTTTCATGAATGTTAGGACATGCAACCAACATGTTTACTTTATAACATTTACCAATGATTTTTCACAGAGATCAGACAAGAGGTCGAGAAATAGTTGGGGAGACAGATTAAGGCCCTTTGATCAGATTGAGGAGGCGAATATCTCTTCGACGAATTCAGGGACTATTTAAGGGAAAATGGGATTGTATCACAACTAGCTCCTCCTGTTACACCACAATTAAACAGTGTATCGGAAAGGAGAAATCAGACTCTATTGGATATGGTCCGTTCACTTCTCATCCACTCAGAATTACCTATATCTTTTTGGGGTTATGCATTAGAGACTGTGATATACGTGTTGAACTGAGTTCCAACCAAATCCATTCCTAAGGCTCCATATGATTTATGGACCGGTAAGCAACCAAGTGTTAGACACTTGAAGATTTGGGGTTGTTCGACACATGTTAAAAGAATAAGTGTTGACAAATTGCAATCTAAGACCAGCCTTTGCTTTTTTGTAGGCTACCCCAAAAGTTCTGTAGGTTGTTTATTCTCTGATCCAAAGGATCAACAGGTGTTTTGCAGTCAAAATGCCCATTTCTTGGATGAAGACTATATCTTGGACAATCATCACAAGGAAGTTCTTGATGAGGAGAGCCTAGATGTAGTGGGAGATGTCCCATAGGCTCCAGAAAATAACCAACCTAGAAGATCTACCCGGGTTTCTAGGCCTCTAGTTCGTTACGACTACGACCAAGAAAGTTATTTGATGGAAGCCATGAATAGTGAGGAAGATCCCGTGACTTACAAGAGGAAGATGGAACCAATGAAGACCAATGGAGTTTGGAATCAATGAAGACCAATGAAGATCCTGTGACTTGAAGTGGGTAGATGCCTTGAGAGCTGAGATGGAATCAACGAAGACCAATGGAGTCTGGACTCTCATAAATCCACCCCTGGGGTAAAAGCAATTGGTTGTAAATGGATTTACAAAAGTAAGAAGGGCTCCAATGGGAAAGTTAGGACCTACAAGGCTCGTCTTGTGGTAAAAAGGTGCACTTAGAAGGAGGGAATTGACTGTGAGGAAACCTTTATGCTAGTGGCTATGCTTAAATCCATTAGGATCTTGCTAGTTATAGCAGCATACTATGATTATGAGATTTGGCAAATGGATGTCAAAACCGCGTTCCTGAATGGAAATCTTACCGACGATATGTACATGCAGCAATCACAAGGATTCATTGTTGCAGATCAGGAATACATGGTGTGTAAACTCAATCGATCCATTTTTGGACTTAAGCAAGCTTCTAGGATCTGGAGCATCCGTTTTGACTCTACCATCAAACAGTTTGACTTTAAGTAGAATCCGGATGAACCCTGTGTTTATAGGAAGATAGTGGGAGATAAGATTGCATTCCTGGCTGTGTATGTAGATGACATCCTACTCATTGAAAATGATGTGGGAATGTTAATTATAGTGAAAGTGTGGCTTTCACAGCAATTCTCCATGAATGATACAACAAGGAGAACTCCAAGAAAGGAAATGTTCCTTTCAGGCACAAAGTCACACTCTCCAGCAGTGAGTGTGGTAAGTAGATATCAATCAAACCCAGGACAGAAGCAGTAGACAGTTGTGAAGAACATACAGAAATACTTTCGAAGATCAAAAGAGTTTTGTTTGGTATTCGATGGTAGTTCATTATAGATCCAAATGATAGGCCGAATGCATAGAAAGTTTAAATCTGGTTATATCTTTATGATGGGGTCTTGTATAGTAAGAAAAATAGTCCACAACCCAAACCAAGCACACTACCGTAAGTGAGACTACCTAATGGATGAAATTGTTCATTCTAGAATTTGGAATTTAGTACATCACCCATTCCACTGTTGTGCAACAACACTAGATCTACGGGTGATTGTTATTAGATGTAACATCAGCGGAGAATATGGCAGGCCCATTTACTAAGCCACTGACATGGAAAGTGTTTGAGAGACACATGGATAGTTTGTGACTGAGGCTTGTGCCCGATTGGACCTAAGTGCAAATGGGAGCGTTAGACAAGTTATGCCCTTAACTCCAATCAGATTGATGTAATGGTGCATTTATTGTAAATGACTAATAGTACATAATCGATTCATGTTATATTATGGTGTGTTTCTATGTAATACCCTTAAACTGGACACTAATGTGACTCGTGTTAGTTTAGAATCTTCATAGCCGTTGGATAGACCTGGGGAGGTTTATCTTGCCAAGGTTGACACTAATGTGCTGCCAAATCGGTTGCGGTGGCTTGTCTCAGCTGCCAGGGTGAGACTTGAAGCAAATGTAGTGTGGGTTTACTTGAAACCTTGAACCAGACCATTTTCTAGTTATGCCTTAGAACTTGGAGACAGATGGGCAAAACTAGAAAGTTACACCTGACCCTTAGACTTGATTGTGGTACTGCAGTAGGTGTTGGAAAACTGTATTTGATATGCTAATCAGTGAGATCATAGTGACAGGATCAGCCCCTTTGTCGGACAAAGTGAATGATCGGGGAATGCACTCTCTTTGATGGAAACCTAAACTATCGGGAGTTGATTTCAAACTTGTTGAGATTTGTTTTTGCAAAATATGTTTATATACATATATACATATATATTATGATTTCACAAAATGTTTGCAAAAATGTTTTAATTCCCGAGGGAGAGGTCCTTTCTTGTTGGGCAGTGTTTGATCATTATGGGCTGAGAGGTTAAGTATAAGACCATTTAGGGATAATAAACCAATGGGCTAATCTCACATTTGTCCATAGTCCTTGAACGTTCATAAGATGGCTGGACCCAAGAACCATTTAGTGTAAATGTTGAGCCCATTAAGAGCCCATTCTGATGGATTCAGGGGTTCACTATTTTCACAGTGAATTCAGCTAGGCCTTATACCAAAGGCTAGGCTGAACCCATGTGGTGGAGATCAATGATAGGGTCCCATGCCAAACAAAGAGAGCCAAGCTAGCCAGCATTAAAGGAAGTGAGCCTGAAAGCTTAATGGGCCTAAAGCCCATTTCGAATTGGGTTAATTGGATTCATTAAACATGGGGCAAATCTGGGTATGGATCAATAGATAAGGATAAGAGGATAACTCTTATTCACTTAAAAGTGCATATCCAAATAAAGATTTGGATTAGGAAACTTCTAATTGGATTAGGAGAAGCTGATCCTGATCTACAGATAAGATAAGGATAAGCCTTATCACTTAAAGTGTTTAGATCTAAATAAAGATTTAGATCAAGAAACTCCTAATCAGATTAGGAGATTAACTCTTTAAGGTCTATATAAAGGAGGAGGGCGAACTAGAATAATACACACAGTTTGACTGACTTTTTTGCATTCAATTCTCTCTGTGTTCTTGCCACCCTACCCTGTTCGACCTCCACCTCTTGGAGTGATCAAGATTAGATCTCGATATTGTTTCTAGGTGGAAGAAACAATCTTGAAGTTATACTCACATCTCCACACAATTATTGCTGAAGAATCCACTTGCTGATCTTGTCTCACCCTAAGCTGTGTCATCTTCAGTGGAGGAAAGATGTGGTACCCTCTTTGGGCGTGAACACCCACGTTGGGAAGAGCTTTTTTGCATGGATTCCGTATCAGGTATTCCTCTCCCTAATCTTGGTTTCAGATTTGGCCCGGTTTGTTTCAAGAACAAGCCTTGAAAAATGTAGCTTTTCTAAATCAAGGAATAGGATTCTCGGATGTGACAAAGAAATTTTTGAAATTTTGCCCAGTCACCCTGCATGGTTTGTCCATCCATATGATGGATCTCCCATCCCTTCAGGACAAGCCTTATTGAGATCCAAAAAATCAACGTAACAGCTAGAAAGCTACGGGGAAATGAGGGTAAGCTAGGCTTCTATCAAGCAATGAGCGCTTGAGAGGGAAAGGTTTTAGGAACTAACCTTAACTGACCCATTCTTATTCTTGATTGGTATGACATTCACCATCTACTGAGGGTGTGCAATGGGCTTTGATAAAGCCCACCTTTAGGAGCCTTTGTACTTCTTTTTATCTTTAATGCTACCTCCGCCTTGAAGACATGTTGGGGCTGCTTGACAGGCTTATGTTTAGGGTTGATGTACAATGAATGACTGACTAGTGCTAAACCTAGCCCTAGCATCTATTCGTATGACCAGGCGAAGACATTTTAGAACTCTGCTAAGCGTAGGGAGAAGAAGTGAGTGCGGTGCCTAGTTGAGTATCTAATTCAACAAAAGAGAGGGGTAATGTACCTTTAAGTAGTTTGATCAGTTTTGCCCTATCATAATGATGCAACCTAGCGGAGATGTATAGGGGTCTTTTATCTGTTTGTTGTGCGGCTAGGTTGATTTCCTCTAGCAGTTCTTGCATCACATCATTAGAATCTTGCAAGTGTTTAGGTGGTGAATGGACCTCCTCGTAGTATTCAATAACATCTCTAGGTTCCTCTTGTTAAGTATTCTCTCATTATCACTTTTTGTCCGTTGATATCTTAGTTTTATTATAAGATGGGTTATGTACCTTGTTCATTGCTAGTTGTGTTTGGAATGCTACATTTTTTGGATGCGATGAGAGAACCGCGATATCACCCACATTGTTTTGTTCATTATGGAGTTGTGATAAGGGCACCGTGAGTTCAGCTATGTTTTCTTGAGCAAAAATATTTATCAAAAAGGAAAGATTTCATTATGCTCCATGCATTCTATTTGTAACATCAGTTCTAATAATTCATTCTAAAAAAATCTCATACCTCCGACGTCACTTTCTTTGCAACGGGGACCTCATCCTCCTTATCCTCTTCCACGGTTGTGTATTGGCTCTTCCTGTCCTTGTCTGTCATTCAGTCACCTCGTTGATACTTCCTCCTTTTCGTAATTGACGTGCTGGCCTTTGCCTCTTGGGAGTCCCCCCCCCCCACCTTCAACCTTTGCCACTTGTCTCACCATCCTCAGCCAGGTCAACGTAGTAGATCGCGTCATGTAGGTGTGCTTCTGACCTATCAAACAAGACTCTAGTGGCTGGGATCCAGACCCTTCTTCCTTTTGCATTTTGCCTTAATGCACTGGTGGTAAGTGGATGACACTAGTGCCAAAGCGTGTATCAATGGTCGCTTGAGAAGGGTGTGGTATAGGAGTTTCAAATAATCTACCACACCCTTCTCAAGCGACCATTGATGCACGCTTTGGCACTAGTGTCATCCACTTACCACCAGTGCATTAAGGAAAAATACAAAAGGAAGAAGGGCCTGTTCCTCATAGAGTAGGAGTTTCAAATAATCTACCACACCCTTCTCAACCCCTTACCAACACACCAATAAGGAGGGAGCATGAATATGGTGAGTGCAATGAACTCTAACAACATCGCTACAAACATGTTGGTGTGATGGTTCGAGCAAAGTAAAGAACATCAACACTTCTTCAGCAAGCAGGGATCAAGTGGCGTGATGTGGAGGATCGCTATATGAGCACTAGTTGAGGCGTTCAAACGGCCCTTGGAACCTCATTGCATGAGCAACCTGAACGTTGAGTTTATGGTAGAGGGCAGGCTGGCCAGTGATCCCCTAGCATAATTGACCCCTGTACATAATAACAAAGATAGGTGGCTATGAGATGGCGCAATCATTGGTGGACCAGAGAAGTTCCATAAAGCTAATATCTACTTACACCCTAAAACTGATGAAGATAGAAGAAGATGATAGTAATAGTCTACCCATGGAAGTCATGAACTTCAATGGGAAGGTATCCGCCACCAGGGGATCCCTCATGCATCTCACCATCGGCCTGTTCCTCATAGAGTAGGAGTTTCAAATAATCTACCACGCCCTTCTCAAGCGACCATTGATACACGCTTTGGCACTAGTGTCATCCACTTACCACCAGTGCATTAAGGGAAAATGCAAAAGGAAGAAGGGTCTGGATCCCAGCCACTAGAGTCTTGTTTGATAGGTCAGACGCACACCTACAAGGCACGATCTACTATGTTGACCTGGCTGAGGATGATGAGAAGGGGTCGCTTGAGAAGGGTGTGGTAGATTATTTGAAACTCCTACTCTATGAGGAACAGGCCGATGGCGAGAAGATGCATGAGGGATCCCCTGGTGGCGGATACCTTCCCATTGAAGTTCATGACTTCCATGGGTAGACTATTACTATCATCTTCTTCTATCTTCATCAGTTTTAGGGTGTAAGTAGATATTAGCTTTATGGAACTTCTCTGGTCCACCAATGATTGCGCCATCTCGTAGCCACCTATCTTTGTTGTTATGTCCAAGGGCCGTTTGAACGCCTCAACTAGTGCTCATATAGCGATCCTCCACGTCACGCCACTTGATCCCTGCTTGCTGAAGAAGTGTTGATGTTCTTTACTTTGTTCGAACCATCACACCAACATGTTTGTAGCGATGTTGTTACAGTTCATTGCACTCACCATATTCATGCTCCCTCCTTGTTGGTGTGTTGGTAAGGGGTTGGTATTGACCTGTGTAGGCTTCCGAAGTCGTTCAACTTGACCTTTTGGACAAACAAGCGTCACAGGGTGAAGCAATCCATGAAGTTGTGGTGTGGTGACTAGTGGTAGTCGCACCATCTTGGTCTGTGTCGGTCTTTCTCAAGGTTCACACTAGCAAGCGACGGGGGCAGGTTGATGACCTAATACTCCACTAGCTTGTTCAACCAAATGGAAGAGGGGGTGGCAGCGAACCACTAACCTGTTGTCCTTGGTTGTCGCGACCAAGTCCTATGGTATTCCGTGGCTTGCAATCAACGGTGTATGCTTCTTGTCGTTGGTATGTCAACCCAAGGCTGGCCTGCTATGACCTAGGTGCAGTGACGGTCCTTGCGGTCCTTTCAACACACTTCCATAGTTGGCTAAATGTCTCGAGCTCAACATTCTCTATCCCTATCCGGTAGGCCGGGTGCATCCCCTAAAATACACTATTAAAAATATTTTTTTAATTTTTAGTTTTTGATTAAAATTTTTAAAAAATTTAAATCTTAAATTATTTATTTCAGATTTTATAATTATATTTTTTAATTTTTATTAAAGATGAAAAACGATCCAAATATAATCAATAATTTTATCAAACTAGGCACATATATGTCTTCATACCAATGCATATCAGACCATATCCATCAACATAGTATGATACAACCAGGTACAAAGACATATCGTACTGATACACAACTCATGAAATACATATCTAGTCATGGGCTCATGGCATATCCCATATCCATGACCATAGATACAGAAACGATATACCCCATTTCAAGAGTATCATAATCCTTAGTGGTTAAAATACATTCTCAGACCTTATCAAGAAGCGAACACATGTCGATACGAGACTAACTAGTCACGGTTTCCCTGGGGCATCAGCCCCACATATGACGACCATCTTTATCGTACTCTTTTTTTTTTATTTTTTGTCTACTTTGTCTCGTGTTCCATGCATGCAACTCCATGAGGCATGCCATTTTATCCACACGAGGAGTATTTTCACGGAGTGGTTCCTCGCGGGGCACGATTTGGTTATTAGTGAGACGACTGTTACGAGACGTATCATGATTCGGTGACGGAATTTGGTCTCATGTCTCCTTGCACGACGGTTTGTGGTCTGTTTTACCTTGCAATGCATCCTTGGCAATAGAGACTCGCTAAATTGTACTCGCAGGACAGATTATGATCCAGTGAAATGATTCGCAGATCTGGCCTTATGTTGCTTCAGGTCGCAAATGCTTCCTTGTCTCGTGGAATAGTTCTTTGTTCTTTTTTGTAAGGCAATTCGAAATATTCTTTGCAAGGATTAAAATATCGATACGAGCGTATCATATATCATATCATGGATACAGGATACGTGACAACTAGATATATATCCCATGAGTCATGTGTATCAGCACGATATACCTCCATATTGGGCTGTATCATGTTGTATCCAATATCGATGGATACGATCAGATGACAAAACTGTGTATTGATTACATTTGGATTATTTTTCATCTTTAATAAAAATAAAAAAATACAATTATAAAAACTGAAATAAATAATTTAATATATAATTTTTCTAAAAAAAATTAATAAAAACTAAAAATTATAAAAATATTTCATCTACCTTAGATGATTTATATATTTTATTTTACACATAATTATATGTTAAAAAATAAAAACATAGTTATTATTTGAAAAAATAGTTACTATATAAAAGTACTAAATAAATAAATAAAATTTCCCAACAAAATTAATGAAAAACAGAAAGTATAATTATAAAAACTGAAGTAAATAATTTAAGATTTAATTTCCCCAAAAAATTTAATAAAAACTGAAAAATATAAATAATTTATTTTATCTACCTTAATGATTTATATGTTTTATTTTACAATTATATGTAAAATAAAAGCATTATATGCTAATAATGAAAACATGTTTATTATTTAAAAAAGAGTTTTTATTTATATAAAAATACTAAATTAATAAATATTCCAAAAAAATAGTAAAAATTAAAAATTATAATTGTAAAAATTGAAAAGTGATAATCATTGTATGATGTAAGAATGTTCTAGAGTCCCAGTATTGTTTATTGTAATGTTTCTATTCATATAACCTATTGAAGCATGCATTTCTCGTGTTAATACCTTATTCATAGATAATTCAGCTTTTGGTTTAGTATTATTAATGTATTTATGTGATTTGTATGCATTTCCCTACTGTATCCAAGTGTTTCTATATCTTTTTTTCATATCCATGCATTTCCAAAGCGTATTCATATCCATATCCGTATCCAATTTGTCTGATACAATACCCGATACTTGTACTTTGATCCTTAACTCTTTGCTAAATCAGCCTCTTTGCGTAATTTGAATTATTATTTTCATTGCTCTTATTGTCTATTTTGGTGAGGACTTACTTCTTTGTACTGAAACTCATGAAGATCCATAAATAGATTTCCAGTGAATGGCTCAAAATTGTAAAATGTCAAAGCCAAGGGAAAAAAGAACACCGAATTTCATAGCAATTGTATAGCATTATAGGCACAAAACCATGATTTTCATCTCAAAATTTATATGCACTGAATCCATGGGATAACTATACAAAGAAAGTTACAAGAACGTTAACACCTACCTATTGGGTTGAAGTTCATACCTCAAATATAAGCATTTCCATCACTTTTATAAGAAATCCACTGAAAGATTGATGATTCGTTTCTTCACAGAAATCTGAAGCTATTTGACAAATACATTCTGGCTGTAGCAGTTCTAATTTCATGATCGAATAGGAACCCAAGTTTAAGAGAGCTCTCACTTGGAAATGCAACGGAAACCACCACAAATGCTTAACCAAACGATGAATAAAACAAAGCATACAACTGCATCAACCACAATTACAATCAAGACTTTGCGGCACCACCGCCTTTCAGCATGTTGTGGACCTGTTCTAATTCTCATTGAGCTTGAATTCTTCTGCAACGAGATTGCAGAGACCGCCTTGCCTTGATGAGTAGATTCAGTGGTTGTCATACTACCCTTAATTCCCCTATCCATTGACCTCCGGTGCTCCTCAGGACAGTTGTCTCGAATGTCGACTACACGATCCTTCATTTTCCTCTCTTGCTTGCTAGACTTCCCAAGCAGGGGGGCCTTATGAGTGGCAATTTCAATTTGGGTATTACCACTGCATCCTGGAGAAGGTGGAATACTAAGATGATGGGATGGGAGAACCTCAGAAATCCATCCACCATCACATTGAGATACATGCTTCAATGGTTTTGATTGAGAAACATGCTCCAATGAGGATATCAAGCGATGGATAACTGGTACAAGCTGTTCTTGTAGGCAGACAGAGTTCAAACCAGAAAAACTACTCCTTGAACCCTTCCTTGCAACCTTCTTAAACTCATCCCTGATGTGTTCTAAGAACTGAAGAGCACCTGAATTCTTGAGACCCTCATCCACTATTGTAAAGTAAACATGTTCATCCTCCATCAAGAACCCAAATGTCCTTTTAGCCATGGTCTGAAAATACCTAGAGTGGAAGGGAGGAGTTCTATCCAAACACAGAGCAGCTAAACAGTCGATCTCACGGTCACCACAACTGTAGGAATAGAGTATTTGGTTTCCCTTGGCCACACAGAAGTAATAAACAGTTTTCTGAATAGAACTCATTGGATTTTAAAACCAAAATATCTCGCCAAAACAAACTTCGGCAATCTAAATTGACTGCTGCTCACGAAGAGACCTTGGAATCATCATCAGAAACAATCATGGAATTGATACCGAATCCTCAAGAATGACGCCCAACAACCAATCCCTGTTTCAAAATTTCTGGCATGTTTTAGGGTAGAAAAAGATAAACCTGATAGAGTTTTCAAGCAGTGACATAGACGTCAAAAAGAATTCAATTAATTCATCTGCAACGATATCAAAGACCTTCAAATAATACATACTCAAAATCAGGAATAACTTCCAACTTTTTTGTCTAGGGTTCATACAAATACAAAACCTCAAAAGTGAAAAAAAAAATCCCAAAACACTCACGACAGATTCGTTTTTCTCCAAGAACAATAGATTTCAAAAATCAACGAAAACCCAACAAATTCCTCTCCCTATCTGTCAAAAGATACTAAAAGAAAACAGCATATTCCAGAATAAGTGTACGGATAATGAAGTTAACGCAAGCCTAACAGATTTCTCCAGTCAGATTCTTTACTCGATGAAAAAAGCAAAAAAAGAAAACAAACAAAATTCAAGCCCCTGATAAATTCAAATACCAGAAGTCCAGAAGGCATTAATAATGATGAACAAGAGTTTACCTTTAATATTCTCGATCAAAAATCCACCGACAGTGAAAGATCGTTTTTTTTGACAGATAAAAACACAAAATTATATCACTAACAAATTCACGAAGTTCTTTACATCAGGAACTCCTTCAGGATAAGATCGTTGACGCCATTAAATAGAAGAGCTCAAAATTGCATGCTTTCCAAAAGAGAAATGCCTATTGAAATATGAAAGAAACAAAGAAGCAGAAGACAACAAGGAAAGAGGAGACGACAGACTTCGTTCGTCCTACTAGCTGGGAAGTTGAAAGAGTTCCTCCGTTCCTCGGTCAAAGGCCCCCCGGGGTCAGTGACAATGACCACCAGGACCCTTCAACCTTTATCGGTTACACAAAGACCCCTCTATTAACGTTCCGTCAGTTATCGTCGAAACAGATTCTTATTTTTCTGTTACAAGAATTCTAAATCCCTAAATTGCCCTTATTTGATAATTGATAATTATTCAAACAAATTCACCCTTAAGGAGTCCTCACTTCGCTCGGCTTCTAGCCTAATGTCCAACTCCTCCGGCCTCTCGACTTGCTGTCACCCACGAAGTCCGAACATAATGTATGTAGAGGTATAAATCAGGTCGTACCGCCTACGGTTGCATAATGGACTATGGGTTATGCCAGGCATGGTATAATCATATAGGCCGTGCCGTGGGCCATGCCAAGTCAGGCTGTGGGCCATGCCGAGACAACCCCCAAAGTATTTTAAGGAAGGGCAGTATGGTCCAGTTTGGCTAATATTTTGCATGGGTTGTGCCAATTCAGTATGACCCGATTTACACATCTAACTACATCGTCCTCTGTGTAACCCAAGATTCCCTTGAATTTCCCCTCAAATTCCATGGCGACAGCCTTGATCTCTTTGTAATTAGCCTTCTTCACAATCAATCCAAACAGACATAGTAACATGGAAAAGAATGAATCATTTCCAGAAAGGGAACTAAAACGTTAAGAAATTAATGGGGCTCTGTTAGGCAAATGAATTGTGAAATTCATCTGAAATGTAAGCATGCAGTTGCTTAAATTTTAACCCTGATGATCAGGTAAGCATAACATTGTAAGCATGTTGAATGAGCACTTAGAAATTATTTTTACACCTGTCACTTAAAATACCCAAAACCACATTTTACGATATCAGAATATTTATCAAGTACTCATTAAATGTGATTACTATATTGTGCCTATAAGATCCGATCCTGATTTTAAGGCATAAATCATTGCATGAGAATTTTATAGAAGTATAGAACATATGTAATATGCAGCCTTTTCACAAGCGAATGCAACTGAAATTAAGAATGTTGTTGTATCTCATCCATATGCTAAGTGTAAAGAGAATTCTATAGTGCAATAGATTACCTTGACAGCTCCAGTGCTGCTGGGAATAATGTTAAATGTGAACCGAAAACATTATTAAATCAGTAAGTCGTGCTGCTTTTTCTTCTATTAAGTAATCTAAGAACAAACAATTAAACAAGAATGGGTAAGAGTAAGAAGGCAACCTTGGCCAAAGGAGCAAGACAGATGGTAGTGCAGCTAGCATTAGAAACTATATCAATATCGGGTTTGTATTCCTTCTCATTAACACCCACAACAAACATGGGAGCATCTTTACTTGGTGCAGAAATGATGATTGATGACTTTCTGGGCACCACCCTTCAAGTGGGCAGTAGCAGTCTCACCCCAGGGAATCTCATCAGGGTTCATGATACAGAAAATGGTGACGGGCTTCTCACCAAAAAGGAGGGTCTTGGAATCCTTGACCTTGACATCATGGTGTTTCCATCGATGACCATGAGTTAAAGTTTGTGACGAAGACAATGATTTTACAATAATGGGTCGAATTTCATTGATTATCAATTGAATGTACAAGAGTGTTTATCATGGTTTTCAAAACCGGATTGGACCGGATAGTTGGACCAGAAAAACCGGGAACAGTCAGGTGATTGGTTCCGTTTTTCTCCAAAAATAGATATTTGCAAAAAACGTTGATTTGGTCAGCAAAATGCTGACCTTGGCGGTTGAACCGTTCGAATCATTCAACGGCTTTGACTGTTTTCTTTTTATTTTTTAATTTTTTTTGTCACGGGTTGATCGTTTGACCTGGGAACTAGACCCTTGACTGGTTCGTTTTTTGGGTCGTTTTAAAAACCTTGGTGTTTATATACAAAACAATAATGAATAAAACCAGAAAATATTACAAGAATAGAAGCATTCAATTAAGGAAATTGGTCTAGCAAGGAAACTTCCTAAGAGGAGAGTTTCCTTTTTACTCTAATTGGTCTCTCTATAGTAACTGCTCCATCTTTGGTAGGAGCTCTTTCTATAGCAGCTAGTCCATCTTTGGTAGTAACTCTTTCTAGAGTAGCAATGCTCTCTTTGGTAGGAGGACTAGAGCTCTCTTTATTAAGAGGAATAGAGCTTTCTTTGGTAAGAGGACTAGAGCTCTCTTTGGTAGGAGGACCAGAGCTAGTCGAATCCTCAATATGCCTCTTCAAGCAAAAGTGGGCTGGAAGCACATGAAGCTTGCACTGAAGCCACTCGAACCGGTGAGAAGAAAAGGCTTTGTGAAAATATCAGCAACTTGATCTTGAGTGGGAAGAAACTGGACCACCAAAGACTTCTTAAGAGTAAGGTCATATAGGAAATGTAAATCGACTTCTATGTGTTTAGTACGGGCATGAAATATGGGATGAGTTGCAAGATACATGGCTCCAATATTATCACAGTGTAGTACTGGTGGTGACGAGGTTTTAACTCCCAGATTAGAGAGAAGAGATTGTAGCCACAAGAGTTCTGTAGTGGCATTAGCTAGATCTTGAAATTCAGCCTTTGTACTTGACTGAGCAATAGTAGGCTGCTTCTTAGCACTCCACGAGACCAAATGAGAACAAAAAAAATGCCATAACCTCTAGTAGAGTGTTTGTCATCTGAGCAACCTGCCCAGTCAGCGTCAGAGCAAGCGGTTAAGATTTCCGATGTGTGTGACAAGAAAAACAACCCGCAATCAATAGTGCCTTTGAGATACTGCAGGATCCGTTTAATAACTCCCCAGTGTTCCTCAGTAGGAGCATTCAAGAATTTACATACTTTATTCATAGCAAAGGCCACATCCGGTCATGTCATAGTGGCATACTGGAGAGTGCCTATAATACTCCGGTACTAAGTGGGATTAGATAAAGGTTCCCCATGAAACCATGAGAGGTGTGATGAGATAGTCATGGGATTGGAAACCGGTTTGGTTGCAGCAAGATTAGTCTTCAGCAAGAGATCCAAAATATACTTATGTTGAGAAAGAAATAATCTCATGGTGTCCCAATGAGTTTCAACACCAAGAAAATAATGCCACGATCCGAAGTCTTTCAGGGAAAATGTCTAAGACAAATCACGAATAAGTCGAGAAACATGAGTGGAAGATGAGCCAGTAAAAATAATATCATCAACATAAATGAGGATATAAATAGTGATTTGATCCTGAATATAGATGAACAAAGAGGGATCACACTGTGAACCAAAAAAATTGAGGTCATATAGTTGATTACTCAGACAAGAAAACCAAGCTCGAGGGGCCTGTTTAAGTCCATAGAGAGCCTTGTGAAGTTTGCAGATGTGACGTGGGTAATTGCTATCCTCAAAACCTTTCAATTGGCGCATAAAGATGGTTTCAGTATGAACCCATTAAGAAAAGCATTGTGGACCATCTAATTGTCAAATGTCCCAACCACAAGATATGGCGAGAGAAAGAATAGTGCGCACAGTAGCAAGTTTAACTACAGGACTGAAAGTGTCAGTGAAGTCAACCCCTAGAACCTGAGTGAAGCCTTGAGAGACAAGTCGAACTTTGTAATGATCAATTGAACTATCAGGGTGACGTTTGATTTTAAAAACCCACTTGGAGTCAATTACATTCATAGAAGAATCATAGGGAACCAACTCCCAAGTACCATTCTGAATTAAGGCATGAAATTTGGCAGCCATGGCAGAGCGCCAATGAGGAGACTTGGAAGCTTGTGCATAGGAAGAAGGTTCATCTTCATGAGTAGCAATATCATGAAGTAAAGCAGATGGAAGAGGATGGTGAGTAGCAGTTAAAGCCTGAACTGATTGGGACGTCATAGATCTTGTTTCCATAGAATGAGTGCGCATATGAAGCTGTAAGGTGGGTGTTGTATCTAATAGCTCCTAAAGAGTTTGAATGTGCTGAACTGGTAAGAGATCATCACTTACAGAAGCTTCCTGTTCTGGCTCAAGAGAAGAAGTAGTAGATTCCTCATTACTAACATATATAGAGGGCAAGGGAGAGGAAGATACCTCAGAAATGGTAGGGGCTGGACACGTGGCAGAGTCAATGGCACCCAAAGAAGGGAGTATCACTCCAGTGGGAGCAACAAAGCTGGAAGGTGGCGATGACTATACAAAACTTAGGAAGGAGTGTTCATCAAAGACAACATGCTGGGCAATGATTTCTTTCCCTGTATTAGGGTTATAACAATGATACCCTTTGTGACAGTTGTTGTAGCCAATAAATATATAAGGAGTAGAACGGAAATCCATCTTGTGCAGATTGTAAGGCCAAAGAAGAGGATAGCATTTACAACCAAAAACCTTTAACATAGAATAATCTGGAGGTTTCCCAAACAATTTCTTGTAAGGGGAGATATTACCAAGGCCCAGAGTTGGCAGTTGATTGATAATAAAAATAGCAATTTCAACTGCATTTTTCTAAAAGGACTGAAGGAGAGAGAAGGATGCCAGTAGAGATAATGCGGACTCAATAACATGCCAATGTTTGCGTTCAACATTGCCATTTTGTTCATGTGTATGAGGACAGCTGAGACGGTGAGTGATGCCTGCATTATCAAGATAACAAAAAGGAATACAAAGTTCACCACCCCAATCACTCTAGAACCTTTTGATTTTTGTAGAGAATAAGGTTTCCACATGGTTCTTAAATTTAAGAAAAGTATTAAACACATCCGACTTCCTCTTGAGGGGATAAATCCATGAAAATTTTGAATAGGCATCCATAAATAAAACATAATATCTATAACTTTTGTTAGACAATGTTGGGCCAATTAAATGATGGTTTTACCCATTTGACAAGCTTCACATACAAAAAGATGATTAAGAGATCCTGTAAACCATATTTAAAAATAACATTTTTCACAACTTTTAGAGAGGCATGACCAAGCCGTTGATGCCATTCTTCCAAGGAAGTTTTCTCTCCTACAAAAACTGTCGAGTTGTCTATCTTGTGCTGAATTGTTCCAGGAAACTGATAGAGTCCATCTCTACTGGGTCTTCGGAGTAAAACTACAAAGATTTTTGGGTGAGACTCAAAAATCAAATTATTATCCTTGGTAAATTTACTTACTAAGAGCAAATTTTTAGTAAGAGCAAGAACATGAAAGATATTCTTCAAGGCAAATTGATTATGATTGCAAACTAGAGAAGCCAACCTTGTATTGTTTATAACCAAACCCGTTCCATTACCAATCTTGACTTGATCAGAACCTTGGTATTCTGTTCTAACTTGCAAGTTATCAGCATCTAATGTCATATGATGGGTGGTGCCACTAGCCAGATACCAAATTGGATAAATCTAGACATAGAACCATTGTGTGACTTTCCACTGTGAAAGGATGCAGGATCTACTGAATATGAGTTGTTCTCTCCTTGGTAAGAGAGATCATACCATTTGTAACACTTTAGTTCTCCGTGGCCTGGTTTGTCACAAAGATGATAGATAATAGTGTTTACTCTTCTACGACATTGTCCATGACCGGGGGACTGAGTTCCGCGCCCCTGCCTCTGCCACGATTATAGCCTCCCCTGCCTTGATTGTAAGAATTCTGAGAGGGTTGAAAATTGTTAGTCAATTTTTAACTATTATTTGTTGCAATGTTTGCATTGAGATTTTCACTAGAAAATTTGTATTGTAAAATCCAAGCTTCATGACTCAAAAGTAGTCCAAGAGCATCACTAATACTGAGTTGATTTGCATTAGTTCAATTTTTTATTGTTGTAATAAGAGATTCATACTCACTTCCCAAACTAGAATAAATATATAAAGCTAGATCTTCTTTTGCTATTGGTTCTGATACTACAGAAAGATTATCTGCAATTGTCTTCGCTTTCTGAACATAATCATTGATTGATAGATTTCCTTTCTTGAGGTTCTGAAGTTGGCGCCTAAGATGTAGTACCCTAGGTCGAGAATGTGAGAAGAATGATTTCTCCAGGGTACTCCAAACTTTGGCAGCTATAGAGAGTTCAACAACTTGTGCCAGATCTCCCTCAATCAGAGATGCTACAAGCCAACATAAGACAAGCCGATCTAATTGTATCTAAGTAGAAAAATCTGGATTTAGAATTCTCTTACTATTATCATTAGGGTCCTGAATTTCTTCTAGAGGAGGCTTAGCCGATTCATCAATTAGTCTCATCAGCTTGTGAGCTTGAAGTGCTGGTAGCAGTTGGGCTTTTTAGAGAAGAAAGTTTTCGCCATTGAGCTTGATTGTTAGATAATGAGAGATATTGGGAATCGAACCAATGCTCATTGATACTGAAGAAATTTGGAAAGGAGTTGAGCTTGAGCTCATTGCTTTAGATGTGTTGGTAGTGTTGTAAGCCATGGATCTAATACCAATTAAAGTTTGTGAAGACAATGATTTCACAAGAATGGGTTGAATTTCATTGATTATCAATTGAATGTACACGAGTGTTTATATACAAAACAATAATGAATAAAATTGGAAAATAATTACAAGAATAGAAATGTTCAATTAAGGAAATTGGTCTAGAAAGGAAACTTCCTAAGAGGAGAGTTTCCTTTTCACTCTGATTGGTCTCTCTATAGTAACTGCTTCATCTTTGGTAGGAGCTCTTTCTATAGCAGCTGGTCCAGCTTTGGTAGTAACTCTTTCTAGAGTAACATTGCTCTCTTTGGTAAGAGGACTAGATCTCTCTTTGGTAAGAGGACAAGAGCTTTCTTTGGTAAGAGGACTAGAGTTTTCTTTGGAAGGAGGACTAACGCTGGTTGAATCTTCAATACCAAGAACACTGACATATTTAAACATGTATGCAATGTAATCAGTAGGGATGAAGGGGTTGTTAATAGCAGTGAGTCCAACATCATCATTTTGAAGAGTGACTCTCACGACCAAACCACCGGATCCTTCCGAATCTGTTGATGTCGATCTTGATCTTGCCACCCGTTATTACAAAAAAGAGGACTAAAGAGAAATAAGCAGAATACATTCAGTGAAGGTTGCAGAGTAAAGAGAGCTGGGAGCGTATACTTTCAAAAAGAGAAATGGAACAAGAAAGCCTAGTCACGAGTTTTTGAGAAGTTGGGGACGACAAATTGATATTGAGTCCTCACAAAAAGGCATACAGAATTGAGTCCACTTGTCTTGGGGATAGTTATAGCAGAGGGTTCTCCCCTGGGTGCACCCATCGTGGAAAGAACAGAAACCGTAGTTGGGCATATTCTTCTTCCTCTATTCTTTATTCGTTCTTTGTTTCGATGTGGGTTGTTCGTAGATGTGCCCAAGGCAACAGACATGACAACTTTCATAGTGCTTGAATTTGTCTGTAGATATGTCCATTTGCGCGCAATTCATCGATGATCAATGTTGTCAATCGATGAGATTGTCTTGTGAGGTGGGTGTCTTATATTAAGTTATTTGAAGGACCCAGCCATGACGTTCTACACCGGTGATGATCGATTGATTACCGGAAAAGGAAGTGATGAGGGGTGATTTGGCCCTCTAGTAACCTAGTGACACGTGGCATTTGTCCTTGCTACATGACACCTTAGCGCCATGTGGATACTTGCGAATCTTACTAAGTCAATGAAGCGCACCCCGGAACCAGTCCAAGCACCTCGTATACAGCTCAGGCATCTCGGAAGAGCAGCTAGCAACACCTCGTCTAGGGCTGACCTAGTGTACCTTGTCAATACCGGTCCAAAGGACCCCTATGTAAGGAACGAGCTCACCTGAGGTCTTACCGACCTGACTAAGGTCTAGGTGGTGACTTGTGTCACGTATTCGCTAACCTCCTATGCATGCACCTTATCACTCCCAAGTCCTTCAGAAGTTAGCTCCCATATCGATCTGCTCCAGAGGCAATCGAATAAGGTCTTATCGCTTCACAGGGAAGCCTAGTCCGTGTGTGAAACTACATTCGAGGACATCAGACCAGTGAGCCACGACCTCTCGGAGATCTCGGATGCGGTACATGAATCCCATGGAAACCTGTGCCCATATATATGTATTCCATTTATCGAAAAAGTTGTGTGAATTAGCTCTCAAAATCTACTAGCTCTCTCACTTTCCAAGCTATACACACAGTTCGCTAACTTAAGCATTGGAGTCCCCACCCCGGGTAAAGCAACCCCAACACTTTGATACTGTTCTTTTGCAACTCGATCCGACGAACTCACTAACCCGGCATTCAAGCTATCTTGTAGCAGGGAGCTGTTAGATTGTGCATAATCATTTGTTGCCGACCCATAGCTCCTATGGGAGTCAACAACTTGCAGACAGTGGAGCCAACCTTGCAAGTTGGGCCTTTCATAGTTGTCGTGCAAGTCGACATCCCACAGATAGTGGAGTCGCCCTCGTAGGTTGAGCCCGCCATGGTTCTCGTGGGATTGGATGACCAACATTTCTAGGAGTTGGTGCAATACATCTACGGCATCGACCTGCGAATGCAGACCTGGAATGGTCGCTTCATCACGTTGGCATGGATGTAGCAACAGTTCATGTCTAGCTAAGTGTGGGAAGCTATTTTGAATAGAAAAGTCATTACAAGATGACCATTCACTTTTGGTAACTTGGTCGAGCCGAACTTCGCTTTGAGAACTTTGGCTAAAGAAAAAGGGGGTAAGACTAACTGCTTTCAGCATTAAGGCACCCTCAAATCAACCTCAAAGGACGTCGGTATTCCACAGTCGACTTGATTAGGTTGGCACCCTACACCCAACTTGGCTTCTTTTTAGACTTCAATTTTAAGGGCCGTTCCGCTATAGGTACCTCGATGCCCTACACTCAACTTAGCTTTGTTTTTTAACTTAGCCAAAAAAACTATAGAAGTTCCATTCATGAGGGTATTTTTTACAACCAGCAAAAAAAATAATAAATAAAATACAAGTTGCAGAAAATTCAATTTTTGACGAGCTCACAAGCCCAGCATACAGTAGTCTTGAAGAGAAGAAACAGAAGACAAGTCCCCCATTATTAGTCATTCTCGTCACCACCCTCATCGCCATCTTCCTCTGAAATAGTTACCTCTTCCTCAAACTCTTGGGTCAGATCATCCAGGATCGACCTAAGCGAGATAAAGCTTAATCAAGGTCCAAGTATAGGCATCAAAGAAAGCAGTGGCACAGCTTGAAGCCCTTCTTTAGAGAAGGTAGCACCGCTTCAATTCTCTCCTATTCAAACTCTAGAGATCGGCGAAAGCACTCAATAGAAACAACCTTGACCTGGCGAATATCATCAGAGTGCCTGGTCTGTTGTTCTTGGAGCTCATTGGTCAGATTGGAGGACCTCCATGTTGGCCCTCATCTCGTGGGACTCACGCTTCGTGGTGGCGACATGATCTAGCATGACCTAACCCAATGAGTTGATCCGCGGACAAAAAACAACTCAATAAGGAACAAAGAAGTAGTGAAGCAAGTGTTAGGAAAAGATGCATACCTGCATGGCATTTCAAATGATCTGTGCACCGACCTTAGAGGGATCAAGCTCCTGATACACGTGGACATCCTTAGGGAGGAGGATGCCCCTTCCCATACAGAGAGCCACATACAAGTTGTGAATTCGGCCGGTCATCAAGCAATTAACCCGGGGGACGAACGAAGGAATCTTTGGGTCATAGGGAATCATTGCCTCCTCGAAGTGGGAAGTGTTCGCTGATGGTTCTGGAGTGACGTTGGTAGGCTCAATGTGCATCGGGTCGCTGCCCTCTTCTTGGTCTACTACACAATGACCTTCTGCCAACCTCTCTTTGGTCACGCGGCTCAACTCGCTGACCACCCTCCTCTTCTTCTTGGACAACTTCCGCGTTGCGTTGATGATAAAAGAAAAACTAGTCATCTCTACAATCAAATAAAATAATCAGACAATGTACAAAGAGCAACAAATAAAATCTGAACATAATGCAAATAGTGTGACCTACCTATGGGGGTAAGGCCAGCCTCGGTGAGCATCTATTTGGCCAGGAACTCGTTGACCAAGGAGCGCCATTCTACGTGGAATAAAATCATTCAGCAGCTCCTCATCAAACTTAAATTCTTTAATTCTTCTTGGTTCGACCCTCTAGGTTGTCCCTATAGGTCATCCCTCCTGGCATCTCAAAAAGAAGAACTTTGTCTTCCAGTTCACAATCTTGGACGGAAAACTGCCTAGAAGCCTAAACTATGTCAGTAGCTGAGGTAGAAGCAGTAGGGTTCATTTGGGATTTGCTTTATATGATAAATCCCAATAAAGGTGTCTATATCTAAGGGGAAGCCGAGGTGATAACTAAGAGAGATAGTGCCTGCAATGGTCCTAACCGAGTTTGGGTGCAGCTGACCCAATGCCAACCCGTGGTGTTGGAGGATTTCATAGATAAAGGGATGAAGGGGTAATCAGAGCCATGGATATTGCCTATCCTTGGGCCGGATGCAATTCAAGTTGTTAGGGATTTGATAGGCGGTAATTAGATCGACTATCTCCTCATCGGTTAACTTGGAGGGTCCGAAACCTATTCTAGAGGAGGCTTGTCGAGAGGTCGAGGCCCCTCTATGGGAACCTCTTTGCTCTTGAGCAAAGGACCCCCCCCCCTGGCTTAAGTGTCTAGGTGGTACATCCTCTCTGACCCGCTAGACATGACTTAGATCTAAGTTCATGTCTCAGATCTGAGGAAGAAGAAGAAGATGGTGATGATCTGAGAACTGAGATCTCAGATATGAGAACTTAGAGTCTGTTGTCGCCGATGTTCTATCGCCATCGCCATCACTATTTTCTTCACCAGTGAGCATCGAACCACCCTCCTCTTCCTTCTTCTTCCCTCCTTCCCTCCTTCCCTCCTTCCTTTCCTTTCTCTTCTTTTCTTTTTTCCTCTCCTTTCTTTCTTTCTTTTTTTCTTCCTCAATCGACAACATCAGTTATCTCCTCTCTCAAATCTCACAAATATTTGCCTTAATAGTAAACCGTCCAAACCATTCGACCTGGACAGTCGAACTGCTAATCCTAGAAACAGGTAACTAGAACGGTTCCATTTCCGAGTCGGTTTTTAAAACCTTGTTTTTCACGATGGATGATAAGGCTACGTGTCTTATTTTTTTTTCTGAAATTTTATGATCCACCATGAAAGAAGGCACCAGACCTTTGAGCCAAAGTAAACTCTGATCGTTGACCCATGAGTTATCCAAAGTTTTGGTTTTGTAAAGCATCAAATCGGTAAGCTTGTAAATTATTGATATTGTGTATTTGGATATTAATACGAAGCAATTATGAATCCCAAAAATATTATCACTAATAATATTAATATCTAAAGTTTGAGCTTGAAATCTAGTAAAACCGTAAAAGTTATTCTTTAGGAAGTGTTCTCCTCCCTCACAAGTTAGGTTGTTTTTGTTCTTTTCGTGGTTTCTTCAAGGAGATTAGGCCTTTACTTGAGTCGCTCTTAAGAAGGTTTTGATGTGTAGTAGTGGTGGTGTTCAGGCGGAAGACGATCATGGGAAGCAAAATCATAAGTGGAGGATGGCACTCGTTTGCAAACTTCTTACAAACAAAAAGGTCAATCATTAAGGCCTAAGATCCATGATTCAAAAAGCCTAGGGTTGCACGTCAAGGAAGGAAAATTAGCAGCAGCGGATCCAACCTTTGATCAATGGGGATAGACACACCAATTTAGTTATAGAATTTGAGTAATTAAAATAAAAAAAATTGAGATTAAAATTTGTTCGCTCTAAATATTTTTTTAAGAGAAGTAGATACACCTCACAAATATTGGACCATCTTTGCTCTTAACTTTTTTGTGATATTTTTGAGCATATAGGTATTTAAAAACTAAAAAGAAATGAAATAAAACATTGTTCCTAGCACAACAATGGTTAGGACAATTTTGCATAAAAAATTAGGAGTTATAATTTGTAAAGTGTTTCTCATCCTTCATGAATGTTAGTGAGTGAATGGAGATAGAATATGTGTATACATACATATATATATATATATATATATATATATATGTAGGCACTCCATTTTTGCGCTCTTTAGTCTTTTTACAACACTTTGAGCTTCAAGCTTGCTTCAGCTAACCTTGCGGTCGACTTGGAGGTATTTTTAGAAATTTACAAAAGTTTGGGCCTCAAGGATCCGAGACGTAGAGCCTAGAAACCCAAACCCAATGACACCAAGATCACCCATATCCAATATTGTTTACCCCTTCATCTTGAGACCCGAAGCCGAAACCGATTCCGATTGCCCGATCGGAGTCATTTTAATCCTCATCCTCATTGCACATCAAATCCAAAATCCGAGACCATGGATACATAGAGCTCAAATATCCAAATACAACGACACCAAGATCACCCAAATCTGAAACCACTTACCTCTTCATCTCAAGACTCAAAGCCAGAACCGATTCTGATCATCTGATTGGGATCATTTCTGGTCCTAAATCCTAACCTCTACAAAATCTGAAATCCAACCCTATAGATGGATAGAGCTTGAAATTCCGAGTCCAACGGTACAAAGATCGTCCAAATCCGACACAGTTAGCCCCTCTATCTTGTGACCCGAAGCTAGACTCGATTTGGGCCCTCCATTTAGAATCTTCTTCACAATAACTTCGAACCTAGGGCATTCCATTACCAAAACTTCCCCTCAGTCTCTAGAAACATCTTAAAAATCTAAGATTTGACCAGCTATAGCTTTCAATCAATCAAACCAATCACTTAAACTTGGAATGTCCAATTTAGGTAAATTGGTGAAATCTTTCACTCTTTGTCATGATTGATTGAGAAAATCTCTCACAAATCTGTCTTGACAGCCCATTCTCTCAATCAATCTCCCTCCTAAATCCATTTAAACATCAACAATTGATCTCCCTTGTCTCCCATCTCAACCCTCCATTCCACTCTCAAAAAATCTATAAGTACCACCCCTTTCTCACATCCTAGACACACAATCAAACCTACACAATCCTAGCTTAAAGAGAGAATTCTACACCTATTAGGCTAGACACCACCCTCTTTCACGTCCCAAACAGCCCCAAGCTTCCCTAACCCACGTCCTATACTCTCTCCCTACCATCTCATACGTCCCTAGAGCCCCCTATATCAATATCACAGTCCAAGAAACCACCAAATCGTTCTTACATCCACGATGTAAACTTTGAAGCATCCTTGAGTCCAAACAATGTTGCAGAAAATTACAGTCATTCATCATGTTTCCCAACACTTGGGCTAAAAATCAATCCTAAGAACAGCCAAGGAATGATCAAGAACACATCCTACGGAGGTATCCAAGTAAAAATTCTTGAAGATATTTATGCTATCATAAGAGAATGCATCGATGGAGATCAAGGCAATTTCGGTTAGTTAAAATCTTCCATAAGGTACACCCGTTAGCATATTTTTTTCTCTTTCTAAGTGTTGTCTTCTTTTTATAGTTATCTAGTAGGTTTAGTCAATTTGAATGTCCAAAGACGAATACTCCAGCACCTTTTTTTTCTTCTTTCATTGCATTTTCAAGTTTATTTATTTATTTAGTTTGAGTGTCTCCTTCTTTAGTCAATCTCATTGCTTTACCATCTAGCTCTTTAACTTACCTTTCTAGCACTCTTCTTTTTTGTTTTTCCTACCACTCATGCATGTAGCATATTTGAGCCTTAATTAGTTAATTTAGATTTCTTAGTATATTTTACTATCTCTTTTTTCTTAATCTTCTCTTGTCGTAATTTGAGCCTTTATCAATTTGTTAGGACTGATTCAGATCTTGTCATTAACCCAGACATCAAGGTAGAACTCTTGGATCACCAACAAGGTATACCTCTCAACCCTCCTGACTCACCATGGATCACACCCAAGTCCATCTTTGATCAAGGCCCAAGTCTAAGGCCTCAAGACTCCTTACAACTACCTGAGCAAGGTTGCCTGCTTCTTAACCCAACTCTAGGTAATCTAAACATTGATGCAACATAGGCTAGTCTTAAGCCAACATTTGACTTTGGCCTGAGCCAAGGGCCTCATAATTTTTCACAATCACTTGGTTCACCCGGTCCACCATGGGTAGTCCTGAACTCACATTTGACTCCAGCCTTAGTATAGGGCCTCACAATTTATTGCAACAACTTGATTCACTGGATCCAGCAAGGGCTGGACTTAAGCCCACATTTGTCCTTAGCTCAATCAAAAGGCTTCACAATTTTTCAAAATTGCTTGCCCCACCATGGGCTAATCCTCAACCCATCTCAGGCATAGGCCAAATCTAGGGCCATACAGCTTCCAACTATATTTGAATTTTAAGAAAAACTCCCATTGTTCAAGCATGAAGCGGTCTGACCAAGGACCTGTTACTAACTTTGGCCCATGTCTGGAGCCTTCACACATTTTGCAGGATGAAAACACTAACAGTCAAAGAAAACATCATGATCCAACTAGATCAACGTCACCCAATACATCAACACTCTAAATCAAGCAAAATACTAATTCATGCTTGATCCCCTTTTTTTGGTGGTTGTTTCTCATCTTCACTTTCATCCCTTTATGTGACCTAGTCAACAACTTTCATATTCAAATTATTTTTGCATTTTTTCACTACTTTTCCCCATCCCCTATGCACTTAATTCAATTAGGATCCCCCATTAGATATAATGAGTCAACTATTCCTCCAAGTACATTCATTTTTTATGTTAGAGACTCATTTCTTGATCTGAAGTGCTAAAGGATTCCCAAGCATCCCTCTTTGGGGTTTTTTATTGGTTACCATCTTTCAAAAGGGAATAACTTTTTTTAGCATTGTTTTTCAAAAAGAAAACAAAAAAATCAAATATTTCCTTAAAAACCAAAAATAAAATAAAAAAGTTTCATAATAAAAAAATAAATAATTTTCAAAATCCCCCCCAAAAAAAATCAAAAACTTCAAAAATTGAAAAAAATAGTTTTCATTCATCTATTTCTAAAAAAGAAGTTGGGATTTATTGTCTCTAGAAGCAAAGTTTGAGCAAAGCAATTCATTGGCACTAAAGCACGTTGAGAAGGATTTGACCGATTGATATGTAAGGCTAAACTGCATACTCAAGATCAAATGGATCCAAGAAATGTTGAAGTCTACAACTACCTACGAAGGAAAGTTGACCAAGTGTTAGAATCATAGCAAGAACAAAAGCGCAACATCATTGATCATCATCAATATACTCGTCATCAACACACTTATCAACACTCATATCATCAATTATCAGTTTAGACTGCAACATAGCAAGTCACTAGCATGGAAAGACACCATGGTCTATGTCATGCCAAAACATCTGATCAGAATGACAAATCAACGTCGTGAGAAACTCAGCGTGATAGTTATATCCATAAAGTGCCAAGCTTGTCATCAATTCAGGTATGAATAGACTTCCTAAGCTCAAAGTGCCTAGAAAAGAAAAAGGAAAAAAAAGGAAAAAAAGAGCAAAAAATGTAAAAAATGGTGGATGTCATTTCCATCCATTCCCAACTCTTATGAGTCTAGGGGCAAAGTAGATGATTAAGGTTCACCAAAAGAGAGGCCACCTTTGGCCAATTGTCATCCCCGTAAGCCACCTATGTTTAGACATTCACTACTTGTGACCCATGAAGGTACCAAAGCCCTTCCTTCTTGGACCAAGAAATTTGACCCCTAAACCCTTTCCTAAAGTGGATATCCCATCTTCTCAATCTCTTTAAGCAGCATGGAAAAAAAAATTCAAGTGAGACAAGGATTCTTTCAGTTAAACTCCTATGTCTTAGGTAAGGGGCAATGAAAACCCTATGTGATTCACAAAAGATGAGGCCATTTTTGGCCCAACACTTACCCTGAGCCACCTATGATCACATCATAATCCCTTGCAATGCACTTTTGACCTAGCCTTCTCTTTCGAAAACCTCAACCTTTTTCAAAAAAAAAAAAAAAAGAAAACCCCAAAAAAGTTTAATTTTGCCATCCCTAGGGTCCTTTTGAAGAATATTCACCCACTTCCATTCAAACTTGAGGCAACATGGTCATGAGAACAAAAGTTTAGTTTCAACAGAAATTCCATGAAGAAAGCAAAAAAAAAAATCAAAGAAAGAGAAGAGAAACCCCAAGACAAAAAGTCAAAGATGTAATCTCTCATGTCCCCAACTATCTAGTGACTCAAATGAGGTGTTATAGTGCACTCATAACCCCTCAATAAGCCCTAGGTGCCACTTTCAGTTTGAACCTTTTTAACCCTTCTTTTCATCACCCAAGCCCTGAGCCACAGTTTTTCCTAAGGAAAAGTCTTTCTCAGTCCCCTAGGTAATGAAAGCCTTGAGTCAAAGGAGATAGGTGGTACAACTCTAAGACACTCCCTTTCTCAAAGAAAAAATTAATCTACAATTCTCAGCAAGAAGGTGACCCTTGAACACTACCACCCCACTATCCTTTTCACTAGCCTACAAACCATCAAATTAACCTTATATCCCCCATCTTCGAGCCGTTTTATCCTCCATTTTCTATCTTAGCTGCTAAACCACATTTTGTCCAAAAACAAAGCCCTCTCTGAATCTTAAGAAATTGCCAAGCACCTATTATTAGAATCAACTTCCCTAGAACTATGTTGGCTTGATCCCATATTGGGTACGTAGGCAGTCTAGAGCCTTGTTCTGGATGCAACCATTCCAAAGGAAGGGCATCTCCTTAGCCCGCTGAGCTGAAATCCTAGAAGGGCAACTCAGGCAAAAGATAGGGCACAAAAAAAAGAAACAAAAAAAAAAGGAGAAATAAGCCTGCTAGATCAAAACTTGAAAGGGCATCTAGGTAGAAGATGGGGCACAAAATAAAAAATGGCATGAGCAATGAGGTCCATATCCCTTGAAGATGAGTTTATAAAGAATAAATGACACAAGCTACACATAGTTGAGGATGAAGGAAATTGAAGCCAAGGGCATGACTTATGTTGAACTTTGCTACGTGATCCAAATTCGATGAGATCATGAATGATTAGTATGATGACAAGGCCTAAACCTAGGCAGATCTGAGTGACATGTATCTTGAGGAAATGTCTAAGCTTCGAAGTCAATAGTTTTGTATCAATTCTTTGTGTGCAACATGCTGATAATAATTCAATAACTCTGGTGATGCCTCTAAGGAAAGAATGTCCCAACAAAAATAATTGTTCTCCAAAAAACAAAAAAAAATGTTTTCAACAAGTCATGCATTCACAATTATCAAAACAAAAAAGAGTGTTCACAACATCTCATATAGTCCATCACCACCATTTACTCTATCATACATCTCCAAGTCATATCAGCTACAATCAACAACATCAACCCTCGAGTGTCAACACAGGTAAGCACCAGGTATGCAATCATCAATTCAAGCTTCTTCTCACTTGTATTATCTCATTTTCATATCAACATCAACAACGCTACAATCAATACAATGCATCCACTATGGGAGCCCTAAGTCCCATATGCCCTTAATCTTCATATTAGGTGACTGACCCAACTCCCAACATCAAAGCATATTTTGAACTTAGAAGCCAAATGCCTGAAGAGCCATGTATATTGATTTGCCCATGTCAAACATGCATGGCTTAAGTGTAAGAACTTGTTGGATGTCTTTCAGTTATGCTTAACAAGGAAATACGTTGGAATGACTTTCCCACACTCAATAATTTATTGCCAAAAAGATTTTTCTCATTGACAAAGGTCATCTTTACTTTTTCATCATCTATTTATCAAATCATGCATCTTAAAAAATCTCAGGGAATTGGCCAGTGAGAGATTCCACAATTCCTTTGTTGTAGGGGTGATCGTAGTCCTACACAACCACATAAACGTTGTGGGTGATAGATTTCATTTCAGAAACCCCTTCGGGAAGATCTGAGGAATGGCCTACATATGACAATCTCTCTATCAACAGCCAAACGAGTGCTAGACAACAATGGGAGCATACCATAGAAGGAGATTCTAAGGGAATCATTTTCAATAAAAAACAATCATCTTCTTTCAATCGTCAACATTTTTGTCATGAAAAAGTTTTTCAAGCAGTAATCTTTTGAACAGGACAGTCATTCCATCGCATTTATGCATAAAAATGGGTTGTCTCCTCAAGCTTTGTTGTTCGGAATATCATCCACCAACAAAGAGGGGCAGTCTGTAGACACCCCATTTTTGTGCTCTTTAGTCTTTCTACAACACTTTGAGCTTCAAGCATAGTTCATCTAACCTCGCGGTTGGCCTGGGGTATTTTTGGAATTTTACAAAAGTTGGGGCCTCAAGGATTCAAGACCATAGGTACATAGAGCCTAGAAACCAAAACCCAATGACACCAAGATCACCCAAATACAACACCATTTACCCCTTCATCCTGAGACCCAAAGTTGATTCTAATTGTCTAATCAAAGTAATTTTAATCCTAATCCTCATTTCACATCAAATCCAAAATCCGAGACCCTAGGTACATAGAGCTCAAAAATCCGAATCCAATAATAATAAGATCACCCATGTTTGACACCATTTAATTCATCATCCTATGACCTGACGTCAGAACTGATTCTGATCGTTCGATCGGAGTCATTTTGATCATAAAACTCATTTCACATCAAGTCCAAAATCCGAGACCATAGGTACATGCAGCCCAAAAATCCAATTCCAAAGATACCAAGATCACCCGACTCTAACACCGTTTACTCGATCATCCTAAGACTCAAAGTTGGCACCGATTTCGATCGCCTGATCGAAGTCATTTTGATCCTAATCCTCATTTCAAATCAAATCCAAAATCTGAAACTATACGTACATAGAGCCCAAAAATCCAAATCCAACGACACCAAGATCACCCAAGTCTAGCACCGCTTACCCCTTCATCTCAAGACCTGAAGCCAAAACCAATTCCGATTGTCTGATTGAGATCATCTCTAACCCTAAATCCTAACCCCTATAAAATCTGAAACCCAACCTTCTAGATGGATAGAGCTCAAAATTCTGACTCCAACAGTACAAAAATCGTCCAAATCCGACACCGTTAGCCCATCCATCTTTAGACTCGATCTAGGCCCTCCGTTTAAAATCCTCTTCACCATAACTTATAACGTAGGGCATTCAATGACCAAAACTTCCCCTCAGCCTCTAGAAACATTGTATAAGTCTATGATTTGACCAGCTATAGATTCCAATCAATCTAGATAATCACTTAAACTTGGAATGTCCAATTTAGGTAATTGGTGAAATCTTTCACTCTGTCTTGATTGATTGAGAAAATCTCTCACAAAGCTATCTTGACAGCCCATTCTCTCAATCAATCTCCCTCCAAAAACCATTTAAACATCAACCATTGGTCTCCTTGTGTCCCATCTCAGCCCTCCATTCCCCTCTCAAAAAATCTATAAATACCATGCCTTTCTCACATCCTAGATACACAATCTAACCTACACAATCCTAGCCTAAAGAGAGAATTCTACACTTATTAGGCTAGACACCACCCTCCTTCACGTCCCAAATAGCCCCAAGCTTTCCTAAGCCATGTCCTATACTCTCTCCCTACCATCTCTCACGTCCCTAGAGCCTCCCATATCAATATCACAGTCCAAGAAACCCCCAAATCGTTCTTACATCCATGGTGTAAACTTTAAAGCATCACTAAGTCCGAACAATGTTGCAGAAAATTACCATCTTCCAGCATGTTTCCCAACACTTGGGCTACAATTTAAACCCAAGAATAGCCAAGGAATGATCAAGAACACATCCTATGAAGGTATCCACGTAAAAATTCTTGAAGATATTTATGCCATCAGAAGAGAATGCATCGGTGGAGATCAAGGCAATTTCGGTTAGTTAAAATCTTCCATAAGGTACACCCGTTAGCATACCCAGCAGCATGATTTTTGATAATGTTTTCTTTTCTCTTTCTAAGTTTCTTGTATTCTTTTTAAAGTTGTCTAGTAGGTTTAGTCAATTTGAATGTCCAAAGACGAGTACTCCAGCACCTTTTTTTCTTTTTTCGTTTCATTTTCAAGTTTATTTGTTTTTTTAGTTTGAGTGTCCCCTTCTTTAGTGAATCTCATTGCTTTACCATCTAGCTCTTTATCTTACCTTGCTAGCATTCTTCTTTTTTGTTTTTCCTATCACTATCTTACCTTGCTAGCATTCTTGTTTTTCCTATCACTCATGCATGTAGCATATTTGAGCCTTAATTAGTTAATTTAGATTTCTTAGTATATTTTACTCTCTTTTTTTTATCTTCTCTTGTCGTAATTTGAGCTTTTGTCAATTTGTTAGGTTTCACTTTGATTACATACCATTAATTTGTTCATTCTATGTATATTTATTAGCTACTTTCACTTTTAGCTTACATTAGGACACCACTTAGATGTTTTTGCATAGAAAATCACTCGTCATCTCTCTCAAATTAAAATTGCACTTTAATTTCAATCATCTGAATTCAGTTTTCTTCATGCCTCACGCATTAGAGTAGTTAGGCTTACATGGTTTAGATAGTTGCATTTTTATAGTTGTTCTACTAGGAAGGCATCCAAAGAAATAAATTAGTAAAAAGTTCATAAGGTTCAAATGCACCTTTATCACTTCAGGTTGCAACATGTAGTCTTCATTTGCACATCTTATTTTTCTTTTAGACTTTAACATAATTTAGTGAGCTCATTTATTCTCACCATTTGAAAATCCACTTTAGAGTCTCCAAATCTGTTTTGTCTCATATGCATAAAAAAGGCAGCATCTTCTCAAGTTGCATACCACCATCCACCTAGGCATTCTTTGGATCTTTATTTCAGCAAGTGTTTTGTTTAATCTACTTAGTTTCATACATCCATTTTTTGTTCTACCAACTTTTTCATGACATATGCGTAAATCTATCATCACAACTTCAATTTAGAAATCCCATTTTCATTTAAAAATTCAATAGATTAATTATTTTTCTAATTTGTTAGAGAGGAGGTGTTTCTGTGAAAAACTGAGCATAGGAGGGCGCCTCCTATCTGCCAAACCCAGATAGGCACCCCTCCTACTGTATTAGCAAACTCCCCTCTCTTTAGCAAACCCTAGGGTGTCTCCCCATTCATTCTTTTTACCTCTAACAAACCCTAACTCCCCTAGGCTATCAAATCTCCACCCTCCACTCTCTCCTAACCTCTAATCTCAACCATCCAAGCCTTAGCAACCCCTCATACCCTTAGATCTCTCCTTAGACAGCATCCTTGCCTTACACCGCACTCCTTAAACCTCAACCAATCACCTTAGGGTGCAACATCACACCAACCAATCACATTTCTCCAACTCTAGGCACCCAAATATGCTCCCTCCATTCTGGGTGCCCAAATCTTAGCCTTACATAATATTGGGCACCCTCTCCTTCTCTTCTCAGCCTTAGGATCACCTTAGAACAATCTTAACCCTCCATTCTGAACCCTACGACGCCCATATTTCTGCAAAAACCCAGTTACCACCCCTCTGTTTCTCTCTAATCCCAATTTTGTCCACCCTTCTTTCTAAAAAGGACCCCACGGGCCCTAGAGAAGGGGTTGGTCAATTCACCAAGTTCACAAGGCTAAGGTTTCCTGAGGAGTTCAAGGGTTGTAGAAGGGAAGGACACCCAGATCTTGTTAGGAGGGGTTTTTGCAAGTAGTCCAGCCAATTTGCAACTACTGTCACTGGATTCGATCAACCATCCCATTTGTTTTCTTTATTTTCTTTTAGGTTGGATTCTACCCCCACGTAAAACAAAAGGTTATTCTTGAGAAGTTCAAGGGTAGAGGAAGAGGAGAACGCCAAGGCAAGGGAAGGGGTTCCTGCTTGAAGTTCGCCTAGCCACTACTACCACCTCTGGATCCAGATCCCGACTAATTTCCCATAGTTTTAGATTTAGTTTTTACGCATATTTTTATTTTCTGCTCTTTAATTTCTAGTTTTTATTTTATTTATGCAATTTATTTTTATCAAATTTAATTTTTGTCTTCCTTTCTATAGATTTGAAATTCGACCATGTCGGACAAAAGGCCCAATTCGAGGAGTTCGAGGGTCAAATGATAGATCCGGAGACTACTACCTCAGACTGAGTTACGAATTTTTTATTTAGTTTTTATTTTATTTCTGTTATTTATTTATTTTTCTACAATTTTTACTTTCAGCTTTGTTAGAATTTTATTTTAATAGATTCTAGTTTAGTTAATTAAATTTTGTGTTTCAGCATTCTCAAATCTTGTTATTTTGTTCAGATTGAAGTACGTAACAATTTTCCCTCGCTTCCCTATGCATACGACCCCTTTCTCACCACTAATTGTGTTTTGTAGTTATTTTAAGAATCGAGAAATTTATAAATATTGAAACTGGTGTTTCGAAGTAGTTAACGACATGCTTCTAGACACACCATGAGCCATGCCTAGAAGTACATCAACGTGGAGGAAGCACAAGCACAGTTAAAGGACAAGGAGGAATGGCTCGACAAAAAGAGAAGAATACCAAGGAGCGGAAGACAGAAAGGGCGAACCGAGAAAGCAAGCAATAGGACCGCCAACCAGAGCGAAGGCAATCGCCTCTAACCTTCAAGAACTTCACGCAACTGACTGCACCATGGTCTGAAATCCTGATGTAGATCCGTGATAGCAAGTGCATCCATTGGCCTAGAAAGATGAAAACCGAAGGCAACAAGAGGAACCACGACAAGTACTACGATTTTCATCGGGACCATGGCCACGAGACCGACAACTGTCTCAACCTGAAGTACCACCTTGAGGACCTGATCAAGCGTGGCTACTTGGCGGGCTTCATTGACCTAAAAGAGGACAACCCCACCTCCCTAAGGCGGAGCCGCACCCCAGGTCCTATTAACTTTGCATTTTGATGCCTTAAGGGCATCTAAGGGTCCCTGTGCAAATGCAATGTTGTGGCCTTTTCCTAATTAAATGCAATGTTGTGGCCTCTAAGGGTCCCTATGGAAATTCTGTGCAAAACTGGGAAGTTCTCATGGCTAAAATGCAACTTCTGGGAAATTGGTGTGAAGTCTGGCTAAGAGAGGGGATGTTTTTGTGAAAAACTGAGAGCAGGAGGTCACATCCTATCTACTAAACCCAATTTGGCACCCCTCCTACTGTATTGGCATACTCCCACGCCTTAGCAAACCCTAGGGCGCCTTTTAACCCATTCTTTTCTCTCTTATAAAACCCTAGCTGCCCCTAAGTGTTTAATCTTCACCCTTCACCTCTTTTAATCTCAACCACTCATTGTAGAGCACTCTTTTTGTAGCTTTTAAACATTAGGGCACCACCTAATTGCTAATCCTCACCATTCAGCCCCTCACCACTAGATCTCAGCCCTCCACTCCATCTTATATCTTAACCATCCACTTTAGGGCGCCACCCACCTCTTTTAATCTCCTCCTTTCAACCCTAGGCACCTTAATCTCCTCCATTCATTTTTGGGCGCCCAAATCTCAGCCCTACATAATATTGGGTGCCCTCTCCTTTTATTCTCGACCTTAGGATCACCCCAAAACCATCCTAACCATCCATTAGAAACCCTAGGGCGCCTAACTTTGCTGAAACCTAGTTGTCGCCCCCTTCTTTCTCCCTAATCCCAATTGTATCCACCCTTCTCTATAAAAAGGACCCAAAAGATCCTAAGAAAGGGTTAGATTCTACCCCCAAGTAAGATAGAGGTTAATCTTGAGAAGTTCAAGGGTAGGGGAAGAGGAGGATGCCCATGCAAGATGAGGGGTTCTTACTTGCAGTTCGCTAATACCATTTTACATTAGTTTTAGTTTTAATTTCTGCTCTTTCATTTCCACTTTCGTTATTTCCTTTCTACAATTTATTTTCATTCTTTTTGATCTTCGTTTTCTTTTCTGCAGATCTACAATTCGACCAGGTAAGATCGGACACTACTACCTGTGATCGGATTACAAATTTTTATTTCATTATTTATTTCTGTATTTATTTATGTTTTTGCACATTTAACTTTTAGTACTGTTAGAATTCTATATTTTCCTCATTTTAATTAATTAATTTTTATAATCATGCACTTCCCTCTTGTGTTCTCTTTTCCGGATTTGAGTATGTATTAATTTTTCCCTCGCTTCCCTATGGATATGACCCGTTCTCACCCATTTACTACATTAGTATTTAATTGAGAATCAAAAAAAAATTATAAATATTAAATTGGTGTTCCAAAGTGCTTAGTGACATGCTTCTGGACACACCATGTTTTTTCCCTCGCTTCCAAAGTGCTTAGTTTGACCTAAATCAAACTAGGGCGTAATTAACTGTTCCCTCCAGCTAATATGAGTGCACGTGATAGGGAGATTCATATGATGAACTCTCTAAAGGCCTTCCATCATTAGCATGAGGATGGGTTCTTCAGTAATGAGGAAACATACCAAAAAATGGGCTATCCATTTGCTGTTGGGGTTGTCTAAGTGTTTCATAAGATGATAGGGGCGTCATAGACCGATGTGGGAGGGGCTTCACCAGAAAATGGAAACTCTCTCATGGTACCTTGGCGTTCACGAACATGATGGGTGAGCATTCACTTGATAGAAAGGTTTACCAGAAAATGGCTCTAAAACTTGTCTGACAGAGGCCAAAGGGAAAACCCATATGATGAGTGGATACTATCCTTCACAGAAAGGTGATGGGGTTATGCAGTTGAAACAGTTGGCTCCATGCACCCTATGTGATTTCCCACATTTCTAGAGACAACCCGTAGTCTCCGTCACTAAGAAATGAGGGAAATCTCAGAGATGAATAAATGGAAATGGATCGTAGATTAAAATCCATATCTATGAAATGAACATGAATCAAATTAGGTTGTGGACTGATGTTTGCTCTTTTATCAGAAAATGGAAAACGAGTTCATGACCATTGTCTTCGGATGATGGGATACATTAATGAACTGGAAGCTCTTGGATCCAGGCTGGACCTTGCGACCCAGATAGATGTTATCCTTAATTCTTTGCCTCCTTCCTTTAATCCATTCATCATGTACTATAACATGAACAAGCTGAATGTCAGCTTACAAGAGCTCAGCAATATGTTGCAAAGAGCTGAAGAACTGATTAGAAAGGATGAGCTTGTAGCTATGCTTGTTGAAGCTAGCAAGATGGGCAAGAGAAAGAGGAAGCTAAAGAAGCCTTAGAAAAAAGCCACTAAGGGTAAGAAGCAGAAGAAAGACAAAGCATCGGATGTCTGTCACTTTTACAAGAAAACTGACCATTGGAAAAGGAATTGTTCTGTCTACCTGGAATCCAAGAAAGGTAATTTCGAAACTTGTGTTATAGAAACCAATTTATTGGTAGCTTCTGCGTCCTGGTGTATTGACTCCAGGGCTTCAACTCATGCGTGTAACTCACTGCAGGGTTTCAAGGTAAGTAGAAGGCTGATTGAAAGAGAAGTTACACTCTACTTGGGGACTACTGCAACTGTTGCAGCCGCAGCAATAGGAACCATGGAGTTAATTTTTAGAGAACGAATAGTTGTACTGAAAGATTGTCTTTATGTACAAAATTTAAGGAGAAATTTGATTTCTGTTTCAAAATTATGTGTAGATGATTATTCTGTCTTCTTTAGTAATACGATTACTATTAAAAGAAATAACATATTCATCGCATACGGAGAACTGGAGAACGGTCTCTATGTTCTACATCCTTATCTTGAAACTAACATAACTGAAACTACGTCGGCTGAAATCCCCAAGAAGAGAGCTCGTGATACAGTTAACCCCACGTGTCTGTGGCATTACCGACTTGGCCACATCGGTGTTGACCGAATCACAAGGTTGGTGAAGGATGGTCCTTTGGATTTTCTAACTGTAGAAGATCTTCCCACCTGTGAGCCTTGCCTACAAGGCAAGATGACGAAACAGCCATTTAACTGTAAGCCTGAAAGATGTAGAGGCACACTTGACCTAATACATTCTGATGTATGTGGTCCCCTGAGTGTTAGGACATGAAATCAACATGTGTATTTCATCACCTTCACAGATGATTTCTTACGATATGGTTACGTGTACCTAATGAGACACAAGTCTGAATCCTTTGAAAAGTTCAAAGAGTTTAGACAAGAGGTTGAGAAACAGTTAGGGTGAGAAATTAAAGCCCTTCGAGCTGATCGAGGTGGCGAATATCTCTCTAACGAATTCAGGTACTACTTAAAGGACAATGGGATAGTATCACAATTAGCTCCTCCTGCTACACCACAACTTAACGGTGTTTCAGAGAGGAGGAATATGACCTTATTGGATATGGTCCGGTCACTTCTCATACACTCAGAGTTACCCACATTCTTTTGGGGTTACACATTAGAGACTATGATTTACGTGCTGAATCGGGTTCCAACAAAATCGGTTTTGAACACGCCATATGAAGTTTGGACCGGAAAGAAACCAAGTGTTAGACATTTGAAGATTTGAGGTTGTCCAGCACACGTTAAAAGAACGAGTGCAGACAAGTTGGAATCCAAGACCAGCCGTTGCCTATTTGTAGGCTACCCAAAAGGCTCTGTAGGTTACCTTTTCTATGACCCAAGTGAGTAGAAAGTGTTCTGCAGTCGAAATGCACAATTCTTGGAGACCGATTACATCCTGGACACCCATCGTCAAGAAGTTGTTCTTGATGAGGAGAGCCCAGGAGTAGTGGGAGATGTCCCACAAGTTCCAGGTAGTGACCAGCCTAGAATATCCACTCGGGTATCCAGGCCACCAGTCTGTTATGGTTATGACCAGGATAGTTATCTGGTGGAAACCTTGACTAGTGAGGAGGATCCCGTGATTTACGTGGAAGCTATGTTGGACATAGATTCCCAGAAGTTGGTGGAGTTCATGAGAGTAGAGATGGACTCAATGGAGACCAATGGAGTTTGGACTCTAGTAGACCCACCCTCTGGGGTAAAAGCAATCGGTTGCAAATGGATTTACAAGAGGAAGAAGGGCCCCGATGGTAGGGTTGAGACCTTCAAAGCTCGTCTGGTGGCGAAAGGGTACACTCAGAAAGAGGGCATTGATTATGAGAAAACCTTTTCGCCTGTGGCTATGCTTAAATCCATTAGGATCCTGCTAGCTGTAGAAGCATACCATGATTATGAGATTTGGCAGATGGATGTCAAAACTGCATTCTTGAATGGAGATCTTATTGAAGATATCTATATGTAGCAACCGCAAAGCTTTATAGCTGCGGGTCAGGAAAACATGGTATATAAACTCAATAGATCCATTTATGGACTTAAGCAAGTTTCTAGAAGTTGGAACATCCGTTTTGACTCTGCTGTCAAATCGTTTGAATTCGAGCAGAATCCGGATGAACCCTGTGTTTACAGGAAGTACAGTGGAGATAAGGCTACCTTCTTGGTTCTGTATGTTGATGACATTCTACTCATTGGGAATGATGTAGGAATGTTGACTACAGTGAAAGTATGGCTTTCACAGCAATTCTCCATGAAAGATCTTGGAGAAGCCTCCTATATACTGGGTCTTCGACTCTTTAGAGATAGATCGAAGCGGATAATAGGATTATCCCAATCTGCCTACATTGACAAAATAGTCAAAAGATACAGCATGGAAAACTCCAAGAAAGGAAATGTTCCTTTTAGGAATGGAGTCACTCTCTCCAAGAAGATGTCTCCCAAGACTTCTAAGGAGATTGATGGCATGAAAGACGTTCCCTATGCCTCTGTCGTAGGGCGCATCATGTATGCCATGCTATGCACTCGTCCTGACATTGCTCAGGCAGTGAGTGTAGTAAGCAGATTTCAGGCCAACCCAGTGCAGGAGCACTAGACTGCTGTGAAAAACATTCTTAAGTACCTTAGAAGGACAAAAGAGTTTTGTCTAGTATTCGATGGTAACTCACTACAGTTCCAAGGGTATACAGATGCCAATTTCCAGTCGGATCCAGATGATAGAAAGTCTACATCTGGATATGTTTTCATGATAGGATAGTGTGTTGTTTGCTGGAAAAGTAGCAAATAGGGGTCTACTGCAGACTCCACGACCGAGGCCGAGTACATTGCCACAAGTGAGGCAGCCAAAGAAGCCGGGTGGATGAAGATGTTCGTTCACGAGTTGGGAGTAGTTTTGTCCAGCACATCACCCATCCCATTGTTGTGTGACAACAATGGAGCTATTGCTCAGCTAAGGAGCCACGAGCCCACTCGAAGTCGAAGCACATCGAGAGGAAGTACCATGTACTAAGGGAGATTGTTGGTAGAGGGGACATCCTGATTCAGAAGGTAGCATCAGCGGAAAATGTAGCAGACCCATTGACAAAGCCACTATCACAGAAAGTGTTTGAGAAATACGTGGAAAGTATGGGACTTCGGCTAGTACCTAGTTGGACCTAAGTGCAAGTGGGAGTTGTTAGACAGTTTTGTATGCCCTTAGCTTCAATCAAGATGATGTACTTTATGAGTTTATTGTAAATGAATAAAAGTGCATATTTGATTCATGTTCACTTGGTATGTTTCTGTGTAATACCCTTAAACTGGACACTTAATGAGACTCGTGTTAGTTTAGAATGTTCACAGCCAGTGGGTCGGTCTGGGGAGGCCTATACTGACAAGGCTAACATTGTGGTGCCACCAAGTCGGTTGAGGTGGCTTGTCTCAGCTGCCGGGGTGAGACCCTAGGCATTTACAGTGTGGGATTAATTGAATCTTTGAATGGACCAGATTTCCAGTATTGCCCTGGACCTTGGAGATTGATGGGCAAAACTGGAAAGTTACACCCGACCCCTAGACTCAATTATGATACTGCACTAGGGGTCGGATTGGGATGTCTTTGATATACCAATCAGTGAGATCCTTAGCGGGGGTCAAAACCTGGGTATGTTGGGACAGTCTGAGAATTCATTTGAGTGGGTGATCATAGTGACATGATCAACCCCTTTGTCGGACAAAGGTAATGATCGGGGATGCACTCTCACTAATGGAAACCAAGACTCCCGGCAGCCGATTTCAATCGTTGAGATTTGTTTTTGCAAAATATATTTTATATGTGATATAAAATTATATATATTATGGTTTCCAAATGATTTGCAAAAGGTTTTAATTCCCGGGATCCATACAAGAGAGAGTGCAACATTGTTCCTTGCAACCGAGGGAAAGGTCCTCTCTTGTCGGGCAGTGTATGATCATTATGGGCTGAGAGGTTAAGTGTAAGACCATTGAGGATAATACCTGATGGGCTAATCTTGCATCTACCCACAGTCCCTGGGTGTTACAACGTGGTTTGTCCCAGGGACCACTTAGGGTAAGTGTTGGGCCCATAGAGCCCATCTGATGGGTTTTCAGGGGGTGCACTGTCCATAACAGTGTATTCGGCCAGGCCTTATAACAAAGGCTGGGCTGAACCCATGTGGCTGATGTGTAGATCAATGTTTGAGTCCCACGCCATACAAGGAAACCCAACTGGGCAGCAGTTTGGAAGGCTAAATGAATACATAAACTAAAATGGGCCTTAAGCCCATTTTGAACTAGAATAATTTGATTAGTCACTTAAGGGGCAAATTCTGAGATGGATCAGCTGATAGGATTGGGCCCAGACCCTATCCACTTAGAGAGTCCAAGATCTAAATGAGATTTAGATCTAGAAACCTCCTAATTAGATTAGGAGATGGCCGATCTAGTCTGCAGATAAGATAAGGGTTATCCCTTATCAATTAAAGGGACTTCTAATCCAAATATGATTTGGGTTAGCAACTCCTAATGGGATTAGGAGCTGATCCCTTTAAGTCTATAAAAGGAAGAGAGGGCAGCATCTTTTAGACATGCAATGCAATACAGAGATCCTTGTCTTCAGAGCTGAGATTAGTAGAAGAGAGAATTCTGCACCTTGCAAATACTCTTTTGTCGTCTCCTTCCTGCAGCCGCCATCTACTACAGTTCAATCTCCAGTACTTGGGAGAAATCAAGATTTGATCTTGATGCCAATCTTTTGGAGAAAAGATTGGTGGGAGTTGTATTCACAAGCCGTCCAGTTGATTCTTGCGAAGGGTCAAGTTCTTTTGGAAGAACACTACTGATTCTACTCCACCCTGCACTGCGCCATTTTCAGTGGGAGTAGATTTTGAATCCTTTTTTGGGCGTGAACACCACCATTGGGAGATATTGCTTCTCTGTATCAGGTATTATCCCTCCCTACTCCTTTTGGTTCAGATCTGGTTCAGTTTAAGGTTCAAGAATGATCATTGAAAATATGTTTTTCTAAATGGGGAATTCGATTCCTAGTTGAAGGGAGAGAAAATTTTTTGAAATTTGCCCCCTTGTTCCGCAATCTTTGGGCATCCATGTGATAGATTTCCTATCCCTTCAGTGATGGTGAAGAAGGCGAATGGGAAGTGGACAATCTGCATCAACTTCACTGTCCTGAACAAACCTATCCCAAAGATAGCATACCCCTGTTGAGGATCGACTAGCTCATCGATGCAATGGAAAGGCATGAACTCCCAAGCTTCATGGATGCATTCTCAGGTTACACCCAGATCTAGATGCACCCTAAGGATCAGGAGAAAACCGCCTTCATCATGGACCGCATATTGTATTGCTACAAAGCAATGTCCTTTGGCTTCAAGAATGCTGGTTCCACTTATCAACAGTTGGTGAACAAGGTGTTCAACCATCAGCTCGGCTGCAACATCGAGGCATATGTCGGCGACATGCTTGTGAAAAGTAAGAAGGCCAAGCACCAGTTAGCCAACCTCAGGAAAGTATTTGGTACCCTTAGGAAGTACAGTATGAAGCTGAAACCAACCAAATGTATGTTTGGGGTTGGTTCCAACAAATTCTTGGGGTTGATGGTCACTCCGCGAGGATTCGAGGCAAATCCAAAAAGGATGCAAGCCATCCTCGACATGCAATCGCCCTGGACCCACAAAGAAGTGCAACGCCTCACTGAACGTGTAGCCACCTTCAATAGATTCACATCTAAGTTTGAGGACCGATGCCTGTCCTTCTTCAAGGCCCAAAAAAAGTTAAAATACTTTCAGTGGACCGAGGAATGCAAACATTCCTTCCAAGAGCTAAAGAGGTACCAAAGCTCGCCACCTCTCCTCACCAAACCGAGCCCTGGGGACGAGTTGCTTCTCTACCTCTTGGTTGGGGACAAAGTGGTCAACTCAGTACTGGTCAAAGAGGAAGACCAAGCACAAAGCCCGATCTGCTACACTAATAAAGTCCTTAATGGCGCAGAGACTCGATACACAAATCTAGAGAAGGTGGCTCTGGCCCTAGTCACCGCGGCAACGAAACTCATACCATATATCCAGGCCCACAACATCTGCGTGCTCACCGACCAACCCCTCAAACAGGTATTGTAGAGGCCAGAAGCATTTGGCCGCCTAATCAAGTGAAGTGTGGAATTGAGTGAGTTCGACATCGAGTACGCTCCTCAGCTCATCATCAAGGCCCAAGCCTTGGCAAACTTCTTGGCAGAATGCACCTTTACATTCAAAACCTAGCCCCACCACCGCAGATATGGACTCTCCATGTGGACAGTTCATCCAACAAATAAGGTAGTGGGGCCGGCCTCATCCTCTTCGGCCCAGAAGATACAGTGCTTGAGCATGCTCTATGGTTTGAGTTCAAGGCCTACAACAAAGAAGTTGAATATGAGGCTCTGATTTTCGGACACTAACTTGCCCTAGACCTCGGCACTCGGCACATTGAAGCCTTCAGCGATTCCGATTTAGTGGTCAGCCTGATCCATGTTCAATTCGAGACGCGGACTTCGACCCTGGCAAGCTACTTACAAAAGGTGTAGGAGTTCGTTCAACGGTTCGATGATTTCATTATTCAATAGATCCCTCAAGTTGAAAACGTCCAAGCCGATGCACTCTCCAAGTTGGCTAGTTCACCGCGGACCAACCTCGATGCAAGAGTCTGGATTGACACTATGGCGCTCCTCGTCGTTGCTGTTCAGCAAGGCCTATCCTGGATGGACCCGATAGTGCAGTACCTACAGAACGAATGGCACACTGCCTAAAGACCGAGTAGAAGTTAGGAAACTTGCGTACATGTCGGCTCAGTATTGCCTCATAAAGGGAAAGCTCTACTGTCGGTCATGCACTCTCCCCTACTTAAAGTGTCTCCCCCCTTCCGAGGTCAACTACGTCCTCAAGGAGATACTTGAAGTGATCTGCAGAGATCACCCCGGTGCCCGAACCCTAGCTCACAAGGCACTCCAGCAAGGTTACTACTAGCCGACCATGGAGTAGGATGCTGCCCATCTCGTTAGAAAGTGCAACCGATGTCAGAGGAACTCTAACCTCCATCACCAGCCAACAGTTCCCCTAAAACCGATCACCAGCCTATGGCCCTTTGTGCAGTGGGAAATGGACATCCTTGGACCTTTCCCCGCCACGGTCGGGCAAAAGGGGTTCCTCCTAATTGCCCTAGACTACTTCACTAAGTGGGTGGAAGCCGAGGCACTGGCATGCATCACCGCACATAATGCTCAAAACTTCTTTTGGCAAAGTGTTGTTTGTCGCTTCGGTATTCCCCGGGTTCTCATCACCGACAACAGGACATTATTAGAAGTTCAAAGTGCTCTGCACCGACCTGAAGATTGACCACTGGGCTACAGCCATTCATCGACCTCAGAGTAATGGGCAGTTTGAAGAGCTTTGCACCAAGGGAAGGTGGGTCGAGGAGTTGCTGAGCATTCTCTGGGCATACCAGACTACACCATGGACAACCACCAAGGAGACATCCTTCAGCCTAACCTACGAGGCTGAAGCCATGATCCCTATAGAAATAGGCTCATTGACTCTCCGAACCAAGTTCTATGACGATGATCGGAATAATGAAGACCTCCATGCAGAGCTCGACTTGGCGGAAGAAGCATGTGACTGGGAACACCTCAAGATGGTTGCCTAGCAGCAAAGAATGGCAAAGTACTATTACTCCAAAGTCCGAAGAAGAGAGTTCAAAACCGGCAATCTTGTTCTTCGAAAGGTCATAGTACTCATACCAGAAGAAGGGAAGCTTGGACCAAACCAGGAAGGACCCTACAGAGTTACCAGAGTGATTGGACCCAGCACCTATAGGCTGGAATACCTAGATGGCAGACCCATACAGAGAAGCTGGAATACCGGCAACCTCTGGATGTACTACCAATGATTCTACATTAATAAATAGTTTTGTTTGCCTTACAAAGTAGTTGTCCAATGCACACCACACACACACTGCATGGTGCACACCGCACGCACACGGCACAATGCACACCGTACACACTTCTCACACATTGCGTGATACATACTGCGTAGCATACAACGCAATGTACGACATCCAGCCGAACTCTCAACGGTTGGAGCTCCCGCGCATTGACTTGGCTGACCTACAATAGTTAGAGCCCGCAATGCATAGCCACTGGCTAGCCCAACAGTGCATAGTCGACCACAAAATTGACTCGGCTAATCAATAGCCAATGCTTGAAACAAAGAAGAGTGCTCCTGCCCCCTAAGGCCAGAGGGTGGTCACCGAACTCCACACACTACTAACAGCGTCAGATTAGAGCTAGCTGAAGAACAACTAGCCCACAAAGAACCAAAAGCTCTCAAGACTGGTAACTAGGCATCCCCAAGAGAAGAGAGCTTAGATAACACTTCAACCAAAGACCGAAGACCAAAGATCTTGGCCACAACTAACCTTGGTCAAGATAAGACCAAGGCCTGTGACTTAGTAAAAAAAAGAGGGCGAAAGTGAGTGACAGAAGTGCACAATCTTGGAATTAAAAAATGTTTCTTTCCATTAACTTAGAGGAGACTTGTACAAGGTTCTAAGCCCAGAATATCAAGCTGTTTACATAAAAAAATGAATAAGTAGCGGCAGCAATAAACAAGCACTTCAATCCTCGGAAAGGAGGTCCTCGGCCTCCTCAGTCTCCTCGACCCCCACATTTTCTTCGGGCACGACCACGGTGGTGTTATCCTTGATGGTAGGAGTGGAAACATCATAAGGACCCCAGCCCTATGTGACCTCAACAATATCGGGGTAATGATGTAGCACCCTTCTCTCAAAAAGGTTGAACCCCGTCTCGAAGGAGCATACGGAAAAGTCATCCATTTCGTGTTGACACTCCTCTGAGCTTCTAAACTGAGCAATTACTTGAGTCTCCCTATCAGCATCCTCCTTCTTCAGTTGTTTCCGCTCAGCCTTCAGTTTGTGGATGCGCTTCTTCAAATTGCGGATAGTATCTGACCACTCATCTATGCCATGTTTCAGCTTGACCACCTCCCTCTCTAGTGCAACCGTCCACTCACTCACCACCTTGAGCTTGGCCAACTAAACTCTCTAGACCATGAGCTCAATGTGCTCAGCGTCATCAAGGTGTCACAGTGACCAGAGGCAGTCGACCACTGCAACCGCTAAACAAGCACTCCGCAAAAGAAACCAAGTGTCCACATGATCAACTTCAACCAAACATGAAACCAAGAATAAGCACAGACTTACTGAAGCAACTTGAGAAAGGAGCGAGTACTCCAGGATACCACTCGTAGACTCCGTGGCCTCGCGCTGTATGACCTGTGTCATAGTGCCGCGGAGAAGCTATTTAGGCACACCATGCATATCGAGCCGTCCTCGGAGCAGACATTCCACTGTGGAATGTAAAGAGTCGAGCTGTTGCCGTCAGGCACGTTTTTCCATAGAGAAGGGAGGACAGCGGACTGGTAACCCTTCTCCATGTCAACTACCACAACCTCCTCTTCTCACCCCGCTACCTGGCTCTCTTTTGCTGTTAGGAAGCCCTCTCAATGGACCTCGGTGGCACCACTTCAAAATGGGGTTGGGCCCTCGGAGCACCTCGGCTGCGCCTCTCTTACCCAACCATTATCCTACGAAGGAACTCCTCCTCGCTCTCCATATCAACACCTACACCGACATGAGCACTCAATCAAAACAAATTGTAAGTTTGGAAGAGAGAAGATCAATACATGAACTGAAGCGACGAAATGGTCCGGCCTCCCCGCTCATCAACCCAACATGGATCAACATAGAGAAGGACGTGTAGCACATCACGTTGACCTCCTCAATCATGCCTATAGCCACCCTCTCCTCTTCGATAAGCCGGGCCAACACAAGTTGTGGCACCTTAGTCCTCGGCACTTGGAGCACTGTTAGAAGGGGCGAACCTCCAGGGCAATGCACAAAGAAGAATCCTTCCTTCTAGTGCTTCACCGAGGACAGGGCCCTGACAAGCACTTTAATGTGCCACCTTGTCGAGAAGTAGTAGTATCCCTGCTAGTGGTTCTTCAGTAAGAGGAAGTAGAAACCATCCTCAGGGTAAGCTCGATATCATGGGCAAAACATTAAGACATCAAACCGATCAAGAACCTAAATGAGTTCAACATTAGCAGCACTGGCAGCATTTTGTACCAGTCAAACACTTCGACTACCCCCTCGTGCAATGGGAACATCAGCCCGGACTCCAGACTCTTCTCATACACACAAAGCTCACTTGGCCAAGCATCTGTGAGCCTCTCACCAACCCTCGGACACCTAAGCTCGTACTCCTCAGGAATGTAGTATAAAGCTTGGATCCGAGCCATATCCCCAGGGTTCAGATAGCATGGGGTGGTTCCAAATCGGTGGCTAGCCCACATAGGAAGCTTGACCTCCATAGACAACGGTCTTGCCTCAGCCCCCTTAGCCTTGGCAACCCTCTGAGAATCTACCTCCTCAAAATCTTTGGCCTCGGACCCCCAACCCCTAGCCTCAGGAACATTAAGCGCGATAGCCTCGGTGAAAGACCCCAGCTCAAACTTAGAACAAGAAGCATAGTAATTAGAGGAAGAAGCAAAAGAAGAGGAAGAGGAAAGGAAGAACGAGGAAAACATCTTACCTAACATGAAGAATGGAAAGCCACAGAACTGAAGCAAGCACCGTAAACTACTCCTCGCCAAGCTCTCCAAGCGACTTGATGAACCTACAATTTATCTATATTTTATGAGGTTTTTGCATGAAATTTTATGCTGGTTTAATTAGATTTTGCCCTATTTTAGCTTGATTGCAAGAAAGATTTCAGGGGGATCCAAATCAACAAAAAGAAGGCAAAAGCAAGAAAAGAAAACCCAAAATTTATCAAGTTCAGTCTGGCCCAGCCATGAGAGCAAGGGAGTTTCATTCGGCCCAAGTAGTGCAAGCTAACTCTTTGGAAAACCCAAGGGAAGAAGCCTAGCAAGAAGGAAATTTCGGCCCAGCCCATTTTTAGCCCAAATAACAGCCTAGAGTGTAGCCCACATGAGCTCAAAAGCAAGCTAAGTTGTAGCCCAAATAGCAGCCCAAAGGGAGCTAGGGGCGGCAACTCCTAGATGTTTCTTGAAGAGAAGGAGGGAGCACTCTAGAAGGTTCATGAGGGGTGTAATACACCCAATTCTAGAGACTTCAAGAAGGGGCAAGAGCCCCCTTGAAAAACTATATAAGGAGGCCTCTAGGAGGGGAGAGAGTTGTTCAATTGCTTGAGAGGAAGACTCTCCCACTCTTAGAGGTTCGGCCACCTTGAGAGAAGAGAAGAGAAGAAGGCTAGGCGCAAGGAAGAAGAAGAAGAAGGGCTGAAGGAAGTTCAAGACAAGCAAGCTAGAAGAAGAAGGTGAGTTCGAATTGAGGGTTTGTGATTCAAAGATCTTTTGTAATAAATCATTTGTAGTTTCATTCTCTTTTGATTTGAATTCAGTTTCTTTGTTATATTTTCTTTCTTCTTTCTCCTTGTTTCCATTCTTCCTTGATGTATTTCAGCTTGTAAAATTTCAGTTCAGCAATCTAATTCTTTTTTATTCATTCAAATGGTCATGAATTGTACTTGAAGTTTCTTGAATAAGGGTGTTATTGTAGAGTAATTCGGCCAACTAACCTTCAAAACTCAGATTTGAATTCTCAGATCTGAGATTGCAAGATCTGAATTGCTTGAAAGAGAATTCAGATCTGCAATTTTCAGATTGGCCGAATTAATCTACAGCTTGGAATTCCTAGAGTGCTTGAGAGAGACTCTAGGAATTCAGATCTACTATTCAAGAACTAAATTGAGTGCAAGGTTAGAGATAACTTGCACAATTCAGTTGGTGATCAATTCAGATTTGAATTGATGCCTTAGAAGTGTTTGAAGAAATGCATGCATGGGGATTAGATTCTTGCTAGAGATAGAAGAACCGTCACTCATGCATAGGATGAACATGCGCTTGAGAGAGGCTGTTCATGACCTTGGGGTTTCACCAAACCAAGGCTCAATCATGATTTATTCGAATGATCCAAATTGATAGATTGCTGAATTCTGAGATTGACATTTACTGCTTACTCTTCTAACCTGATTTGAAGGCAATTGGGCCAATGATTTAGATAGATTTTAATTTAGGATTTCTTTGCTTTCATTAGAGTTTTGATTTATTTATTGATCAGATAAGAAGTGCTCAATTTAGTATTGGTAATTGCTTCCTAAATCCTCGTGGGAACGATACTTCACTCACTACTTTATTACTTGAATGGCTAGTGCACTTGCTAGTGTCACAATGAGCCACACATCACGACTTCTTTCATAAATGACAAAGGAGAAATGCTCTTCTCTTCCAATTTATAGACTCCCAACGGTCTAGATCAAAGCAAGATCAACGACGAAGACCGAGTACCACTCTAACAACCCGTTTCAGAGACGATGCAACCATCAACCCAACCGGATTAGTCCAGAAAAATTGGTCCAACTTCAGACCATGCAGACCGGATCAAAAGCTCAACCGGACTTAAACTTTGAGTTCCTCAATTGAGGACTAAAGCATTCTTCCTTGCTACACCTTGGCCGAACACTTTACTCATTGACTTCGGAATTGGGGGAGTTGTGTTCGGGTTATGGCTGAGTTGGCTCCGGTTGCCATGTGGTGCCCACATGGTTGCCCTATCTCCTCAGCCACGACAGTGCCACATCGTATCCATGGCCTACCTTATCTCTTCAGCAACGTCGAGACCACGTCATAGGGATAAGCACGACCAAGATAGGAGATCTTCGTACGGATGGAGACAACTCCATTGGGGATTAAGTCTTATCCCGAAGACCACGGTGGTTCACCTCGTCCCGATAACCCCAAAAGCCTCATCCGACCACGACACAGATCTTGGGCTATAAAAAGGTACCTCCCACTCAAGGTAGGGGATCCATCTTTGAACTTTGATACTATTACTCTACTCGGACCAACACTGCTCTCTGGTTGCTCGGCCCGACCACCTATTGCTTTCTATTGACTTGAGCATCGAATTGCCTACCTGGGGATAACTCCTCGAGCCTTCAACTTCCATCTTGGTTTTAGATCTCATTGCACGGCTTCGTCCTTCCACCTCGGCTCCGCCCAACTGGCAAGGACTATCTAATTGTAACATCGATTCTTGCACCACTTAGGATCGAGCAGCATTAGTTTACAAAAGGTTTTCATCCCAGCATCCATCCAAGCAAAAAGTGTGACACTACAGCTTGCAGCCAAGGGAGAGGCCCTTCCCTGTTGGACTGTGTTTTGATGATTATGGGCCAAGAGGTTAGGGGTTCACTACCCTAAGTAGTGAATTCGGCTTTGCTTCTTTTAGGGATAGGGTTGAACCCTTATAAACTTGTGTGAGACCTTTGTGGGGTCCCACGGCATACAATATCAGGCCCAAAGTGGCAATGCAACACTTAGCAACGTGAAACTTTAAGTGAAATGGGTCTAAAGCCCATTACCAATATGATTAATTAAGCTGTCACATGACAACTTAAGTTGTCATTGTGATTTGGGTCAAAACTGGGTTTGGATCTGTGTATGGAGAATCTATCCTCTCAAGGGGGTAATGTTTATTAGGAAGAAAGGTTATGATCTAAATCAAATTTGGATCACCACCTAATTTGATTAAGAGTCTTGCTCCATAGATAAAGAGAGAAGAGGGAGGACCAGTCTCAACATTCTAGCTCTCTCTTCTTCTCCTATGTCTGTCAAGAAACCCATCATGACCTAGCCTTTTCAAAAACTGGATTCTATCAATTTTCTTTTGTGTTTTTTCAAGAAAAACATCGAGGCTTAGTTTGGAAAGAGTGCAAATACAAATATGTATAGTGCAAATACATACAAAATAATACAAAATATAAGGTTTTGCACTCTACATATTTGCATTTGTACTCCTTCCAAACTGAGCCTGAAGAAATTTAGGCTCACTCATCCCACTTGATACGAGTTAGTTGGATAGCAGATATGTTGAAATTAGAGTTGTTGATTCAGTTTCTCTTGTATACTACATCTTTAGTTGGAGGTCAATTTTGGGACTGATATTGGGCATGAACTTCGACCTTGGGAGTTACAATTTATGGTCTTTGTATCAGGTATAATATTATTTCAATTTGGTTTCGAATCTAGTTTGGTTTAGTGCAAGATTGGTCCTAAAAATTTAGTTTTCAAATTTATCGGGAAATTGGTTCCTGAAAAATTTCGCCCAACCATCTAGCATGGTTCGATCATCCATATGATGGATTCTAACCCTTCTAATAAGGGATCTCCTACTTTTGTTGTTTCTTCAACTTCTCTTGTTCCTCTTGGATCTTATGCATCTTGAGCATTTTCTCCATGACAAGTTTGTACTTGCACTTCTCGTGGACATGATGCTCATTCTCACATTTCCACAGGAGATAGAACTCCACAACCCTAAATTTGTTGAGAGGGATAAGGAAGTGAGCACGTTGCTTTTGTATACAGAAGCACTTCCTGTTTTTTTAATTTTAACAAAAGAGAAAGCTAATGAAAGAAGGTTGTGTATCAATCGGTGTTAATTAATTATCCACTAATTCATCAACTCCTAGGTTAAAAGAAAAAGATTGGAGCCACTGAAAAAGAGTGTAAGGCAATACTGATCTGGTTGTTTTCCCCCGTTTTAATTGTTATATAGATAACGATGTCATTAAAATTATGATTCACAGTGTAGGGGCTATGCTGATTTGGTTCTTTAAACAGGGGCAGTTTATCATCTCCATGCATTTCCGTTAAAGATAAGTTTATTCAAATGTTACATTTTCAAAATTTAAAGAAGAATAATGGGTAAATAGCCTTTTCCATATTTCTGTTAATGGGCATTAACGACGAGGGGCTTTAATCAATTATTAGAAAAGTTAAGGGTACTTTAAGTCAATTTCTAAACAATAAGGGTGAGTAAGTCAATTTCCTTAAAATTAAGAGTACTTTAAGAAATTTTCCCTATTCTAATACATCATGTTCAATCATAGAAAAAATTAGACTATTTTTTGTTCTTATTCCGACAAGGTTAACAATAGGTCTTCTTGAGAAAATACTTCAATAATTTATATTGGATTTCTAACAAACTCTAATAAGAGAACATAAAATCTCACAAAATCTGGGCCATGAGTTGTGGACATGCCCTTTTATTAAAGTTGCACCGTCAATAAAAAATGAACATTTCTGTCCTAAAAATTTGAATCCATGTTGTTGGTTATTCTAGCATTGCATGGAGAGTTTAATGTCACACCCAACAAGGCACAGCTGTAACGGGAATTGGGCAACTTGGTGCAACCATAACTTATAATATATAACACCCAAAGGCAAACAGAAGCTACAAGATCATTAGTTAGTTTTTGGGTGGTAAATACACTAGGGAGTAGAGCTATGACTAGCCAAAAGCCTTCAATAATATACCCTCAGAAGGAAACTAGAACTTACCAGAAAAGTACCAAGTGCACCAAAGGTTGCATTATGATGTCCAATTAGAGACCAACTATTTGGAGATTGAATTACCTACTAGTTCATTGCTCTTACAAAGTAAAGTATGGAGATTTTTTTCTACAAAATCTCAAAGTAAAGTGAAGTTTTCTTAAACCACTACAAGAGGTAATTAAGGGATGAAACATTCATTCAATGCTTAAATGGAGGAGTATTTGATGAGATCATTATAATAACTGTATAGGAGATCATATAGGGAGTATCAATATAGCTAGGCGAAATTTAAAAAATTTCCTAATCCTTTTGGGAATCGAATTCCTTATATTTTGAAAATTTGCACTTTACAGGATCGGTCTTGCACCAAACCGAACCAGATTTGAAACCAAACAAAAATGGAGATGTATACCTGATATGGATACCACAAAAACAGATCCCAAGGTGGAAGTTCATGCCCAAATCATTCCTAAAACCAACTTCCACTGAAGATGGCACTGTGTATTCTTGAAGTCGGTTCAGTAAGGTAGCTTTCTACAAAACTGAGATCCAACTTCTTGAATCAAACTAAGGATGATGAGCCTGATATCCCCTGAATTTTTCTTGCAAAAATCAGAGGAAAGTCAATCTATATCAGTCCTAGATAGATGATGTCGAACTGGGAAAATCTAGGGGACAAAAGGGTCCAGAGAGAACCAAAAACTACAAAAATATAAAGCTACATTGGACTAGTTCACCTCTCATCTTTTATAATCTCTTATTAAGTTGTCTCCTAATCTAATTAGGAGATAATCCAGATCAAAATTAGATCAAGAGTGTAATTTGAGATATACCTTATATTCTTATAAGATTAAGTGCTCCATACCCATATCCAAACCCATATTTGTTGTTGTCATTTTCCAACTTAATTAATCATATTAATTATGGGCCTTAAGCCCATTAACTATAAGGCTCACGACCCAAGCGTGTTACATGTTAAACTTAGGACTGATTTGTATGGTGTGGGACCCAACAATGACCTCACATAAGTCCACATGGGTTCAGTTCAGCCTTTGTGAAAAGGCTTGGCCGAATTCATTACTAAACATAGTAAACACCTGAGCAAATCACTATGGGTTCAATATGGGCCCAACATTGACATTTAAATGATCATTGAATTCAATCATCCTATGAAGATCCAAGGATAATGGGCTCTTAAGTAAGATAAAGCCTATCAGGTAATCAGCCCTGTAATGGTGTCTTACACTTAACCTCTCGGCCCATAATGATCACAACATTGCCCGATAGGGAATGACCCCTCCCATGGTTGCAAGGTACAGTGTCACACTCTCAGATCGATCCCGAGAATCCAAACCTTTTGCAAGCATTTTTTTTGTAAAACATATATATCATAAATAAATTTCAAAATTAAATTTTAACCCTAGTCGAAATTCACTACCAGTAGTTGAGGTTTCCATCAGAGAGAGTGTAAACCCAATCATTCACTTTCTCCGACAAAGAGGTCGATCCTATCACTATAATCACCCACTTAGGTGAATTCTCAAATTACCCCAACATACCCATGTTTTGACCCTTGAAGGATCTCACTGATTGGCATATTAAAGACAACTCAATCCAACACATAGTGCAGTACCATAATCAAGTCTGGGGTTATGTGTAACTTTATAGTTTTGTCCATCAATCTCCAAGGTCTAGGGCATAACTGGAAAATGGTCAAGGTTTAGTGTTTCAACCAAACACACGTTGCATAGGTATCTAGTTTAAGAGGTGAATACACAGAAACATACCAATACCAATATCAACTTCGTAGGTATTTTAGTCTGTTGTTCACGGCAATCTAGTGTACTTGTCCTATGTTGGGTTGATATCTACTTACAACACTGTCGGCCTGAGCAATGTCTAACCGAGTGCACAACAAAGCATACATGATGCTCCATACGGGTAAAGCATAGGGAACCATTCTCATGTCCTCTATCTCTTCAAGGGTCTTACGTGACATTCCTTTGGAGAGAGTGACTCATTGCCTAAAAGGAACAAATCATTTCTTGGTTTCGGCATATAGTCGTCCCATTTTATTTTTGACTTATTTTTTTATTTTTGAATTCTTTTTTGGTACAATAGTAATTTTTGAATTTTTAATTAATTTTTTTCTAGATCCGATTTGATTTTTTAGTATTATTTTTCTTTTGTTTTGTTTCTAGATCTATTTTATTTTTTATTTTAATTTCTTGTTCGAATATCTATTTTAGTAGGTTTGTTTTTCTTTTTATTTTCAAATAAAAAATTCATTTATTTTATTTTTATATTTCCGCATAATCATTTTTTTATTTTATTTTCGGTTTCACCTTTTGAGTAGTTATTTTTTTCTCTCTTGTTAGAATTTATTTTTGGTAGTTTTTAATTCTTTTTAGCACAATTAATTTTTTATTTTCTGTTTGCAATAATTATTTATTGCTTTATTTAATTTCCTTTTTTGTTGTTCAATTGAATAATTAATTGTTGAATAGGAAATTGTTCAAATTTTCGAATTTGAGTTTAAATTATAAATTTGAATTTAAATTTAAATTTTAATTCGAATCTGAATTTGAATTTGAATTTAAATTTCAAAATTTAAATTTCAAATCTCAAATTTCGGAAAAAATTATAAAAATAAAATAAAAGAATAAAAATAATTATTTAATATTTTAAAAGATTTGCATTTGCATTCCAACATTTAGGGTGTGATATTCTAAAGCATGCATCATATAGGTTTACTTAATTGCTGAAATTACCATTGTTAGTTGTGAATGTGTTAGGTTTTTTTTTATTATTTTAATTATTCCTTTTGCTTAAGTACTTTGTTTTATTATTTTATGTTAAATTGCTGAATTTCATATTAGAAATAATTGATCATGCATTGTAATTAGTTGCATTTGCTTTGTTTGTTTTGTTTTCATTCCATTAGTCCATTTAAGGGCAATCCAATTTAAATAAGATAAGGTGGGAATTGCATCACCCTTCCTTGGCCCAAAAATCACCATTCTTCATGTATGGTTCACCCTAAACCCTAATTTAAAATTTGGATAGAAAGATCCTTTAGGGAGCCCCACATTTGGTTCAAAGGTGTGTTGAATTTTAGGAAAGCTTGTGATTACTTTTTATAATCGGCGGTTGGTGTCTAAGGAAAGATGTTCAACGGCTAATCCTAAGTGGGTTTTGTGGTTACTTAATTTGGTCTTTGCGAGAGCAAAGGGAGCCTCCCACATCCCCACCTCTTACCTGGCTAACCAAAGGAAGTGGTGTAATTCCAACTAAACCTAAAAGGATTCACATTGGTTGAACCACTAGTTTAGGAAACCCTAGGCCAGCCCATAGGTTGTGTGTGTGAATTGCCTATATTTTTTTAATTTAAAAAATTCAAATTTGAATTTAAATTTCAGGAATTTAAATTTCAAAATATGAATTTGAATTTAAATTTCAAATTTCAAAAAAAGAGAAAATAAAAAAAATTTAAAAATTCAAATTTGAATTTAAATTTTAAGAATTTAAGTTTTAAAATCTAAATTTGAATTTAAATTTCAAATTTCAAATATAAAAATTTGAAAAAAGAGAAAATTAAAAAAATTAAAAATTCAAATTTGAGTTTAAATTGCATAATTTAAATTTCAAATTTCAAAAAAAGAATAAAAAGGGTGGTTAAAACAAAATAAGATAAAATGAATTCAATGGTTGGAGATTGTGGAATGGGAAACTACTTCCAACCTGAGCAACGGATAGATTGGAACCATGTGTCTCAACAATTGGATAGGATTAATGGGATGGCCCAAAGACTTGATAAAGTCCTTGCATTTCGTCAACAAAGTGGCCCATACCCAACATTGTCATCCTATCCAACATGTTCCATCTATGCAAGCCCGGCCCATCATGTTAGCCAGTGCCCTGTGGCAGGCCCATGCCAATTAATCATTCCAGACCAAGTACATGCGGCCAAGAGATTTTTCCAACCCAATGCTAACCCGTTCTTTTGTCCATATAACCCTGTGTGGGAAAATTAACCCAACTTTACTTATAAGGCCCAAGTCCAAGAAACCACCCTACCAAATAAACACTCTCAGTGGTCTGAAGCCTGGACTCACTGTGAGTACAATGATTACCCTAGGACTCAATCGGCTCAACCATGTCAAACCAATTCATAGCCCCAACGGTATCATCATACATCTAACTCCATGGCCCAGCAATTTCAGAGGCCACAAGTATAGAACCAATTCTAGTAGATGTACCCTAGGAACCAACCGGTCCAACCTTATTAGGCTTACCCCCAACCTCCTTAAACTCGTACAGTAGATGATCAATTCATGCAGCTTCAGCAGTTGAACCTAAATCAATAACAGTCCATTGCCAGATTAGAAAGTCAAATAGGGCAACTAGCTGAAGCTAATGCGATGAGAGAAATAGGGAAATTACCGAGTCAACCAGTTGCAAACCCTAGGAATCAGCTACAAGGTCTTCCTCCACAACAAATTCAACCACCTCATAAGAGTACTCAATTCGAAAGTGCCAAAGTTGTTACAACCTTAAGGAGTGGGAGAATTTTAGAAGACCCGTATGAGGAGAAGAAAATTGAAAAAGAAGAAAAGGAGCAAGAAGACCCTAAGTTGGGGGGAGAAGAAGAAGGAAAGGAAACTTTAGAAGAAAAACCTTTAGTGAACCAACCGGTGGTCCCCTTTCCAACTGCACTCACAGTTGGGCCGTTGCGAAAGAAGAAAGAGATTCGCAACGAGGAGATCAAGGAGCTCTTCAAACAAGTCCATATTAACATCCCTCTCCTCGATGTGATTCAACATGTCCCAACCTATGACAAGTTCCTGAAAGAGTTGTTTACTCAAAAGAGGGAGCCACGAATGGCCCCACAAAAAGTGACGCTCTCGGCAGACGTTAGTGCGGTCCTCCTAAACCAACTACCTTGGAAGATGGAAAACCCAGGTGCTTATCTCATAAGCTGTGTCATATCTAGGATCACCTTCGATTGGGCCCTATTGGATTTTGGGGCCAGTGTAAATCTGCTTCCATCCATTATCTATGAAAGGTTTAGGATTGGTGAGTTAAAACCTACCCTGGTAATTCTATAACTCGTTGATCGGTCGGTCAAGACTCCTCGAGGTGTTATCGAGGACGTCATTGTCAAGCTAGAGAATTGTTATTTCCCTGTAGACTTTGTTATCCTAGACATGACCCCAACCGAGGAACTGAACCATAACCCGATAATCCTAGGATGATCGTTTCTAGCGACAGCCAATGCAAACATTAAATGTAAATCGGGAGAAATGGACATTTCATTTGGGGAGCAGAAGGTCCAGTTAAATGTTTTTAGTGCCTCTAAGTATCCAAACCTAGGGGAAGATGAGTGCAATGTGGATATAGTGGACGATCTTTTGGATGACTTGTCTACCCCTTGGTTAGCCTAGTCTGAGCCTTGTTTGTATGAAGAAGAAAGTGAGTCTGAGAGTTTGGATGGAAGAAGTGAACAAATGTGTCTGGCTAAAGATGTTAAACTTAGCGCTAATTGGGAAGCAACCCATTGTAGTTTTTAGTGTTTCTGCTATTAGGATTTGAGTCTTTTTTTTCTCTTTTTCTTCAAGACCAGGTGGCAGACTTTGAACCCCTCAGGAAAATCCTATTGATTGTTCCATTTGGCCTAAGTCCTTTTTGCATCAGCCTAGTCATGCCATTAGGGACAATGGCACTTAAGTTGGGGGTGAGGAAATAGAGAAAAAAATGAAATTTTGAAAAAAAAAATTGAGAAGATAAGCCTTAAAAAATGTAGAATTAAAATTTCACTAGAAATTTAAAAATTTTTATATTAAAAGAGATTCTCAAACAGAAAAAGTTTAGGAAACTAATAAAAGAATATTGAATTTTTTAGAAATTGGTAGCAAGTGATAGGAGTAAAAATTGGTCTTATTTGAATATTGTCAAAATTATTTAGAAATTGGAAAATACTCCCAAGTTTGCCCCAGCTAAGATAAGAAGAGAAAGATTGAGAAATTAGACAAAAATTTTTCAAATTGTTAAGAGACAATGAACTACCTTGAACAATGTTGCAAAAAAAAAAATGTCAAGGGACACCCTAGACTTAGTAATTAAGTCTCTTCACCTAAGGCAAGTGTCGAGATTCACATAAAATGGTGGAATGTAGCAATAAAAATAAATGTGCATATCAAGTTCAGGGGTACAAATCCATTGTAAAAAAAATGAATGATAAGAAGAATCCCCGTTTGATTTTCAAAAAATCAATCTCAACTTATCAAGACAGTTTGCAAATAGAAGGGTAAATAAGATTTTTAAGCCAAGTTTTTGTAATATTCAAAATAAGATAGTTTTACCCCTTAAGCCTAATACCGATCTCTATAGAGTTTGGGAATTCTGGAATCTGGATGCTTGACTATTTCTGTCAGGGATGATCTTGAGATGGGAAGGATCTCTATGCTTAGTGTAATTTTAAGGCCGCATTGCTAAGGGACTAGCAATGGTTAACTTAGGGTGTGATAACTCTACATTTTGATGATTTAAGGGCATCATTTTAGGGGTATTTTCGGCCTTAAAATAGTCAAAGTATGCCCTTTTCCTAGTTAAATTCAATGTTGTAGCCTCTAAGGGTCTTTGTGCAAATTCTGTGCAAAACTAAGAAGGTTTCATGGTTGAATTATAGTTTTTGGGAAGCTGGTGTGAAGTCCAGCTGAGAGAGGGGGTGTTTTTGTGAAAAACTGAGAACATAAGAGTGTCTCCTATCTACTAAACCCAGAATGACTCCCCTCCCATTGTATTAGAATGCTCCCATCTCCTTAGGAAACCCTAAGGCGCCTTTTAACCTATTCTATTAATCCTTAGCAAACCCTAGCCGCACTCAGTTGTTTAATCTCCATCCTCCACCTCTTATAATCTCCACCATTCATTCTAGGGCACTCTCTTTGTAGTTTTTAAACTTAGGGCGCCACCTAACAACTAATCCTCACCATTCACCCCCTAACCACTAAATCTCTGCTCTCCATTCCATCCTTTATCTCAGCCATCCACTCTAGGGTGCCACCTACATTTTTTAATCTCCACCTTTTAGCCTTAGGTAACTTACTCTCCACCATCTATTTCTAGGCACCCAAATCTCAGCCCTTCATAATATTGCGTGCCCTCTCCTTCTATTCTCAGCCTTAGGATCACCCCAAAATCATCCTAACTCTCCATTAGAAACCCTAGGGCGCCCTTATCTTTGCTAAAACCCAATTGTCGCCCCCTTCTTTCTCTCTATTCCCAGTTGTGTCCACCTTTCTCTATAAAAAGGACCAAAAGTGAAAGAATGGTAGGATCCATCTAATGGACGCTAAGAAGGGTGCGAAATGGGGGGGCAAATTTCAAAAATTTCCTACCTTCTTCCTACTGGGAATCATATTCCCTAAATTTAGAATACATTATTCAAGGAACCTACTTGAACCATAAACAAACTAGATCTGAACCAAAAGGAAACATGAAGGATTATACCTGATCCGGAGAAATAATATCTCCCAAAGTTGGTGTTCACGCCCAAAGAAATAACAAAGATCCGCTCCTACTAAAGATGACATAACTGTGGATGGAACGGAACTAGCAGGGTGCATCCTACACACTGGATTCTTCACAAGAACCCTCTGGAAACCTTGAACACCGAATCCTGTTGTCTTTCTTGCAAGACTATTGTCAATAATTGCTTTCTTGACAATTAGGAATGTTTAACCTAAAATGGTTATGAACCTTGTTTAATGGTGGCCAAAGGGAAAGCTCATTGGATGGATGCATATGTGATCCTTCATAAAAAGTGATGGGGTTATGTAGCTGAAACAATTTGCCCCATGCACCTATGTGATTTCCCACATTTCCAAGGACATGAACTATATCATTGTCAATGAGATAGGAGGGAAATGTTAGAAATGAACAAATAGAGATGGAACATAGATAAAAGTCTATTATATGAAAGATAACATGAAACAATATTAAGGTCATGGACTAATTAAGTGCTTTTTATTAGAAATGACACATGGACAGTTCGCTAAATTGTTAGATGACAACAAATTGAAAGGACCTAATTATGCAGACCGGTTTCGTAACCTAAACATAGTGCTCATAGCCAAGAAGATGGACAAGGTTGCTAAAAACCCAAGAGTGCAACGCCCGAATTATAGGGCTTTGATGCAAAAAATGAGGGAATATCAGGAAAAGGAAGAGAAAAATTATCTTGTTCGATGTTATATTATAGCCTCCTTGGATAATTCTATTCAGAGATAGTTTGACAAAGTGGATAACTGCAAAGATATCCTATATATTTTAAAAACCATGTATGAGGAAAAGAATCGCTCTACAAGACAAAAGGTCCTTAAACTGTTGATGACCACGAGGATTACCGAGAACCAACCAGTTTGGAGTCTCTTAGCTCCCAACTTGATGATGATATCAAGACTGATGCCGTCTTGAACTCTACCCTCATTGTCAAGTTGGGAGCTAAGAGACTCCAAACTGGTTTGTTCTCGGTAATCCTCGTGGTCATCAATAGTTTAAGGACCTTTTGTCTTGTAGAGCGATTCTTCTCCTCATACATGGTTTTTAAAATATACAGGATATCTTTGTAGTTATCCACTTTGTCAAGTTATCTCTGAATAGAATTATCCAAGGAGGCTATAACATAGCATCGGACAAGATAATTTTTCTCTTCCTTTTCCTAATATTCCCTCATTTTTTGCCTCAAAGCCCTATAATTCGGGCGTTGCACTCTTGGATTTTTAGCAACCTTGTCCATTTTCTTGGCTATGAGCACTATGTTTAGGTTATGAAACCGGTCTGCATAATTAGGTCCTTTCAATTTGTTGTCGTCTAACAATTTAGCAAACTGTCAATGTGTCATTTCTAATAAAAAGCACTTAATTAGTCCACGACCTTAATATTGTTTCATGTTATCTTTCATATAATAGACTTTTATCTATGTTCTATCTCCATTTGTTCATTTCTAACATTTCACTCCTATCTCATTGACAAGAATATAGTCCATGTCCTTGGAAATGTGAGAAATCACATAGGTGCATGGGGCCAATTGTTTCAGCTACATAACCCCATCACTTTTTGTGAAGGATCACATATGCATCTATCCAATGAGCTTTCCCTTTGGCCACCATTAAACAAGGTTCATAACCATTTTAGGTTAAACATTCCTAATTGGTAAGTGTCGACCCGTCATATTGGGTGCCCCAAGGTACCGTGGAAGAGTATTCCATTTTAGGATAAGCCCCTCTCACTAGTCTATGACGCCCCTACCATCTTATGAAGCAATCCCACTGACTGTCTCAGTGAAATGGATAGCCCATTTTTGTGGTGCATTTCCACCCACTAATTCAATGCTAATGACGGAAGGCCTTTAAAAATATCATCTTATGATATTCCCTGTCTCATTGCACTTATATTAATCATGAGGGAATGTATATATCAGTCTCTAGGTTAGATTTATGGCCCATAAACGAATCACATCCATTTGGTAGATCTCATATATATATATAATCGATTCATATCAATTTAAAACTTGTGAAACCCATATCCATTTAGATTAACACATAATTACCCAATCAATGGACCAAATTATCTAATAATTTTGTCTTGGTATTTGGGCTAAACTGCGAAGAGCAGTTCGGCCCATATAGCAATCCATGCTGAAATGGGTTAGTCTTGCTTTGATTTTACATAAAAGGGCTTTTCGAGTATGAACCAAATTGGTCCATGTAATGGGTCATTAAACCCCTGGCCAAGATCAAATTTTTGGTCACTTAACCAATGATTCAAGGGGCTATGGTCCAACCCCAAAGAACCATAGGTTCAGCCTAACAAAATTGGACCAAAACTAGGTCAAATTAGCTTAGGGTTTGGTGTCCAAAACATGCATCAATTCACATAGGTAATGATCTGAAATTGTCAGTTATGATTCACAATCATATCAGCAAATAAATAGCAGATAATCATAAATAAATGGCTAGGGCTGATAGTGTGATGGTCTGAATCCAATTCGGACAAAAAACTACATCCCTACAAAAATGTAACTTGCAGATCGATCTCCATCTGCAATCTCTGTCTTCTCTGCAACCTCCAACGATTTCTCCAATGTAAAAAATAGAAATACCCTAATTTCTATTACTTTCATAAAAAGAACTACATTCTTTCTATAAAAGAAAAAAATAATTAATTACAGACCAAATAATCAAATTAATAAAATTTGTGTGCACTGATCTTGCCACCATCAAGAGTTTGATCTCCATCACACTTTCAACCCAAGATTTTAAGAATCCATAATAGAACAATTCTATAATATATCTAAATATATATATAAAAATTTCTGATCATTGGCCCACTCTGAGAACTGAATTCTCAAAGGTTTTTGCTAATTGCTCAAATTGGCTAGACTAGTTATTGTCGATTTGAGTTTTCATTCAAATGCGGTTTGGTTTAATACAAGAGCTAAACCTAGTTCTCTAATACCACTGTTGGAAGGGGTAGGATCCATCATATGGATGACCAAATCATGCTAGATGGCTAAGCAAAATTTCAAAAATTTTCTAATCATTTTGGGAATCGAATTTCTTTTGTTTTGAAAAACTGCATTTTTCAAGATTGTTCTTGCACTGCACCGGACTAGATTTGAAACCAAATAAAGAGGGAGATGTATACCTGATATGGATACCACAAACATAGATCCCAAGGTGGAAGTTCATGCCCAAATTAGTCCTAAAATCAGCCTCCATTAAAGATGGCACAATGTATTCCTGAAGTTAGTTCAACAACACAATTTTCTAAAAAATTGAGATCCAACTGCTTGAATCGAACTGAGGATGATGAGCCAGATGTCCCCGGAATCTTTTTGCAAAAATCAGAGGAAAAAACTGATCTATATTAGTCCCAGATAGCTGATGTCAAATGGGAAAAACTGGGAGACAAAAGGGTGTAGAGAGAACCAGAAACCACAAAAATATGAAGTTGTCTTGGACTAGTCCGCCCCCTTCTCTTTTATAATTTCTTAAGGAGCTATCTCTTAATCTAATTAGAGGATAATCTAGATCTAAATTAGATCTAGACTATAATTAGAGATATACATTATCTTCCTATAAGATTATGTGCTCCATACCTAGATCGAACCCCATATTCACCGTTGTCATGTACCAACTTTATTGATCATATTAATTATGGGCCTTAGGCCCATCAACTATAAGGCTCACGACCCAAGGGCGTTGTATGGCCAACTTAGGTTTGATTTGTATGGCATGGGACCCCACAATAACTTCATATAAGTCCACATGGGTTTGACCCAATTTCTATGAAAAGGTTTGGTTGAATTCCCTATTAAACACAGTAAACCCCTGAGCACATCACTATGGGCCCAACATTTATACTTAAATGATCATTGAATTCAGCCATCCTATGAAGATCTAAGATAATGGACTTAAGTAAGATAAAACCTATTAGGTAATCATCCCTATAATGGTCTCTTACACTTAACCTCTCGACTCATAATGATCATAACATTGCCTGATAGGGAAAGATCCCTCCCATGGCTGCAAGGTACAATGTCACACTCTCTACTCGGATGGATCCTGATAATTAAAACATTTTGCAAACTTTTAGGTTTCCATCAAAGAGTGTAAACCCTATCATTCACTTTGTTTGACAAATGGGCCGATCTTATTACTATGATCACCCACTTAGGTGAATTCTCAGACTGCCCCAACATACCTAGGTTTTGACTCTTGATGAATCTCACTAATCGACATATAAAAAACAATCCAATCAAACACATAGTGTAGTACCATAATTAAGTTCGGATTATGTGTAACATTTCAGTTTTGCCCATCAATCTCTAAGGTGCAGGGCATAACTAGAAAATGCTCCGGGTTTAGTGTTTCAACCAAACACACACTGCATAAGTGTCTAGATTAAGAGGCGAATACATAGAAACATATCAATATCAACATTAAACAATAATGTGCTTTTTATTTATTTACAATAAATGTATGTATACATTAATCTGATTGAAGATAAGGGCATACACTATCTAACAAAGTGTTATTAATAGGTAAACATGTAGATCGAGATACAAGTTTGTGTCTGAAATAAACTAATATTGACAATACCTAAACATGTAGATCTCACAAGTCGCATAACAAAAGAAGCAAATCACATGTAGAAAACAATGGAAAAAACATAAAACAAAACACATACAATCACTATAGAAGAAACATGAAACATTGGTTTCTCCAATTCGATTAATAGGAGATCAAACATGTTCAAATAAACATAAAACAAAGTAGAAAAAAATAATATTGTAGCAAACAAATGTAGAAACTCTTACCCGATGACGATAGCCAGTGTAGTGGCGCAATGGTGAGTTTCCTATCAACAACAAAGTAGCAGTGGCAAGCCTTGAAAACCAAAGAGTTATGTGGTATTAGTAAAACAATATGATAAAAAGTCTTAAAATAAAACAAAGAAAGAAAACTTACCATTGACGGTCCAGTGCAGTGGTGAGTGGTGTGAGATCAATTAACAACAGCGAATAGATTAACAGTAGTAGCATCGAGCCCTAAGAGAAAACATATACATTGCAATGGTTGAAATATGGGATAGATTTTTAGGTAAAACACACCATGCAAAGCTCATGCCAATAAATACCACAATAGCATGGATTAATCCAAGATAAAAAAAACTCATGGATGAAAAATTGGCTTGTGGTGTGGACCGATCTACAATTAGGAGCTAACCTAACACCCTAACATGTCGCGGTGCGTTTGTAAATGAAATATAACATGATTAGACGACAATATGAAACTTTAGAAAAAAAAATCTTTGGTCATTTTATACTCACACAGTTCATACAACACTTTTCAATTGTGCTGAAAAGTAGGGGTATCCACGATTCGGTTAACCAAACCATGGGAAATTTTTACAAACCAAACCGATACCACCAGTTAATCGGCCCATCGGTTTCAGTTTTTCGGTTTTTATATTTATAATATATATTATATAAATATATGTATAATATTATATTATAAATAATAAATGATATATAATATATTATAAATGTTACAAAAAAAATATATAATATATATAATATATAAAAAATATGTGACATATATTAAAAAAAATATATAAAAAGTACATATAAATATATATACCAATCGATTTGATTAACTGCATTTTTCAGTTCGGTCTAATTTTTCGGTTTTTTTCGGTTCGGTCTAGTTTTTCGATTGTTCGTGGACACCCGAAAAGGGCTATGAGAATGGTGTAAGCGCAAATTTTGTTCCTCACTTTGGCATAGTGTTTGGGTTTCGCGCCGAAGTGGTGGAGCATCCGAATACCCGGTGATTCTCAACCATTTAAAATGACGAAGCATCAAAGCGTGAAAATTATAAACAAAAACGAAAATCAGCAAATATCTACGTCCTCTGCCTCCTCCTCTGATTCTCTCAGTCCGTGTGGGGAGATGAAGTCGGTGTCCGCCCTTTCCTTTCCCTTTTCTGCTCCAATAAAGATTCCTCTTCGTCGGCACTTCCTGTCATCTGCTGCTCTGCCTCGCCCTCGCTGCTTCCCTTCGGTATGTAACGTATTCTTATTATCGATTTCGTTACTTTTGTTTGTTACATTTCTTGAACACTGTACTGGAAGTGGCGTCTCTTCAGCCACTTCAAAGAATACACAAGAAAGCCTTTTGGTAGATTGCATTTGCTGGGATAGATATTGTGGTTATGTGTCTGAGGCTTTTATTCATACACAAGTTTTGCTTTAAGTCAAGTTTGTTTGATGCCCAAACATCTCAACAGTAGTTTTTTAGGTCGTATCTTTGGTTTTGTTGTAAAAGTTGCAGCTTTTGACTGTAACGCTTCAGTTCTTGTCCAGAGAAAATGCAAAAACAGACACCGGAGATGCTCTTATTATATAAAGGGTTTGACCTACAGAGTGTACTGCAGTAGTCAAGTGAAACTAGAAAACGGGATAGATGATGAATCCTGTGAATTGGTTAATGGGGTGGAGCTTATCTTAGGTGAGGGTGCAGACAGCATCCGTGCTTATCTGCTCAAGGCAGTGAAGAATAATAATGGAAACGGCATACTTCTCTTGTCCGATGTTTATGGTTTCGAAGACTCATCTACAAGGGATTTTGCATACCGTGTTGCCTGCAACGGTTACAAGTATGTACTTGTACTCTTACCTTTGAGCAGTGATGTTACATTTCTTCTTTATGATGACCTGTTGTTTCTGATTGAATGCCAAAGATGCAATTGCTTAGGAAGAGTTCAAGATATTCACAATGCATGGAAGATAAAGAAATGGCTAAAGGTGATCTGTTGTAGTGTGCCATCACTCAGAACTGAATGTTTGGAATGTTATTAATCTAGGAACTTATTCTGACCAAGGACCATTTGAGCTATCAATATATTTAGAGGATTTTGGGGTAAAAACACTTGGAAGGGCCATTTTCAATTTCATGATCAACCCGTGTTGGTTCTCAATACAAAAAACCAAATGTTTCACTATCTATACAGAAAATAATTCCCTTACAAAGAAGGGAAGGCATAGGAAAACACCTGATAATCCAATTAGCAATCATATCATTGGTAGCAATATGCCACTATTTTTTCTACACCTTCCTCCTTCCTTTCATGTTTCTACCTTTTACTTTGCAACCTGAGAATCACCTGATCAACAGAAACATTTTGACACAAATTTTCTGCAAACGGAACTACAGTCAATTCTGTTTACTTATCCTATTAATAATACAATATGTCCTTGCAATCGCAGAAACTATTGTCAATTCAGTTTACTTACCCTACTAATAATAGGCTAAGCTCTTGCAATCACACAACCCCAGCCAAAGGCTAGTACACCCTTATTAATTTAAAATCCTTTTCAACTTATACCAAAAGAAATCCATTTAACCTCCTCATCTAGAAAGATTCTAGACCAAGCAGTTTCAATAAGATCCTTAAAAAGTAGATCCTACAAAGAATTTAACCAGAGTTAGAGTCCTCATTTCAGAGTCCATATGGGATACTGATGGGTTTGTCTTAGTTTTAAAGCAATTAGAAGTTGATTTGGGTCAGTTTCCTAATCCAAATTGGAGTTTGTAATGGGGCATCCAAGTTGATAAGTTGAATCTATAAATAGAGTCGTTATAATTACAATTACAAAAGGATTGATTAGATGAAATAAAGTATGGTTTGGTAAATTCTGGTTATTGCTATGAAAATTTCTCTTTTTTCTCCATTCTCCCACTTCTTTTAAGCAATCTATCTGCTTGCTGATTACTGTAACAACAAGAGTTCTTTCCCCTTCTATTTTCTCACTTATTCTTTGATGGAAAGAAAGCTGTTTACTTGCTTCACCACACAAAGCCCTCACCAGATCTGAAATTTGTATGACCCCTATCCTGCCCTACATTACCATCTAGACTTCAATGGTATACCAATTCTCATTAGGATGATACATTGAAAAGTGGATGCCCTAAAAGCATGGTTTCAAATGTCGTGACATTTCGCTAATGTCACCCGACATATGTCGATGTCGAGGCTCACCGACATGGAAATGGATGGTAATATAAAAATTACATTATTTCGGTCGACATTTCCTATATTTCATAAATGTTGACCAAATCGGTCCAAATAATCAAAAAAAAAAGACAGTTTTTCCTATTATGTCGACTGGATGTTGACTAATGTACATTAATAATATAATATATTAGTATATTATATTAATATAATACAATATATTAATATAAATTATTCCATTAATGATTTCCATTTAATATTTCAAATAAAATATTTATTAAAAATAATTAACAAAAAATAAAAACAGAAGAATAAATTAATTACTTCATAATATAAAACATAAAATATTTTTCAAGTAATAAAATATTAACTAGTTAGTATTTTTAAAATATTTATTAAAATCAGAAAATGCTTATTAAATTTTATAATAAATCATATTCTAAATTTAATATATAAAATCAGAATAAATTTATTAAATTTTATTCTAAATCATAATTTATTATAAATTTAGTATTAAAAATAAAAATAAATTCGTTAAGTTTCATAAGAAATCAGAATTTATCATAATCTTAATACTACAAAAAGGAGAATCAGTTTATTAAATTTATAATAAAACATAATGTATTATAACTAATATTTAAAAAATCAGAATAAATGTATTTCTACTTACTAGTGTGAAATAAATATATTAGAATTTATAATAAATAAAAATTAAAAATAAGAAAAGAAAATATCGGATATCCTTGTAAAAACATCAAAATGCATAATAAATCAGTAAATCGTCATTTACTAGTTTGTTATTGATCTTAGTTTCTTAGCTTTATATAATAGTTGGGAATAAGATAATAGTCTAGAAATATGTATTAATGCTTCTTTTATAATTTTACAAAATATCATTGCATATTTCCGCATATTTCATAATATTTCCACAATGTCTCTAGTTTTTACAATATTTCCCCTCGACATTTCCGATATATGTCCTATATTTTGGTAAGCGGCATTTTCATCGACATTGACATTTTAAACCTTGCCTAAAAGTTAGAAATGTAGGAAATAATAGTGGGTAGACCAGCATACTAGAGACATGAATAGAGGATTTCTTTTTTTAATAATCACTACCTTGAACATCATCTCCATATCCCCTTAATGGGATTGACAATTTCAATAGCTCTTGAAAAATAACCTTGATGAATGGTATGGTGTGTGGAAGTTGTGTTTGCTATGTCCTAGTTTATATTTGCTTAGCAACAAGAACATTAGTTAAGGAATGCTTTGAAGTAAGAAATGAACAGATTGTTAGGAATCTTATCTTTAGGCACTGACCATCAGAAAGAGAGATGGAAGAATGCATCCTTTTAAAAGATTGGAGAAGAAAATTTCACTAGTATTACCAGATGTGAAATGGTGGAAAGAGCTAGTGGACTATTAAGATCAATTTTCTGATTCACTGATTAGAAATCAGATTGAATGGTCTGAGATAAAGAGGTTTGGAAAAATTCAATACCTCCAAGAGTTGAAGCATTTGCTTGGCTCCTTTCTCTTGAGAGTATTCTGACATTAGTCATTGGAGAGCATCTGAAAAGAAGGGGTGTGTAATGAAGAGGCTGTTTATCTTTTCTGTGATTGTAGTGTAGCAGATTCTGTTTGGAAATTCTTTGAAGGATTGTGGAAAGATGTTTTTTTCCTTTTTCCCCTTGAAACTGACCAGCGTTTTCAGGCAGTAAAAAGGCAAAATTTCTGTGGGTGTGGATCCATTTGCAATCAGCTGGGGCATTTGGAGGGAGAGGAACAGAAGAACTTTTGAAGGGAAATTTGAAGATGCTAGAAGAGTTGTGGCTTATATCGGGTCTTTCATTATGGTTTGGCTGTTCACTCATCATGAACAATTTTCCTACTATTTATAAATGCATAAAATTCAGAAAATCTCTTGCTTGTTTCATTGATAAATTACCACTTTGATTGATAGTCTGGTTTCTATAACAACTTATTCCTGGATAGGGACTTGGGATGATCTCCTTCCCTATTAGTATACTTCTGCAGTTATTAGGATGAATTGAACTTATTTTATATAATAAGACTTCCCCCTTTGGGTTCTGATGAGAGGGTGTAGACCTCCAGTTCCAATGGTGTGTTTTATTCTTTCCTCAAACAGCTAGAACCAACCAATCAAAGTAAAATGATACAAAACTTCAAGCATGTAAATATGTAATCAATGTAAAGCAAAAAAGGGGGTTCAAGTTCTAAACAAGAAAGGGCATTTAACTTTTTACAAGAGGCATTTTATTGACAAAAACTTGGACAGGATGGCGTGATGTAGTCTTTTGTTTGAAGGTTAATAGAAGCTTTAAAGATGGGAATCCAATAACATCATGGAGCAAACAGAGAATAGAAAATGACCCAATATAAGTCTCATGAAATGCCTAATTATCAGTTCAGCACTTAAACCAATTTTTCATAAAAAAAAAAAGAAATCATATTACCCAGGTTCAACCATTTGGTAGATACTAGTAGTGATAAATTTTTTAAGTAGCCCTCACATTCATCGACTATGATTATTCAAAATCAAATATATTTCATGCTAAATAAATCCCAAAGAACACATAAGCCAGGGAAGAATTTCACATGGCTGGATGCAGTAACTCAGTAGGTAAAAAGGTGAGAATGAAAAAATAAGCAAAATAGTAATAAATTTAACACTAAATGCAAAGGGAACTACATTAATCATCCAAGAGTGGACGATTACTTAAACTAATCTACTTCTGATAAAAACAAGCAGTTTAACCAAGAATTGAGAAATGATTAAACAGATAACACCACTCAAATTGACTAATGCATTACCTATTCTTTAACACAAAGTGATTAGTTGGGGGGTTTTGAAACATTGACCCCTGGATTGTGAACATGACACCGATGCTGTGAATTTTGATTCATCAATGAGAGAAATAGTTGCAGTCTCGGTTCAACTGTGGGTGGAGCCAACCTTTTGCTCGTAAACCGTGGGTGCCGTGATCTGTTATCGAGTACGACAGGGCAATGTTGAGGGCTGCTTTAAACTTACGTCCCTGTCCAGCTACACAAGGGAGAGTGCTTGAAACAGAGTATTATGATTTGATGGAGAAGGAAAATAATAGGGGCAGAAACATAGTCGTCAAAGTGGCAAGGTGCCCTTGGAGGCTCTCGTCACCTAATCGCCAAGTAGTTTTCTATAGCGTGTTATAAAAAACTTTTATATTCTTAATTTTTTGAGGTTATAATGATAAAATATACATTTTTAAACTAAAATATTCATTTTGTGTGTTTATATACTAATTTCATTTTATTATTTTCTTAATCAACACAAACATTTTATTATAAAATAGACATTTTGTGTGTTTATATATTAATCAACACAAACATTGCTAAATACTGTATTGAACCCTCAGAGACTTCGAAACCTGAACCAATAAGCAAGGAAGAACATAAAATGTTGTCCAATCAACACATTTTCTTATTTTTCTTTACTAATTTTGTGTGTTTATATATTAATTTCTTCTTCTTCTTCTTCTTCTACCTTTTCTTTTCTTCTTTTCCTATATCAGAAATAGTGGTTCAGCCCCTATATATATATTTTTTTAATTTTTTCCTTTCTTCTTTTTCTTCTCATGAATATGTAGGAATATGTTGATTTTCTATACTTAAACATGAAGTTTATACTTTTCTTATGAAAATTATGGATATTTATTAAGGAAATATGATTATGGAACCTAGGGAACTACCATATGATACATGTTTTTACTTAAAAAAATCCATCGCCTAGGCGACTAGGTGCCCCCTTGTCACTTAGCCTTGCCTTGGTGCCTTGAAAACTATCGGCAGAAAGGATACCAGGGATGACGATGTGGGGAGGAGAGAAGAACAATTTGGAGAAGAGGAAGATTGGTATAAATAAGAAACAAAGAAAAAAAGTCACAATATAATCAAAAGTTGCTGTGAAACGACCCAAAAGTGCTGAAATAAAGGGGGTGGTCGGCCTCTCCTACCGCCGTTTTGTGAGTTTTTGTAGCCATCTTCGAGGGATTAGGGATGATGAACAACATTTGAGGGATCTGAGTTCAACTTTCTACGCTTGAAGGCGCTGGTTGGATCTTGGAGCCATTGTTATGGTTATTGCCCTTCGATCTACTTTTGAAATCCTTCTCCAATGTATACTTCCGCTGAAAACCTGGATGCTATGCAAATTCCGTCTTAACCTTCATTGATCAGCCATGCATTGACCTCGTACACGAATAAGGAAAATAGCATGTTGGGAATCTGATACTTGGCAATCACAATATTGGAATGGGGCATGAAAAGAGGTCACCAACAAGAAAGAGAATTTTGGTGATGGCAGCGATGTTTGGAGCTTCAAGATGGCAGTGATGGCAGCGATGTTTCACCAACAATATCATGTTTGGAGCTTCGAGATGGCAGCGATGAGATCAAATCTCGTGATTCTGCAATGAAGTAGGTCGTCCATAACCAAGAGGATTTCGGTGATGCCGTTTTAGCTATTGGGAGTTAAAGGACCCAATCGAGAGACTGGAACAGGGTCCCATGAAACTCCACCAAAATTTTCCTTCAATCATGTAGAGAGATTGGGATGAATGGGTCCTAGCCCATTAGTGTCTTTCTTATTAGTTCTTTCATGTTATGTTTTCTTATTGGGCCTTTTCTTTATGGGCCTTTAGTTCTTTTTATGTTTTTGTAAGTTTAGTGCTGATGTGGACGCCTACTTAAGGGCCTCCTTGTAATTTATGTAACTTAAGTATGTTTTATAAAAGATAAGAGTAGGGGAAAGAGGAGACATTCGAACTCCTCCTTTCTTTCTCCTTTCTTCTCCAATCTTCCTCCTTCTTGCTGTTTCCTTCTTCTCTGATTTCTTTATTCTGAAATATTCTACTGATTTTATTAGTTTTGAATCATATCTTGGTATCAGAGCAGGTCTCTCTTCCCTTTCCTTTTTTTTTCTTTTTTTTCCCATACATCTTTTTTCTAATCGAAAGGTGTATGGAGAGATAAATTGCTGATTATCTAGAGATCTTGTTTGCCTAGTTGGTAGAGGGTTTGGAGAGTCAGAATCTGGTTGAAGATTGCCAAGAAAGTGGGACTGCAATTTTTTTTCCCAAAACCCTAGCCGACTAGAGAATTTCCAGTTACGGGTTGAAGAAGCTGTTTGGGTGTGGCGCTCAAGGCTTGGAGGGTTCCTTTTTATCTCCAAAAGTGGGCGGCTACAGTTGGAAGTCGTTTGGATAGCTCTGGTTTGAGTGGCTACATCTTATCTCTTTCTCCCTGGAGGCCAGGTACGGTGAAACCCTAGTTTTGGGGCTTTTGAGTGCTTGGCTAACCTTAGTTAGGTCTATAAAGGTTAAAAACATTGTTTTTTTTTTTTTTATTTTCCTTTGATTGATGGAGCGATCTGGAAGTGAGGTGAAGAAGATCCTGGTGTCGGGGGTTGGTCCTGTAGATTCCTTTTTTATAGGAGTGACTACAATTAAATTTGATGGAACAAATTACCTTGCGTGGGCACAATCATTAAGATCCATGTTTGTAGTAGAGGTAAACCAGGGTTTCTAACGGGTAGTAAGGCGATGCTGGATGAGTTTGACCCTACATATGAAAAATGGATGTAGGATAGCTGCACAGTTATTGGGTGGTTGGTAAATTCTATGCAGCCCCATATAAGTCAACACTATCTGTGGATGACTTCTTTCAAGGAGATTTGGGATAGTGTGACAGAGACATATTCTCAGAAATTAAATGTTGCAAGGGCCTACAAACTAAAGAGTGATGTGAAGAATTTAAGACAGGGGGAGAAGAGTGTGGCTGTCTATTATTCGATGTTGAAGTCACTATGGGCAGGAGTTCGATATTATGGAAACATTTGCATGGGAAAGCACCAAAGATGTCGAAATTTTTAGGAAATTTGTGGAAAGAAACAGGGTGTTTGAGTTCCTTATAGGACTCAATCTTGAATTTGATATTACAAGGCAGAATATCTTGGCCAAGGATGATGTGTCACTTGCATAGGCATACTCTATGGTGAGCAGTGAAGAGTGCAAGCGACAGGTATAGCCACAGACCCCACCTCCTCCAGAACATTTTGCACATGATGGAATAAAACCAACGGGGCTGAATGAGAAAAAGGAATTGATATGTGAATACTACAAGAAGTCGAAACATACTGAGGATTCTTGTTGGAAGCTTCATCCAGATCTTCTTCCTGAGAGGGTCCAGAACAACAACAACTCTAAGAAGGGTGGTCAGTTTGGAAAACCCAAGAATGCAAATGTTGCCACAGTGTCTGAATGTAAAGAAAAATCTATTGTGGAACAGTTGGCAGCAGTGGAGGTAGAATTTGAGGGATATGGGAAATTGATAAATCACTTGGAGTCTACTGTTGCATCTTCATCCTCAGGCACCCCCTCTACATCCTCTTTTGCCCATTCAAGTATTTGTGCTTTTGCAAATCATGCTACAATCTCAGGTAATCGTAGAATTCCTTGGATTATAGATTCGGGTGCATCAGACCATATGACTTGCCTACCCAACCTCTTTTGCTCATACCAGCTCCTCTCGGGTAGAGAGTAAGATTTCTCTTGCTGATGGGTCTCTTGCTCCCATATTTGGCAAGGGGAATATTAAAGCCTCTGATTCACTGGTTTTATCCTCTGTCCTTCATGTTCCCAAACTTAGCACTAACATTTTATTTGTTAGTAGTTTAATCAAATCATTGAACTGTATCATAACTTTCTTTCTTACTTATTGTGTTTTTCAGGACCTGAAGTCTCAGAGGACGATTGGGAGTGGCCGTGAGGTGAATGGGATATACTTGTTGGATGTCTCTGATCAAAGTCTTGGATTACCTAGTGGAGTTGCTTTGGAGTCTATTTTATCAGAGTCAATTAATAGTCATGATATGTCATTTCAGATTTGGTCATTTGTCTTTTTCAGCTTTGAGTCATTTGTTTCTAGAAATGTTTAAGGGAATATCCCTATCAAGTCTTCATTGTGAGTCATGTGAATTTGCTAAACATTGTAAACAATCTTTTTTAGTGAATAATAAAAGATTTGTTTCTCCTTTTCATATTGTGCACTCTAATGTGTGGGGGCCATATCATTTACCTGCTATGGGGGGCTACAAATATTTCATTCTTTTCATTGATGATTTCTCTCTACACATGGATTTACCTTTTGAAATCCCGGGATGAAGTACCAAATATTGTGCAAAAGTTTCATGAACTTATTCTTACCTACTTTGATACCTTTGGAGTTATTCATCAGAGATCCTGTTTCTACACTCCTCAACAAAATGGAGTGGCGGAAAGGAAAAACAAACATGTGGTTGAAGTTGCGAGGAGCCTTCTTTTTGCTTCCCATGTTCCTGTTAAATTTTGGGGTGATGTTGTTCTTACAGCTACATACTTGATAAACCGAATGCCTTCTCAAATTTTAGGGTTTAAAACTCCCTTTAGCTTGCTTTTTCCAAATGAAGATCTTTTTTCTCTTCCTCTTCAGGTGTTTGGGTGCACTTGCTATGTCCTTGTTCACAGTCATCAAAGACATAAGTTTGACTCTAAAGCACACAAGTGTGTCTTTTTGGGATATGCCTCTATATAGAAGGGGTGCTATTGTTTTGATCCAGTTCGTGGCACTCGCTTTGTTTTTAGAGATGTCACATTTGTAGAGTTAGTCCCTTTCTTTGGTACTTCTCTTGAGGGGGAGCATTCAGACGAGTTGTTTGCATTTTCACCATCTATTCCTCTTCCAATTCCCATTGAATCTTTCATAGAGTCTACTCTAGTTGAGTCATCTATCCCTGCACCCCCTCCTCCTACTCATCCCCCTTCTTTTCTTTCCCATCGTATTATCCAGAGGTGGTGCCAGAGACAGACTCAAAGACATGCAAGTTGTTTCCACGCCTTCAAATGTGCCTCTTGCTCCTCCCATCACTACTGAGATAACAGGTCAGCCCTCTTCTACCACTTTGGATACCTTCCCTGACCTTGATCTCCCTATTGCCCTTCGCAAAGGCAAACGGAAATGCACAACTCATTGTATTTCCAAACACCTGTCCTACAACTTTCTTTTCCCTTCCTATTATTCCTTCCTTGCCTCAGTTTTCACACATGTAACTCCCCGGTCTGTCCCAGATGCCTTGTCCAAACCAGAATGGAGAGATGCTATGTTGACTGAACTAGATGCTCTGCATAAGAACAATACCTGGGAAATTGTGGATTTGCCTGAGGGAAAAGAACCGGTTGGCTGTAAGTGGGTGTTCACTATTAAGTATCATTCTGATGGTACTGTTGAGAGATATAATGCCCGTTTTATTGCTAAAGGATATACTCAGATGTATGGTATTGACTACTTAGAAACTTTTGCCCTAGTAGCCAAGATGACTTTAGTTCGGGTTTTGCTATCTTTAGCTATTGCTTTTGACTGACATCTTTATCAGTTTGATGTAAAGAATGCCTTTTTGATTGGGGACCTAAATGAAGAAGTCTATGTCTTTACCTCTAGGGGTGTATGGGAAGGAGATGCAAGGAAAGGTTTGTAAACTGAAGAAGTCTCTTTATGGCCTTAAGCAATCTCCTAGAGCCTGGTTTGACAGATTTCAAGCTGCTCTTGTTGCTTTTGGATACACACAGACTTAGTCGGATCATACTTTGTTTGTTAAGAGGAGAGATTCCTTAGTGACCTTCCTGATTGTCTATGTTGATGATATTGTGGTTACAAGAAATGATATTCAAGAAGTTGTTCATCTCAAGAGTTTTCTTAACATTGAGTTTGAAACTAAAGACTTGGGAGAACTCAGATATTTCTTGGGAATTGAAGTTGTCAGATGTAAGGATGGTATCTTCATTTCTCAACGGAAGAATGTTCTTGATCTCCTTGCAAAGACTGGGAAACTAGGGGCTCAACCTGCTTCTACTCCTATTGATCTAAATCATAGGTTGTCAGCGACTGAAGGTGAACTATTGCCTGATAAGGGGGTGTTTTAGAGACTGGTTGGGAAGTTACTTTACCTTTGCATGACTCGGCCAGATATCTCCCATGCAGTTAGTGTAATCAGCTAGTTTATGCATTCTCCTAGAGATACACATTTAGTAGCTGCTGAGAGAGTTCTGTGCTATCTAAAAGGGACTCCAGGGAAAGGTATCTTGTTTGCTAAGCATGGGGACATGAAGCTGGAAACATACACTGATGCTGATTGGGCCGGATGTATTGATGATAGGAGGTCTACTTCAGGTTACTGTGCTATGGTAGCAGGGAACATTGTATCGTGGAGGAGTAAGAAGCAGTCTGTAGTGGCAAGATCTTCAACTAAAGCGGAATACAGGGCAATGGCACATGGAGTTTCTGAACTTCTATGGTTGAGATCACTTTTACATGAATTGGGTATAGACTGTGATAACCAGGCTGCTATCAACATTGCACACAATCCTGTTCAACGTGACAGAACTAAACACATCGAGGTTGACAGGCATTTTATAGGAGAGAGAGTTGCCTCATGACGAAGTTGATACTTAAGCATGGACCTTATGCTATATTATCTAGAGATCGGAGTCGTCAACCAAAGACTCTAATGCGAGTGCCGTAGAATCTGATCAATTAGTCAAGTCTCCAAAGGTCTAGAGAGAACAGTGAGAGAGAGAGGTGTCTTATGTGGGGATTAGGAGGGTTCTTTTTTCTTATATAGATAAAAGGCTAGGGTTTTTAGAGGAACACTAGGGAGAGACCCAGGAAACTTTCCCATCTTGGGAAGGTATTTAAAATTCGTTAAGTGCTAAATAAGTAAGAGACTCGAGGTTTCACCACGTGTCCATGAGAATTTCTTAGGATTGGGAACTCTTGTCCTTAGAGTCTGCATGTGAGCACATCTGAAGCTACAACCTCTTCTAGAAACTTGCTTGTTGCAATGTGGTCCCTCTTATGGGAATCGTTTTAGTATTTTGAGAGTGGCATCGCAAGGGTGTCTTCCGTAAGTGTGCATTTGGAGTAATATTGTTGCTACTGCAAAGGCAATGTGATGCCGTAAGAGTCACCACAAACTTTGGTGTTACTGCACATTGTGTATTCGTGATTCTGGATCATAGACATACAGTTGTGTTTATGTTATGGCGATGGATGTCTTTCATCACGATGGTTAACTCCATGTACTTACACCTACTTATGCAATGACTCTGAAATTTAACACATAAACAAACTATAAATGTCTATCAAGCCCTATTATTAGACCCTACAGAAAATTTATAAAATGACAAAAATACCCTTGGTGTTTAATTCAGTCCAAATCCCAAGTACCATCACTATGCCATATTAGGACCTGTTGTAAGGCTTCTTTCTAGAATAAGTCTTCAAGGGTGCTGATTGATTCATATCTCTCTCTGGCTTGAAAGAACTCGACCTTGGCAAATTAAAAGCATGGTATCATTCATAAAGATCTGGATTGAGACAAGAAAGTCTTCAGTAGTGATCCAAGAACTCTCAGACATAGGCTTGCCTTTGCACTTGACAAGGAATTTTGATACCCTCCTGTAGCAGTAGATATTATTTTCTCATCTAAAACATCCTCTGGAATGTCATTTGGAGCTGCAATAGTTGGAAACTTAGATATATGAGTCTTAAAAGAATCCACATGTTTTTGATAAGGAGTTAAGTCCTCATCGTTGAAGATATGACTAATTCCCATGTCATCTATCAATTGTAGAACATAGGCATTAGAACTTATCTTCTTGATGATTTTGTAAGGACCTGCACTCTTTGAGTAAAGCTTCTTGTACACACCTTTAGGAAGATGCTCTAGTTGTATACGTGCCATAACCATGTCTCCTTCATAATTTGCCAACCATCGATGAATATCAACTCTAGCCTTGTATAAATCATTGCTTAATGCAATTTTTCTCTTAACATCATCATGCATTAGAACTTCTCTTCTTGATGATTTTATAAGGACCTGCACTCTTTGAGTGAAGCTTCTTGTACACACCTTTAGGAAGATGCTCTAGTTGTATACGTGCCATAACCATGTCTCCATAATTTGCCAACTGTCGATGAATATCAACTCTAGCCTTGTATAAATCATTGCTTAATGCAATTTTTCTCCTAACATCATCATGCATCTCTCTTATGTGCCTAGCAAAAGCTTCTGCTTCAATGCTAGTACATGTATTTGGTGGTAAGGTAACTAAGCCAATTGGCTGCTTAGGCTAAATACCAGTCGCCACTTCAAACGGACTTCTTCCTGTGGATCTATTTACTGAGCTGTTATAAGCAAAATCAGCTATTGGAAGCACTAGATCCCATCTAGAAGTATGATCACCAACTAGACATTGTAAAAGATCTCTCAAGCTTCTATTTACTACTTCAGTCTGCCATATGTTTGGGGGTGAAACGATGTAGAGAATTTCAGCTTAGTATTGAGTAGTTTCCAAAGTGTTCCAAAAATAACTCATAAACTTGGTCTCTTGTTCTGATACGATAGTAGAAGGCACTCCATGAAGTCGAACCACTTCTTTGAAAAATACAGTAGCAATATGTGAAGCATTGTGTGTTTTGTTGCAAGGTAATATATGAGCCATCTTGGAGAAATGGTCCACCACAACTTAGATTGTATTGTGACCCCTAGTAGTCTTGGGCAATCCAAAGACAAAATCCATGGGTAAATCTTGCCATGGTTCATGAGGAATAGGTAGTGGTGTACATAGCCCAGTGTTTTGCTTTTGTCCTTTGGCAAGATGGCATGTCCTGCATGCTTTATTATACGAACAACATCATTCTTCAAACTAGGCCAATAAAACCTATCTTCCACCATAGCAATGATCTTATCTCTACCAAAATGACTTGCTACACCTCCAACATGTAACTGCCCAATAACAAAGTCCCGTAAAGAGGTATTTAGTAGATGTAAGCAAGTATCATAAAACAGATAACCATTATGTTGTGAAAAGGAAGGATACTCATCTTGTTTCCTAGCTGATAAGTCGGTATAGATGATGCTGAAATCCTTACAACCGTCATGGTCTTGCTTTAGTTGATCAAAACCAATGACTTGGATGTTGGTTTTGCTCATCTTGCTTCCAAGCCTAGTGGTAGTTTAGTTGAGTTCGATGTGACCCTCGAGCATAACCCTAGGCGGCACAACTAGGTTGCAAATGCTCTAAGTGGGAAGGCAATAGGTGAGATGGTGGCAGCAATCAGCTGTGGAGAAATTTTTTTTTTTTTGAAGATAACTAAAAAAAATTATTAAAACAAAAAGAAGATACAAGGAAAGGTGATAAGCAATCACTCAAAGAGAAAGAAATAAAACAAGAAAAACACCCAAGAAGATCAAAACAACAGCCATCCATCCCAACCTACCCACACAAAACCAACCCCTTTACACCTAAACTCTTATAACCTACACAAAAATGATACAAAATAGATCGAAAAAACCCCAATCTTCATATCCCAGAAACCAATGTCCTTAACAGTTTCCAATCACCCATACCCAACACCCAGCTAGAAACCAAAACAACAACCCAACCCCTAATTGACTCCAACTCAATCAGTCTTCTTGTTTGAATCTTGGATGCAAGCTTCTTGTTGTCTTCTGACTGCATATGTTTTCTTACTGCCTTGTTAGGCCCAATGCCAAACGGAGCACCTTTTAGCCTTGCAAAAGCCTTTGACATTGCTACCTGCTGATGACTTTTCCTAACCTTCTTCTTAGATCTGTATCTTCTAGCTGTGTTTAAGGTTCCTGTAGCTTCTTTCAACCTTGCGGCAAGTTCCTGGCCTCTATCCGGCCCTTCCTCCTCCTCCAAATCTTCTTCCTTTTCCTTGGTTCCATTCTTGCATCCTCCAATCAGCTCTTTTATCCCTTGAAGGACTAAATTACTTGAGTTACATTCAACCACTGGCTCCTTTCTTCCACTGACTTAAAAGCTTCCCTTGCAAACTCCTCCCGACCTAAAAAACCTTCTTAGATCTGTATCTTCTAGCTGTGTTTAAGGTTCCTGTAGCTTCTTTCAACCTTGCGGCAAGTTCCTGGCCTCTATCCGGCCCTTCCACCTCCTCCAAATCTTCTTCCTTTTCCTTGGTTCCATTCTTGCATCCTCCAATCAGCTCTTTTATCCCTTGAAGGACTAAATTACTTGAGTTACATTCAACCACTGGCTCCTTTCTTCCACTGACTTAAAAGCTTCCCTTGCAAACTCCTCCCGACCTAAAAAACCTTCTTAGATCTGTATCTTCTAGCTGTGTTTAAGGTTCCTGTAGCTTCTTTCAGCTTTGCAGCAAGTTCCTGGCATCTATCCGACCCCTCCTCCAAATCTTCTTCCTTTTCCTTGGCTCCATTCTTGCATCCTCCAATCGTCTCTTTTATCCCTTGAAGGACTAAATTACTTGAGTTACAGTCAACCACTCGCTCCTCTTTATTGTCATTCTCCCCATTTATTTCTTCCACTGACTTAAAAGCTTCCTTTGCAAACTCCTCCCCACCTAAGAAAAAAAAAACCCTAGAATCCTACTGACCTCCACTAGCTTATTTATCACTTTTTCAATGTCCTACTGACTTCCACTGACTTATCTCTTTGGTGAAGCCCATAGGAGTAGATACCACAGAACAGGGATCAAGTCTCATCCTGTGCAACATGGAAAAACCTATGTTCAGATGCTTCGGTTGCTCTCCTTAATCCACACAGGGATCCTTCTAGCAGATCTTGCATGTGGATTTATCCTACTTAGGTTGCACAGTTGAACCTTCACTTCTATTTTATTTGCTCAAAAAAATGAAAAAAAAAACAGAAAAGCTTATCTATTTTTTTCTGTTTGATGTACATTGATCTAGTTGAGACGCCTGTGATATCCTTTTAACATCAAATGGTCTAGTGATCAGATGATTATGATTGTCAGATTGACGTGTTCTCTTAGATTTCTGACTCAAAATAAGAGATTATTTTTTATGGTAAGTTCTGGATCAATGATGGCTGCATACAACAATATATAAAGTTATGAAGCTCTGTTATCCATCATTTTGCTTTGTTACAATTTGGTTCACTTGTGATCTTATAATGTGCCCCTTGATAAAATTCAGGTGGATGAATAGTGTAACAGCATTATAAGTCAAAACTAAGTTGCACAATGGTGCTATGTTGTAAATAGAGGAATGCAAGTAAACAATGGGTTTATGCAACTCTTGGAATCTTCTCTCTGAAGACATGGTGGAACCCATGAAAAGACACTACAAGATAACAAGACAGTTGGACATTCTGAAGTGTGAAGAAATCCAAGAACTGCATAAAACTGAATATACTATCTTATAAATATGACCTGAGGCTATCAGATCCTTGGAACATGTGATTGGATTAATTGCATTTTCCAACAACTAGTTTCAATATATTGATCAATTGAAGCCATTGCTTCCTAAGATATGCCTTCATCCATAATTGCAGTGTTCTAGTGCCAGATTTGTTTCGTGGGAATCCATGGGTAAAAGATAAACCCCGGGATGAATATGAAAATTGGCTATCGATACAGTCACCTGACAGGATATCCAAAGATATTTCTACATCAACAAAATGGATGGCTGATGAATTTGTAGCTGCTGGAATCACAATTAAGTTTGCTATCATTGGGTTTTGCTTTGGAGGTGCCCTACTGATAAAAACGCTAGCTGACGACCATGACAAATATTTTGGGCTTGGTGTTTGCTTCTATGGGACTCGGATGAATCCATCTCTAGCATCTAATATTCAGGTTCCTGTCCTATTTGTTTCTGGAGACGAGGACCCACTTTGCCCAGTCAATACCTTAATGGATATGGAGAAGTGCATCAGTAAAGGTTCTAGGACAGTGATTTTTGAGGGTCGAGGTCATGGATTCGCCCACCGGCCAAAATCTCCAGAAGAAGATTCAGATGCAGAGACGGCATTCGTGGTCATGAGAAATTGGCTGCATGAAGGCTTAGTTGTAAATGCTAATTGAGTTCTTTTGTACGTTGTACTTTTCTCTCATCTATTTCTCAGTAACGTGTTTCTGATGATAATGTCCGTGACTTTTTGTACTTGTCATATTCTTGCTTAATGTTAAGATAGCTCTAAATCCTCTGAGCTTATTATTGTCGTACCATGTGGTGTACAAATAAATACAACATTCACTTAATGTCCTCTTTAAGCTAGAACAATAAGGTTTACCGCACAGTGGCAACTGCAAATTGGGATCAAAAGGTAGAAAATATCTGGATTGAATAGATTATTGTCCTTTCTCTTAGGGCCTATTCGATTTTTGGATTTTCAGAGGGGGAAAAGTTGGTGAATGGGATTTTGGTTCCAATTAATCAAGACACCCATGTTCTTTTTTTCAGATTTATGTGAGGTTCACAGAAACTGGACAAGTGATACTTAAGGCTATGTTTGGTTTGAAGGAAAATGTGGGGAACGGAAGGAAAATGTAAGGAAACCTTTACAAACCTTGTATTGACTTTCCTGTCTTTTCCTTCCTTCTCCTACCTTTTCCTTCAAACCGAACATAGCCTAAGTGGTACCCATCTCCTAGGGGGAAAGCTGCTTGTCTTGTTTATCTGGAAAATAAAAGAACATGAGTAAATAGTTTCCCAAAAACGAATGGGGCATCACAATTTGATTACATCCCCCTCATAAATATAAGCATACTGACAAGAAAGGTGCTTGAGTGTTGATCTCAAAAAGACAGAATAAGGTGATAATTGATTCTAGAAAATTTGTCATGTAAGAGTTTGCTCTAGGCAATGGAGCATTGCGTCCTCTATTGTATTGGGCATGGGTGGGTGGGTGCTTCTTGATAGCTGCTGACCGGGCATTCCAGGCATTGAGGCCCTTGTGCAGCCAGAAGGTGCTACAAAGAGGGCTGATAGGGGTGAACGGAGAGTACCCGAGTATGGTCGCCCTTTCCAGGAGCAACTGCAAAGTACTCATCTTGGTTTACATTTGCTCCAATCAATCGAAGCGTGTTTCAAATTCATAAACCTTATGGGACAGTATTTCTATGTCGACTTGGTCGTTTATCTCCTGAGGAACATTTTCTTCAAGGTCTACATTGGGGTTTTCGGGGTTGGCATGTTTTTCAAGGTCTAAAGTGGAAGTTCACACCCAAATAAGTCCTAAAGCCAACCTCCACTGAATATGACATAGTGTATTCCTAAAGATGGTTCAGCAACATAATTTTCAGTAAAACTGCAATCCAACTTCTTGAATCGAACTAAGGAAATTGAGCTTGTTATTCCCTAAATTTTTCGTGCAAAAATCAGAAGAAAAACTGATCTATATTAGTCCCAGATAGGTAAGGTCGAACTGGGAGAAAAAAAGGGTGTAGAGAGAACCAGAAACTGCAAAATTATGAAGCTATCTTGGATTGGTCTGCCCCCTCATCTTTTATAATCTCTTATGGAGCTATCTCCTAATCTAATTAGGAGATAATCCACATCTAAATCAGATTTGGACTCTAATTAGAGATATACTTTATCTTCTTATAAAATTAAGTGCTCCGTACCTAGATCCAAAACCAGATTCGCCCCATGTCACGTTGTCATGTGAAAACTTAATTAATCATATTAATTATGGACCTTAGGCCCATCAACTATAAGGCTCATGACCCTAGGGTGTTGCATGGCCAACTTAGGCGTGGGACCCAACAATGGCCTCACATAATTCCACATGGGTTTGGCCCAACTTCTATGAAAAGGTTTGGCCGAATTCACTGTTAAACGTAGTGAACCCTTGAGCATGTCACTATGGGCTCAATATGAGCCTAACATTTACACTTAAATGATCATTGAATTCATCCATCTTATGAAGACTCAAGGATAATGAACTTAAGTAAGATAAATCCCATAAGGTAATCAACCCTTAGTAGTCTCTTACACTTAACCTCTCGGTCCATAATGGTCTCCCCTGGTTGTAAGGTACAGTGTCACACTCTCTGCTCAGATGGGTCCAGGAATTAAAACCTTTTGCAAACATTTTTCATATATATATAATATCATATAAATATGTTTTGCAAAACCAAATCTCATGCACAGTTGAAATCCACTACCGATAGTTTAGGTTTCCATCAGAGACTGTAAGCCCTATCATTCACTTTGTCCGACAAAGGGGGCGATCTAATCACTATGATTACCCACTCAAATGAATTCTTAAACTGCCTCAACATACCCAGTTTTGACTTTTAATGGGTCTCACTAGTTGGCTTATCAAAGACAACCCAATCCAACACTTAGTGCAATACCATAATCAAGTCTAGGGGTTATATATAACTTTTCAGTTTTGCCCATCAATTTTCAAGGTCTAGGAAATAATTGGAAAATGGTCTAGGTTCAGTGTTTTAACCAAACACACACTACATGTACTTTGGGTCTGACCCTAGCAGCTGAGACAAGCTGCCCCAACTTCTTTGGCAACATATCAGTGTCAGCCTTAGCAGGATAAATTCCCCAAGTCTATCCAACAGCTGAGAACATTATAAACTAACACGAGTCTCATAAGTGTCTAGTTTAAGCGGTAGTTTCACAGAAACATACCAATATCAACATGAAACAATAATGTACTTTTATTCATTTACAATAAATGTATATGTACATCAATCTGATTGGAACTAAGGGCTTACATTGTCTAATAATAATAACCAGAGATTCTGATGTAAATATGGTGGTAACCTAGATTGGGGTTTGTAGCTAGGCTTAAGCTTCTAAGAAAGGACATATTAAGGAAATTCTTGGATAGTAGGTTCTTAAAGTTCTCATGTCCCCTATGGTTTGCCTCCTCCCCTTTTTATAAAGGCAATCCCGAGGCTATATGGAGAAGAGCCCAAAAGAGGACTTTTCCAATTGAGGAAGGAGATCTTTGTCTTTATGTCAACCATCTGACAAACACCACTGGGGTTTCGCCGCTTGTCTAGTGAGATCCTTTAGGAATAAAGTTTTCTTTCTCTTGAGTTTTCTCACATAGCATGTGCAGGTTACGTCCCTTTATGGGTCCTCTTGTGGCTATATGTCAGAGGCGGGATCTCGGTCCAATTAGTGTATTCGAATGTCTCATTAATTGTTCTTGAGACACCTCATCATAATTTTCTATGACGGGAAGAGGTGTAAGTTGCTTGTAAACAAGCATCACTAGTCTCAGGTTTTATCCATCTCTCGTCTTGGCGTGAGCTGTTGTTCTATGCTCATCATAGGGTGCCAAGAGCATGTTAGGTTTGTCATGGACTTGCAGTGTTGTTTTATGCCCATCACAAGTCTCTGATAACAGTTTGTTCTTATCGTAGGTCTAAAGAGGTGCTTTATGCTCATCGCAAGTCTTGGATGACCTTTTGTGCCCATCGCAAATGCATAGGCCTTACATTACTTCGATGAAGTGTTGTTGTGCTATTGTAGAGGTGTCTCAGTTACTCTAGTACCTCAGACAACGCTTATTGCCTTGTTTAGTCTAATCACCCTACTCTCTTAGGTCGAGATCCCTTTATGTAGTCTTCGTTTAAGGTCCTTATTGTAATTCTAATAATGACGAGCTATATGTACTTACACTGATGATGATGAGCTACATGTACTTACAATAGCCTTGCCAATTACCTCTCCTAAGTGACTGTAAATTGGACAAAAATTTAATTTTTTTTGTCATTTTCAATCATCATCATTAGAACGAGAGGTGAGACACATGTAACTAAAATTTTGAGAAGAAATTCATGTGTCTGTAGTGAGGCAGATCCTTGATGACAACTTTGTAAAAAATTGTTTTAAATTCTTCTCCTCCTCCAAATAAAGATTATAACAATCTCTAGCTACTGTGTAGCATGAAGGAATTAGAAATATAGGTTGCATTTTACCACAGAAGCCACAGAACCCCTCCCATTCCACATGCTTGAAAGGTAATTCATCTATAATAACCATCTTAGCAAGTTATTTTCTGCATTGATCTTAGTCAAATTTGTAAGACACAAGTGATTGTGTAGTTCCCCCCTCTAGCATTTTGAAATGAATTCTCTAGTCTTTTGCCACTTGTCCAAAATATTAATGTTAAGAGGATACTGTTTACATATAGACCAAGTGATTACATATAGACAAGCTAGGTCTTTACCACAATAATTGCACTTTGCTCTTTATTCACTTTGTCCTTACACTCAAGCTTAGTAAAATGATCTCACACCCAAGATTTTTTCCTAGAAGAATAAGTGGCACCAGATTTTGAATCAAATTCCGAAATAATTGGGTTAGATGAATTACCAATATTACTTGAAGGCATAACTGAAGGATTTGTGCTTGTGCTTCTAATTAGAGGATTGCAACTTTGACTCTCTGTCATTGTATGGTTGTCACCCATAATAGACATCTAATAATTATATAAAGCAACAAAACACCTATGTTATTTATGCAAAAAATGGAATTAACCTAATATAATGAAATTATTAAAACATAAAATGGAGTTAACATAAAATATAATAAAGCAACAAAACAAAATAAGATAAACAAAAAACATGGATTTCATGTTAAATCAAGAATCATATCTGTTATGCAAAAAATCTGAAAAAATAGACTATTATTTATGCAAAAAAAAAACAAACACCGTGTAATTTAGCATAAAAGGGCAATTAGAAATGAAAAATAAATTACTGTTTATGCAAAAAAAAATAATCATTCATTCTTTCTAATAATCCAAAAAATGAAAAATATACTACTTTTTATGCAAAAAAAAAAAAAAAGCATTCATTCATACTAACAACCCAAAAAAAATGAAAAATATACTACTTTTTATGCAAAAAAAAAATCATTACATTCATTCTAATAGTCTAAAAAAATGAAAAATAGGATACTATTTGTGCAAAAAAAAAAAAACATTCATAATTCATTCATTCAACAAACATGAATCAACAAACAGTAGTCCAAAAATTGAAAAAAAAAGGATATTATTTATGAAAACAAAAACAACCTACCTGAGAACTTTGACGATAGAGCGATGGCCAACTACAAGCTAGCTGGTGGGCGGTGGCCTGGGAGCACCTGTTGGTGCTTACTAGGGGCAGTGGTGATGAAGCAATGAAGCGCAAAAGCTGGAAGGTTAGCCTGAAGCAAGAAGCAAAGGAGGGAGAAATCAGAAGGCTAATATATGAGAGAGAGAACAGGGAAGGGATAAGTAGGGTGACTGGTGATGACAGTGAAGTGGTAAAGCTGGCCGTGAAGGCTGAACGTTGGTGGAGAAGAAAACAAAATGACTTGAGCTGAGTGAGTGGGTGAGTTTGAGATATGAGAGAGACAGAGAGAGAGAGAGAGAGAGAGAGAGAGAGAGTAGAGAAGAGAAGGGAGAAGTGGAGAACTACCATTGTTGTTGGAATAGGGTTAGAATCCATCATATATTTGGCTGAAATTTCAAAAATTTTTCTAACCTTCTCGGGAATCGATTTCCCGATAAATTGAAATATGAAATTTCAGGATCGTTCTTGCATTGAACCGGACCAGGTTTAAAACAAAACAGAAGGGAGATTATACCTTATACAAAGGCCACAAATCATAGATCCCAAGGAAGTAGTTCACACCCAATATTAAACTCAAAACCATTCTCTAATTGAAGATGGCGCAGTGTAAAGATAACCTCTTCAACAACACTTGTTTTTAGAAAATCTGTTGTCCAACTTGTTTGGATCGAGTGGGGTAATTGAGCTTGGAATTCTTCTGATTTTTTCTTGCAAAAACAAAGAGGAAAGCTAATCAAGATCAGTTCTTGAAAGCCTAGGTCATTCTAGGGTTTCTTGGTAGACAAGAGAGAAAAAAAAGAGAACGAGAGAGAAGTGTTCAAGTCTAGTTCACCCTCTTCTTCTTTTATCTCCTTATGGAACACTATCTTAACCTAATTAGGAGATTATCCAAACCTGATTTGGATCGGGACTCTATTAAGAGATAACCCTTATCCTCTTAAGAGGATAGGTGCTCCATACCCAATACCAAACCCAGATTTGACCCAAATCACATATGACAACTTAATTAATCTTATTAATATTGGGCCTTTGACCCATTTTATTCAAAGGCTCATGACCCTAGGTGTTGCATGGCTACTTTAGGCCTCATATTGTATAGTGTGGGACCCCACAAAGGTCTCACTCAAATCCTTAAGGCTCTGGCCCCACCTCTATAAGAGGCTAGGCCAAATTTACTATTCAGAGCAGTGAACCCTTGAGCCAATCAGCATGCGCTCAATTTGGGCCCAACATTTACACCTAAATGATCATTGGATTCAGCCACCCTATGAAGACCTAAGGATAATGGAGTGAGATAAAGCCCATTAGGTAATACTTAATCTCTCGGCCCATAATGATTAAAAACACTACCTGACAGGGAAAGACCTCTCCCCCAGCTGCAAGGTGGAGTGCCACACTCTCTACTCAGATGGATCCTGGGATTAAAACCTTTTGCAAACTTTTTTTATAAAATAGTAGTATATATAATGTATAAATACATTTTACAAAACTAGATTTCAAATACAGTTGAAATCCACTACCGATAGTTAGGTTTCCATCAGAGAGAGTGTAAACCCTGATATTCACTTTGTCCGATAAAGGGGGCCGATCCTATCACTATAATCATCCACTCAGGTGAATTCCTAAATTGCCCCAACATGCTCAATTATTAACCCTAGATGGATCTCATTGATTGGGGTTATATGTAACTTTCCAATTTTGCCCATCTATCTCCAAGGTTCACGACATAAGAGGAAATCGATCTGGGTTCATTGTTTCTTCTAAACGCTCATTGCATGTTCTTGGGGTCTAACCCTAGTAGCTGAGACAAGCCGCTCTACCTGTTTGTAGCACACCAGTGTCAGTCTTGGTAGGACAAATTCCCTAACTCTATCCAATAGCTGAGAACATTCTAAACTAAACGAGTCTCATAAGTGTCCAGTTTAAGGGGTAATTAACAAAAAACATATGAATATCAACATGAAACAACAATGTATTGTATTCATTTACAAATAAATGTTTATGTACACCATTCTGATTGGAACAAAGGGCATACACTGTCTAACAATTGTGGTTGCTATTTCTGATGCCGACGCCGTTGATGAACAATGACTATAAGGGAGGACGAGGACCGGTGCCAAAGGAGAGAAGAGATTTAGGGTTTTTCACTTTTTCTCAAATTTTCTTTGAAAGAAAGTGAATAGTGAAAATTTGAAGGGAAGGGGAACAGGTCAAAGTGGCGGTATATTTTGATTTAAAAAAAATAATATATATATATATATATGTGTGTGTGTGTGTGTGTGTGTATAATATTAGTATTAACGTATACATTCTGGTTGGTTTAGTTAATCATTGGTTTTTTAAAGGTTAATTGAAAATTGAACCGGTCCTTCGGTTTTTTTTTTCTAAAATACCAAATCAAAATCAAATCAATTGGTTTAATTTATTGGATTTTCAATTTGGTTCAGTTTTTTTATTTTTCTTGCTCACCCCTGGACCAAGTTATTTGAATTATCACACGTACATTCTCTATATTCCTTGTCCCATCTAAGAATAGGGGCTTCACCCTTTATAATCATTTCATCGGCTACTAATGTTACATTTGCTCTATTTTAGTGCATGATACTTCATATTATATCACTTTCAAGTTTGCTAGTTGCTACTTATGTTTCAACCAAGAAAAGAAGCCATTTTATAAAAGAACTATGGAAACAAGCTAAATTATCCAAATTTTTTGTATAAAAAATATCACCAAGGCAACACCAAAGTAGGGCCAGGCACCTGGATCCAAGACTCACCTTAACCATTGCAGCATACAAACACACAAAACAAGCAAAATTTGAAAGTAATTATTTTATGGAATTTGTGATAATGTTGCCTTTCCTTAGAAAGGAATTCATAATCTATTCCCTTGAGGAAAATTCTGTCCATATGATGCCTTTTATTGGTCATACAATTTACGCTCAGTTTCTGCAAATTTATGGACCAATAATGCAACTACCAATGCTAGATTCTCTTACCCATATACCATAAAATCTGACAACCTTCATTTCAAGTAGATAAAATTTGGTAATCAGTCACGTTTCTAGTTTCTTCCCATCACTTAATTGGTAAGCATGAAAGCTCCAAGGTACAACCAAGAAAACCTATACCTTCTTAGTCTCCATTTGGAACTGGAAGAGAGAGTTCAAGTTCTCCTCTCTAATAAGGTTGTCATCCACTAAAATAGAAGAATTCTGGAACTAATAAGAAATAGTGATTCCATTTGAATGAAACGTTCACTCCAAAAGAGCTAAGACTATAGCTTCTTTGACGTAACCACAAAAGCATAGGGGACCATCTGACTATCATGCATGCACCTTATGAAGTCTACATCCACTGGGAATTTGCCACCTTAAATTGATCATAAGACAAAACTCAACTCTAATAAGACCACCGATGCCTAATAATCCCTCAATAAACCAAGATCCCCTCACCCTTGTACCCTCCCTAGCTAAACTTCAATTTCCAAGGAACAAGATTACTGAGCAACAGTGAGAGTCAACCCGGATTGGGGAGGGGGATCAAATCCTACACAATAACCATGCATGAAGAAGACAATAACATTAGCCAATCCTTTGCCATATCCAATTTGACCATATTTTTTGTTGGAAGGGTTAGGATCCATCATATGGATGGCCAAACCATGCTAAATGGCTCGGAAATTTTTCAAAAATTTCCTAATACTTTTAGGAATCGAATTCTTTATGTTTTGAAAAACTATATTTTTCTGGATCGGCCTTGCACTGAATCAAACCTGATTTGAAACCAAACAAAGAGGGAGATGTGTACCTGATACAGATACCACAAACACAGATTCCAAGGTGGAAGTTAACGCCCAAATTAGTCCTAAAACTATCCTCCAATGAAGATGGCGTAATGTATAGGTGAAGCTAATTCAGCAACATAGTTTTCAACAAAACTACAAACCAACTACTAGGATCGAACTAGGGAAGGTGAGCCTGAAATTCCTCTGAATTTTTCTTGCAAAAATCAGAAGGAAAACTGATCTCTATCAATCTTTAAAAGCCTAGGTCATGATAGGGTTTCTTGGAAGACAAAAGAGAAGAAGAGAGAACAAGAAATAGTGGTTTTCTAGTCTGGTTTACCCTCTTCTTTTATCTCCTTATGGAGCACTCTTCTAATCAAATTAGGAGATTATCCAAATCTAATTTGGACCTGGACTGTATTAAGAGATAAGCCTTAACCTCTAAAGAGGATGGGTGCTCCATACCCATTTCCAAATCCAAATTTGACCCATAGCACATGACAACTTACTTAATCTTATTAATTATGGGCCTTAGTCCTATTTCCTTCAAAGGCTCATGACCCAAGATGTTGCATGGCCAATTTAGCCATGATTTGTATGGCGTCGGACTCCACAATGATCATTGAGCACATCACAATGGGTTCAATATGGGCCCAACATTTACACCTAAACTCGATTAATTGAATCTTTGAACTGGACCAGATTTCCAATATTGCCCTAGACCTTGGAGATTGATGGGCAAAACTGGAAAGTTACACCCGACCCCTAGACTCGATTATGATACTGCACTAGGTGTCTGATCGGGCTGTCTTTGATGTACCAATCAGTGAGATCCTTAGCAGGGGTCAAAACCTAGGTATGTTGGGACAATCCGAGAATTCATCTGAGTGGGTGATCATAGTGACAGGATCAGCCCCTTTGTCGAACAAAGGTAATGATCGGGGATGCACTCTCACTGTTGGAAACCAAGACTGCTGGCAGCCAATTTCAACCGTTGAGATTTGTTTTGCAAAGTATATTTTATATGAGATATAAAAGTATATATATTATGGTTTCTAAAATGTTTGCAAAAGGGTTTTAATTCCCGGGATCCATATAAGTGGAGAGTGCAACACTGTTCCTTGCAGCCGAGGGAGAGGTCCTCTCTTGTCGGGCAGTGTATGATCATTATGGGCTGAGAGGTTAAGTGTAAGACCATTGAGGTTAATACCTGATGGGCTAATCTTGCATCTGCCCACAGTCCCTGGGTGTTACAAAGTGGCTTGGCCCAGGGACCACTTAGGGTAAGTGTTGGGCCCATAGAGCCCATTCGATGGGTTTCAGGGGGTGCACTGTCTTAACAGTGTATTCGACCAGGCCTTGTAACAAAGGCTGGGCCGAACCCATGTAGCTGATGTGTAGATCAATGCTTGGGTCCCACGCCATACAAGAAAGCCCAACTGGGCAGCAGTTGGGAAGGTTAAGTGAGCACATAAGCTTAATGGGACTAAAGCCCATTTCGAACTGGGCTATTAATTTAGTTAATTAAAGGGGCGAATTCTGAGATGGATTAGCAGTTAGGATAGGGTCTTCATCCTATCCACTCTGAGAGTCCAGATCTGAATGTGATTCAGATCTAGAAACCTCCTAATAAGATTAGGATAAAGTTAATCTAATCTGCAGATAAGATAAGGGTTTATCCTTATCACTAGAAGAGAAGGCTGATCCAAATATGATTTGGATAAGCACCTCCTAATGGGATTAGGAGCTGATCTTTTCAAGTTAACAAAAGGAAGGAGGGGGCAGCATCCTTGAGAGAGAACAAGAAATACATCAGATCCTCTTTAGTGCTGAAATCAAGAAGAGAGAATTCTGCACCCTGCGAATACTCTCTTGCCGCCTCCCTGCTCTTGCCGCCCTGTTTCCCAGTTCGATCTCTAGTTGTGGGAAAAGTCAAGATTGGATCTTGACATCAATTCTTTGAGAAATGATTGAAAAGGAAGCTGTGCTCACGTTCCATCCTGCTGTTTCTTGAGAAGGACAGAGTTCTTGGGGAAGAACACTACTGATTTTGCTCCATCCTGCACTGCGCCATCTTCAGTGGGAGCAGTCTTTGGATCCTTCCTTGGGCGTGAACACCTTCGTTGGGAGATATTGCTTCTTCGTATCAGGTATCATTCTCTCTCATTCCTTTTGGTTCAGATCTGGTTCAGTTTAAGGTTCAAGATTTATCTTTGAAAATGTGATTTTCTAAATAGGGAATGTGATTCCCAGTTGAAGGGAGAGAAAAAATTTTGAAATTCGCCCCTTATTCCACAATATTTGGGCGTCCATGTGATGGATCTATTAACCCTTCAATGATATACTATGATCACCCACTTAGGTGAATTCTCAGACTGTCCCAACATACACAAGTTTTGACCCTTGATGGATCTCACTATTATCATATCAAAGACAGTCCAATTCAATACCTAGTGTAGTACTATAATAAAGTCTAGGGGTAATGTGTAACTTTCTAGTTTTATGCGTCAATCTCCAATGTCTAGGGCATAACTGGAAAATGGTCCTAGTTCAGTGTTTCATCCAAATACACATTGCATGTGATTTAGGTCTAACCCTAATAGCTGGGACAAGCTGCCACAACTTCTTTAACAGTACATCAGTGTCAGCCTTGGCAGGATAAACCCCCTAAGTCTATCCAACGGCTGAGAACATTCTAAACTAACATGAGTCTCATAAGTGTCCAATTTAAGGGGTAATTTCATAGAAACATACCAATATCAACATGAAACAATAATATACTATTTTTTCACTTACAAGAAATGCATTTGTACATTAATCTAATTGGAGTTAAGTGTATACACTGTCTAACAACTCCCACTTGCACTTAGGTCCAATCGAGTACAAACCTTTGTCCCATATTGTCTACGTGTTTCTTAAACACTTTGTATGTCAATGGCTTAGTCAATGGGCCTGCCACATTTTCGCTGATGCTACCATTTGTATCTGGATGTCTCTTCTACCAACAATTTCCCAAAGAACCAATGTTGTCATACAATAGTGGAATGGGTTATATGGTATGACTCCAAATTCTTAGACGAATTTTCTCATCCATACTATTTATTTGGTAGCCTCACTTACGGCAATGAGTTTGGCCTTGGTCATGGACTAGTTTTCTACTACTCAAGATCCCAAGTGTATTCAGATGTCGACTTTCTATCATTTAGATCAAACTATAAATTGGCCTCTATATACCCAACAATTTGTAGTGAACTATCATCGAATACAAGACAATAGTCTTTAGTCCTCTATAAGTACTTTAGTATATTTTTCACAACAACGCAATGCTCTTGTCCTGGGTTAGATTGGTATTTACTTACAACATGATGGCCCAAGTAATGTCTAACTGAGTACACAACATAGCATACATGATGCTCCATACGGATGAGGCATAGGTAACCTCTCTCATGTCCTCAATCTCCTTAGGGGTCTTAGGTGACGTTCCTTTGGAGAGAATGACTCCATGCCTAAAAGGAACAAATCACTTCTTAGAGTTCTGCATGTTGTATCTGTTGACAATCTTATCAATGTAAATAGATTGGGATAATCCAATTATCCTCTTTGATCTATCTATAGAATCGAAGTCCCAAGATATAAGAAGTTTCTCCAAGATCTTTCATTGAGAATTGCTACAAAATCCATACCTTCACCATAGTCAACATTCCTACATTATTCCCAACAAGTAGAGTGTCATCTATATACAAAATCATAAATGTAACCTTATCTCACATTATCTTTCTATAATTACAGGGTTCATCTGGATTATGCTCAAAATTAAATTGTTTAATTATTGAGTCAAATCGGATGTTCCAGCTTCTAGAATCTTGCTTCAACCCATAAATGGATGTATTCAGCTTACACATCATGTGCTCCTGACCCTTAGCAACAAAGCCTTATGGTTATTGCATATAGATATCTTTAGTAAGATCTCCATTTAGGAACGCAGTTTTGATATCCATATGCCAAATATCATAGTCATAGTGTGCACCTATAGGTAATAGTATCTTTATGGATTTAAGCATGGCCACTAATGAAAATGTCTCCTCATAATCAACTCTTTTCTTTGTGTACCCTTTCGCTACAAATCGAGCTTTATAGGTCTCAACTTATTCATCAAGGCCATACTTCCTCTTGTGGATCCACTTGCAACCGATTGCTTTCACCTTAGGGGGCGGGTCTATGAGAGTCTAGACTCCATTGGTTTTCATCGAGTCCATCTCGACTTCATTGCATCTACCCACTTCAAGGAGTCTATGTCCAATATAACTTCCGTATAAGTCATGAGATCTTCCTCACTATCAATAGCTTTCATCAAGTAACTTTCTTGATCATAGCCATAATGTATTAGAGGTCTAGAAACCCATGTAGATCTTTTAAACTAGATATTATTATCTAGAATTTGTGGGTTATCTCCCATTACTCTTGAGCTCTCTTCGTAAAAAGAAAATTCCTGATGATGATTGTTTAGGATGTAGTTCTTCTCCAAGAAGTAGACATTTCGACAAACAAGCACTTTTGGTTCTTGTGGGTTATAGTAGAGATACCCTACGGAGTCCTTGGGTTAGCTTATAAATGGGCAATGGATAGTTTTGGATTCTAATTTTTCTGCACTTATCTTTTTGATGTGTGTTGGACAACCTCATATTTTAAGTGTCTTACACTTGATTTTCTTACTAGCCCATAGTTCGAAAGGAGTCTTAGGAATCGATTTGGTTGGAACCCCATTTAACACGTAAATTGTAGTCTCCAATGCATGCCTCCAAAAGAATATGGGTAACTTTGAAAGGATGAGGAGTGATTGGACCATATCTAATAGAGTTCAATTTCTTCTCTCTGATAGACCATTTAATTGTAGTGTAATAGGAGGAGACAACTGTGATATAATCCCATTGTTTTTTAAGTAGTCCCGAATTCATCAGAAAGATATTCACCTCCTTGATCTAATCAAAGAGTTTTGATTTGTTTCCCTAACTATTTCTCAAACTCTTATCTAAATTCTTTGAACTTTTCAAAGGAGTTAGACTTATGTCTCATTAGGTACACGTAACCATACTAAGAATAATCATCAGTAAAAATTATAAAATAAAAGTATTAGTTTTGTGTCCTAACATTCATGAGACCACATGCATCAGTATGTATAAGGTTAAGTGCACTCATGCTTCTTTTAGGCTTACTTGTAAATGACCTTTTCGCCATCTTGTCTTGAAGGCAATGGTTTACAAGTTGGTAGATCTTCCCTAGTTAGAAAATCTAGAGGACCAAATTTTACCAATCTTGCGATACGTTCTTTATTAATATGGCCAAATTGGTAATGCCACAGGCACGTTAGATTAATTGTATCACATGTTCTTTTCTTGAGGATGTGCTTCGATATGGTTTCAATCACATTTGTTTCTAGAAAAGGATGGAGAACATAAAGATCATTCTCAAGTTTTCTGTGAGTAAGGAATTTATTATTCAATTTAATTATAATCTTATTACTGAATAAAATAGAATAAACACAACTTAGAAACTGAAATCAAATTTTAGTACATAAAGATAATCTTTTAATGTAACAATTCCTTCTCTAAAAATTAAATCTATTGTTCCTATAATAGTTGAAACAGTTGAAGTCGTCCCCAAGTAAAACACACATCATCATCATTCAGCATTCAGCTGTTGTTGAACTCCTGCAATGTGTTACATGCATGAGTGGAAGCCCCAAAGTCAATACACCTAGATGTAGAAGTGACCAACATATTGGTCTCTATGACAAGAGATTCAAAATTATCTTCTTTGTTCTTATAAGATTCCAAATACTGAGGAAAATTCCTCTTCCAATGCTCAATTTGCTTGTAGAAGTGGTGTTCATCAGATGACTTGCCTCTCTTCTACTTCTTTGATTTGCCTCCCTTTTTTTGAGGCTTTTTCTTACCCTTCCTTTTCTTCCCACCAGATTTGCCACCATCAACAAGCATGGCTACTAGCTTATCATTCTTAATTAATTCTTTAGCACTTTGTAATATATTGTTAAGCTCCTACAAGATAACTTTTAGCTTGTTCATGTTGTAGTTTATGACAAACTGATTAAAGGACGAGAGTAGAGAGTTCAGCATGACATCAGTCTTGGTGTCATCATCAAGTTGGAAGAGCATTCAATTTATTTATATAACCTATCATCTGCATGACACGGTCATGAACTGGTTGTGTCTCCGTCATCCTTGTGGGACCACCAATAGTTTGAGGACATTTTGTCTTATAAAACGATTCTGCTCCTCATACATTGTTTTAAGACTATCTAGGATATATTTGCAGATATCAATTTTGTCAAACTATTTCTGGATAGAATTATCCAAGGAGGCTATGACAAAACACTGGACAAGAGAATTTTTCTCTTCATATTCCTGATATTCCCTCATTACCTTAGAAGCCCTATCACCTGGACGTTTCGATGTTGGGTTTTTAGCAACTTTGTCCAATTTCTAAAACGTGAGCACCAGGTTTAGGTTATGAAACCAGTCTGCATAGTTGGGTCCTTTCAATTTGTTGTCATCTAATAGTTTAACAAATTATGTGTGCCATTTTTTATAAAAAAGGCACGATTAATTAGTCCACGACCTTAATATAGTTTCATGCTATGTTTCATAGAATGAACTTTTATTTATGTTCCATTTTCATTTATTAATCTTTGAGATTTCCCTCATATTTCAGTGATGAAGACAGTTCATGCCCCTGAAAATTTAGGAAATCACATAGGTGCATGGGGCCAATTGTTTTAGCTACATAACTTCATCACTTTTTGTGAAGGATCACATATTCATCCATCCAATGACCTTTCCCTTTGGCCTCCATTAGACAAAGTTCATTACCATTTTATGTTAAACATTTCTAATTGGTAAGGGCAAACCCATTATATCGGGAGCCCCAGGGTACCATGGAAGAGTCTTATATTTTAGGATAGGTCCCTCCCACTAGTCTATGACACTCCTATCATCTCATGAAACAATCCCATTGACTATCTCAGTGAAATGGATAACCCGATTTTATAGTTCATTTCCACCCACCAATTCAGCTTGTTTTCATGTTAATGACGAAAGGCCTTTAGAGATATCATCTTATGATATTCCCTATCTCATTGCATTTATATTAATTATGAGGGAACGTGCATATTAATCCCTAGTTCAGATTGCATAATGTTTGAAACTTTGTCCACCACAAAAAGCCTAAATGTGAAATAAATCCTAATGGAAGGTTAAAAACCACAATGTTTGAAACTTTTTACCACCATATTTCAATGGATAGATTGCATTTTGTGAAGATATATCTTAATGTACATTACTAGAGTAGCCCTTGTTCTACAATATCATAGTTCTTACTATTTTATTTGTTCTTTTTATCTTTCAGCCCTGTAAGGGCATTCTTGTATCTGTACATACTTTTTATCTCTTTAATATAAAAGAGGCTCTTTGGGGTGGGGGTTGATTATTCTTGACACCCCTAGATCTGTTTTCTTCTAGATCTGAATTCAATTCACATGGTATCAAAGCAGGTTGCTCTTTGATTTGAACTCAATCCACAATAGAATGGTGTAGCTGAATAGAAGAATGGACACATTCTCAGTGTTGTGTAGACATTACTACAGGAGTTTCATATTCCAACTTCATTTTGGGTAGAAGTAGCCAGTACAGCCGTGTATTTGAACAATTTTCTTCCATCATCTGTTCTAGGCAACACCTCTCCCTTCCAAAAACTTTTTGGTTATCCCCCATATTTCTCTAGCCTCCATGTTTTTGGATGTCTTTGTTTTGTTCATCTTTCTGTTTGTGAACGATCTAAATTAACTGCTCAGTCTACTATGTGTGCCTTTGTGGGATATAGCCCTGACCACAAATGATTTTTGTGTTACGATCCTACTATTCATCATATTCGGATTTCTCGGAATGTTGTGTTTCTTGAACATATCTCCTTTGCTAAGGTTGCTAGATTGTTTGCTCATTCCATCTCTGTTTTGTAAGACTTTGATTCAAATGACACTACTACTTCTTCAACCGAGAGAGATCTTCTTGTCCTCACCTGCAAGCGACTACATGTCTTCGCTCCTACGCTTACAACCCCCCTTCCACCCGGTCCAGAGCATTCATCTCAGATATCCTCTATAAGTGATACCTTGACCCAAGATCCTCCTATTTCATATAGTAGTTCAGTTATTCCAATTCATCGTTCTACCCATATCTTTCGACCTCCTAACCGTTGTGGTTTTCCTTCAAACTATAGTTCCTTTTCTGCTATACTTTCTTCCACGGATATCCATAGATCTTATCAGCAAGAAATTAGAAGTTCTCAATGGAAAGAAGCTATGGATGCTGAAATTCAAACCCTCCATGAGAATGACACTTGGGATCTTGTGCCAGCTCCTCCAGATGCTTCTATTATTGGAAGTCGTTGGGTCTATATGATCAAACTGAAATCGGATGACTCTCTTGATTGATATAAGGTCTGGTTAGTTGCCCAAGGACATAGTCAGGAATATGAGATTGATTATGAAGAAACATTTGCCCCGGTCGCTAAGATCACTACAGTTCAGACTCTTATGGCCATTTCTTTTGTTTATTCCTAGACTATTTATCTATTAGATGTGAAGAATGTGTTCCTTCATGGTAAATTAAAGGAGACAGTGTACATGAAACCTCCGCTTGGATATTGCAGTGATCCTTCACATGTTTGTCGCCCGAAGAAGTCTTGTCTTTATATGGCCTGAAGTAAGAACCCAAGGCTTGGTTTGAGTGCTTCTGGGATGTTGTTGTTGCAGTTGGGTATAATCAAAGTTCCTCTGACTACTCCCTCTTTGTTAAGAAAAGACCCCAGGGTATTATTATTCTTCTATTATATGTTGATGATATGCTCTTAACGGGGGATGACCATGACAACATTTGTGAGTTGAAGTCCTTCATAACTCATTTCATATGAAGAACTTGGGTCCTCTCACTTACTTCTTGGGTTTAGAGGTTCATTGTAGCAGTCGAGGGTATTTTATTTGTTAACAAAAATATGCCTCTGATCTCGTCAAACTAGCTGGAATCATTGATGAGAAATATGTTGATACCCCCTGGAGCTAAATGTCAAGCTATCCAAATCCAAAGGCCTCATCCATCTTGATGCCACCCTGTACTGTCATCTTGTTGGCTCTTTGATCTATCTTACTATGACCAGGCCTGATGTTTCACATGTTGTTCAGGTGGTCAGTCAATCTGTCTCTGCCCCAAGGCAACCTCATATGATTGTAGTTCGTTGCATCATCCGTTATGTTTGAGACAACCTCTCAGGGACTGTTTTTCTCTTCCTCATCATCCATACAATTGAGGGTTTATGCTGATGTTGATTGCCTCTCACGTGTAGATTGCCGACATCTTCACCAAGGCCATGACTAAGAGTCGACATCTCATTCTTGTGGGCAAACTATCAACATCAGTTTGAGGGGGAGTGTGAAGATATATCTTGATGTACATTATTAGAGTAGTCCTTGTTGTACAGTATCATAGTTCTTATTATTTTATTTGTTCTTTTTTATCTTTCAGCCCTATAAGGGCATTCTTGTAACTATACATACTTTTTATCTCTTTAATATAAAAGAGGCTATTTGGGGTGGGGGTCAACTATTCTTAACACCCCTAGATCTGTTTTTTCCTAGATCTGAATTCAGTTCACACATTTCATTTAGCCTACTCCAGCCATTAGATCTCATTTATAAGATTTATAAAATAGCACTAGTAATTTTCTCTTTTCCATTAATGGGTACCACCATGCTTGAAAATCACATATTAAAAGATCTCTTACTAATGAATTTTTAATTTCTTGAAGTTTAATTCTTGCCTTATACTAACTTATTCTATGTTCTTATTTTTCTATGATTTGTTTTAATTAAACCAGTAAATATCAATGGATATACGACGAAGTCTACGAAATCGTGTAGTGGCCAAGAGTTAGGAACTTCTAATTAATCGCAACAGATAGGAGAAGATCATAGCCAATCCCAACCACATCAAGAGGTTGAGGGTCATCAACGCTTACTAGTACATTCAAATGTAGAACATTTAGATGCTCCAAGAAAGAGGACTCAAGGGCCCACACATCGTAGTGATTTATGGGGAATGGATCCAAATAAAAGAATTGAAATTCAAATTAATGATAGAGGACAAGGTTATGGCGATGGGGATAGAAAGGTTGTTGATCTCATGGTAACCTTTGCAAGAAATTGCCATAAGGTGCCAATTGATATCTTTGATTGGCGAAAAATGCCACAAGAGATTAAAGATGAGGCATGACAGCATGTTAAGGTATATATATTAAGTAAATTATTTCTTGTATCATGTTACATTACTTAATATAAATGACTATAAAATTGTATGCTTTTATATGTCATTTAGGAGCGATTCATAATAGAGGATAGAGCAAAAGAAAAGGGTTATGGACACCCTCTCTAAAGCTTGGAGGGAATGGAAGCATGCATTAAAAGCTGAGCATTATGATATTGACCCAATAAACATAAAAAGAAAGCAAATTGATGATTCACAGGTCAATCTTAATCAATGGAGGAAGTTGGTTAGATTTTGGAATTTAGAAGAAGGCAAGGTAATTACTTAACTTTTTTAGAAAGTATAATATGTGTATGACTTCCTCTTTGTAATTAATAACACATTTTAGCCCAACATGCATTGTCTTACCTTGTTTACTAATTGCAATTTATAGTATTTGAGAATACATTTATCTTTATTAATGTTATATTATAGGCACGTATAATAACAAATAAATCCAATCGTACAAAACAAAAAATGGGTCATAGCACATGTTTTAAGAGCTTTGTAAGGATTCAGGAAGATGGGGTAATTTTATTAAATTTGTGCCTTTAATTTAGTAAAATATTTTGACCTTTATATCTAAATATTAATGAGGCCATATATGCAAGTATAACAGGAAAAAAGGGATCAAAATGAAATATCACAAGCAGAGTTATTTTTTATAACTAATACCAAAAAGGATGTGTCTCGCCCATAATTATTACCCTTGGCTAAGCGGTCGTTGAACCGTAACTTTAGGTTTCTAATCCATAGAGAAGCTTATTAAACCAACAAAAGGAGTTATAGTTAAGAGTGAATAACCTAGAAAAAAATGATTTGCTAAAAATAAAAAGAAGAGCAAAAATATTTGAATAAAAGTAACGATGATTAAAGGGTGAAAAATAATATTGTTATGAACAATGTTTTGAAATTCACTTGATTGATTTGCTTAATTGGTATCGACTTTGATTCCTATTTATTACTCAATTGCAAGTTTCACATCTCAAACAAACAATCAAAAAATATAACTTTGAAACCAATGACAAGAACAAAAGTATTTGTTCTAAGAGAATTAATTTTTGATGAAAAATAGAATGATCTATTCTTACAAGCTATCCAAGAATGATAATACATCAGATTGACATTATTGTAGTCAATGATCAAATCATAAAATAAATCTATCCAATCAATTATTTTCTAAAAAATTACACATAAAAAGAGCATGACTAATTTTATATGGAAATTGAAGAATATAACTTCAGGGTTTATCAAAATAATAAAAGAAATCTCTCAAGAACAAAATTAAACATTGAAATCTCTCAAGGAATCAAAGTAAAATAACAAGTAAAACTCATCAATCAAGATATTCCCTAGCCTTGTTGAAGCTTTAGCCGTGCTTGGACATCATTCTCCCCTCTTCTCCTCTGTGAAAGACTGAGAAAATAATGCCAAAATAACCTCTGCAAGTCATCCCCCTTTTTGGTCAGATTTTTCCTTTTTATTGTGCTACCAGGCTCCTCAATCTTCTTAGCCCGGATCCGCCTCTTATCACATAATTCTCGCCTAGATAGATATTGATTTAGAGAAAATTATCAACAAATTAATTGTAGCTCTATCTCTTAGCTATCCATAGTCTCAAGAATCATCGAATTTTGACATTTGTAGATAAATATATTCCCAAAATACCAGACCCTGTTCAGAGTAAAGTGGGAAACGAATCAACACTCATACTTGGGTCATGGAACTTGGGTTTGGGTTTATTGGACCTATGTTTGGGCTTTTCTCCATTCAATTATTAATTCATTCAGCATAAAAATTGCACAAATAATAAAATTGACATTTGTAAAATTATTACTTTTAAGCTCTTTATTTTACAAATGTCAATGGCTGAACACACTTTAGATTTACATTTTCATGCTTTCGTTAGGATGGACAACTTGTAGATACAACATCAGCTGAGGTGACGATATGTATAATATTATTTGTATTTTGTGTTATAGAAAGTTTTTTCTTTTTAATATAGCAATTGCTTATAAATTTTGTTTTTTCTATTCTTTAACTTTGTTTTTTTTATTATAGACACAACTCAAGAATTTGATATTTGAGCACCAAGAAGAATCATTGAACAATACTACCAAGGGTGGTATCTTTTCCCAAGTAATAGGAGAAGAGAAATGTGGCCATGTACGTGGTTGTGGATTAGGTGTTACTCCATCTCTTTGGGGTTCAACACCCAGCCATATAGAATCGGCTACAACTATTGAGCAAGTACAAAAAAACGAAGAAGAGATTGATGCATTAAAGGAGAGCCAACAAAAAAAATGGAAGAAAATATTAAAACTATACAAACTGAGATAAGAGAGATTAGAGGAATGATGATAAAGTTAAATGACAAATTGGTATTGTCCTCTTAATTGCACATATATTTTTGTTACTTGAATTTCAATATATATTATATTTTATAGTATGTAATTATTCTTTTTAGGATGACACTGGCTCTAGAACTCCTAATGCATCAAGGCCGCAAGTTCTATCTTCAAGTGCTAATTATGCAGTTCCATCTAATGAGGTGATGATATTTATTATATGTTTATTTATTTACATGAAAATTTTTATTACATAATTAGAAATTTTAAAAAACTAAAATTATTGTGGCAGGGTTTAAAAACATCGGGCATAGATATCAATGTCCCCATTCCTAATATGTCCCAACAATCTTAGGTACTATCATAAATTAACTTGATAATGCATGTATACATATTTGGTTTATTTTTTATTAATAATCCACATATTAATAATTTGTAGGAATTAAATGGATGTAATTTGTTGAGTTATTCTAGTTGGTCTAAAAAAGTTATAGCAAAAGGAATAATTATTACTGAGGACCTACATAAAAAAGTTGGTATATTATTGGGACGTGGGTGGAGTAAAGTATTAATTATTGTTTCAATTGCTAAAGATGAACCTTTAATGCGACCTTATGGGCGTTTTAAAGATATTGGAAGTTCAATTTGAGCACATGTCGCTTGGATCTCCATATTTGTAAGTGTTTTAAATTATAAAAGTTTTTTACATTTAAAAATGATGTTTAATTATTGTCATTAAATCAATTTTTTATAATTTTTTATTGCAGGTTGAATGAATATTGAGTTGAGGACCAACCTTCTCAGAGGAAGATGAGGATATGCCCCATTTTTGGATATAGAAGGTTGTGTTGCTACTACTAACAAAGATAGAGTAACTACATGCAATATCTTGGAAGACGTTGTTTCAGGGGGGAAAAGTCACAAAAATCAAAATCTAAGACAATATAAACAGAAACCCATTTCTCTTATAGTTTCTATTGTGACAATTAGGAATGTTTTGTTCATAAAGGGAAAAACTTATGGATGATTTGTACAAGGATTAATTTTTGTTTGAAAGTGTACGTTCCAATATTAATATTAGACACAAAACTATTGCGTACCAAAGGAAACCAAGGAATAGATGGGACATTCAAGCAATATGAAAAAAAAATGAAAATGGAGTGTAAATTTGAACATATACTAAAAAATATCTTATCAATGGCAATCTTTGAAAGTTCAACTATTAAAAATAGGGTAGATACCCATAAAAAATGTCACATATTTTAACTTATATCGACAAATTTCATTAAATTTTATAGAAATTTTAATCATCGCTTAATACCTATTACCGACGGTCATGATTGTCGTTAAAATCACAATGTGTTTCATCTATTTCATGTTTTTTTGGCAAATTTTTAAATTGTATTGTCAGTTTTAATTATTGTTAAAAAAACTTCTCGATGAATAAATTTGTCGCTAAAAGTATTAAAGGTGTCATTTATTTCAATCCTTTTTTGGCAAAAATTGTTACTTTAAATGGCGGTTTTGATTGTCGGCCTAAGACCACTAGCCAAATCTACCACGACATTGGATTATACAACGCTCACATGACTGTTGTCCATCTGTCGGGATTTTCTTATCGCGATGGTTTTGTTCACTTTAGCCGACAGTTCAAACCACTGGATAAAAGCCTATTTCTTGTAGTGGTTGAAAACACTTTGACAAGAGATATATCACTTAGAGACTGTTGTTTGGGAGAGTATGAAAGATGCAACAACTTATCAGAAGTTGGTAGAAAAGAATAAGGTCTTTTAGTTCTTGGCTAGATTGAACCTTGAATTTAATATTGCTACACAACACATCCTTTCCATAGAGAATGTGACTCTTTCTCAAGCTTATGCCTTTGTGCCTAGAGAAAAGAGTAGGAGGAATGTCATGTTAAGACAGTTTGGAGGTGACTAGTCAGTTATGGTTAGTATAGTCAAACTTAAGCCAAATGGAAACAAGGGGAGTAGTGAGATCAGGAGGGAGGATAAGGACTTAATGTGTGATTATTACAAGAAGCCTAGGCATACCAGAGACACCTATTAGAATCCCCATCCACACCTCATACCAGCTCAGGTCAAGAACAATAAGGGAAATGCAAATGTGGTAATTACTAGAGACTCTCTAGGACCTCTTACACAAGTCGATTTGGAGTCCATTGCAATAGTAGTAGTCAAAACTAAACTGGAAAAGTATGGACAACTTATGAGTAAAAAGGATTTAAGTGGCTCTAGTTCTTTTAAGTAGCAGAGTGCAGGCACCAATCACACTACTTCCTTTGCTAATACAGGCAATTCACATGGTAAGCATTATGCCTCAACCTTAGTAGACTTAAGAGCTTTTAAGCATATGACCAGTATGTCTACCCTTTCCAGTTCTTATCAATTATGTTTTGGTAGAGATTAAGTCTCTATAGTAGACAATTTTCATGTTCCCATTGCTGGGAAAGGAACAATTAGGGTGATTGATGGGATTACTATCTTCTGTCTTACATGTTCCTAGACTTCATACTAACCTTCTTTTTTGCAAGTAGTTTGACAAAGAATTTGAATTATTCAATGGTTTTTTTTTCTTAGTAATTGTTTTTTGTAGAATTTGGAGTCAAAGAGGATGATTTGGAGTGTTCGTGAGGTAAATAGAGTCTAATAAACTTCTAAGACATCAGGGCCATCATGTTAGCTTCAACAATAGTGGGTCAGAGTCAGTGAATCAGATTATGCTTTGACATAATTCTTTAGGTCATCTTTCCTTTAGTTTTTGAAATTTATGTTTCCAAAGTTGTTTGAGTCTATTCAATCATTTATTCTGGAGTGTGAGAGCTGTTAAGTAGGAAAGCATTATAGACATTCTTTTAAACCAAGTAATAAAAGAAGTTCTTCTGCTTTTGATATTGTTCACATTGATGTATGAGAACCTTATCATATTTCTTGCATGGGTGGTTACTGGTATTTTCTTTTATTTGTAGATGATTATACTCAATATTCTTGGATATATCTGATGAAATCTCGTGATGAGGTACTTATTCTAGTGTAGCAGTTCTACTAGATGGCTCTCACATAGATTGGAGTGAGAACTAAGGTACCACTACTTGACCCACTACGACCTGCCTCAGTTCTTTCAATGTTAGTGCAAGAGGGTTGACTCCACACATGCTTTAGTAGAAGAACCTACACCACTCTTCGTTTGAGATTCCAGATTTGGCTGATATAGTTCCAAGTATTTCCCTTGAGCCTATTATTGCCTATGATCCTATTAATGATGATGTTGCAACTGATCTTGATCTTTCCATTACACTCCACAAGAGAAGAGGAAGTGTACGACCTATTGCATTTCACACCATATTTCCTATTATGCCCTTTCACCCTCCTACTATGCCTTATTTTCTTCGCTAGATTATGTGTCTATACCTAAGAATGTTAGTGAGACTCTTTCAAAACTTGAGTGGAGAACAACGATGATAGAAGAGATTAGGGCTTTGTTTAAGAATTAAACATGGAAGATAGTTGATTTTCCTACAAAAAAAAGGAGACAATTGGTTGTAAATGGGTGTTTATTGTGAAGTACAAAGCAATCGCAACATTGAGAGGTATAAGGCAAGGTTGGTTGCAAAAGGGTATACTCAGACCCATGCTATAGATTATTTAAAAACATTTGCACCAGTGTCTAAGATGAGCTCAGTTTGGATTCTCTTGTCTTTAACAATTATTTACTCATGGCCGCTCTTCTAGCTTGATGTTAAAAATGCATTTCTTAATGGTGATCTATAGGAGGAGGTATATATGGATATTCTAACCGACTTTTATAAGAATGTTGGTGAGGGAAAAGCCTGGCTGAAATTTTTATTATATGTTTTGAAACAGTCACCTAAAGCATGGTTTAAAGCATGGTTCAATAGGTTTAGAGAAGCATTAATCTATCTTGAATATACACAAAAATCACTACAATAAGAATTTGAGATTAAGGATCTAGGAGAACTGAATTATTTTATGGGGATTGAGGTTGCAAGATCCAGGCATAGGATATTCATCTCTTAGAAGAAGTATGTATTGGACCTATTACAGGAAACTAAGAAGTTAGGAATTAAATCGATTGATACTCCTATTGATCTAAACCACAAGATTAATGCTTTGGATGGTGAGTTGGTTAAAGATATGGGTAGATATTAGAGGATGGTAGGTCAACTACTATACCTATGCATGACATGCCTAGACATTTCCTATGTTGTGAGTGTTGTGAGTCAGTATATGTATGCTCCTCAGGTTCAACACTGGGAAGCCATTAATAGGATACTTGCATACTTGAAGAAACATCTATGCAGAGGTATTTTATTCTTGATCATGAGAATTTGAAGTTGGAATCTTATATAGATGCAAATTTGGTAGGATGTCTAGATGACAAGAGATCTACATTAGGGTTATGTACCTTTGTAGAAGGAAATCTAGTCTTATACAAAAGGAAAAAAACAATCAGTGGTTACAAGGTCAAGGGTAGAAACTGAATATATATATATATATATATATATATGGCCCATAGTGTCTCAGAACTATTTTAGGTTAGATCCTTGTTGAATGAGATTGTGATAGATGTAGAGGAGCCCATGATGTTGTATTGTGATAATCAAGCTGCAATCAATATTGCCCATAATTTAGTTTAGCATGATAGGACAAAGCACATTGAAATTGATAGACACTTCAAAAGAGAAATGGTGACAGCCAGAGAAGTTTGCCTACCATATATCTCATTTGAATTACAATTGGTTAATGTCTTCACCAAAGGGGTTGCAAAAAAGAACAAGTTTGAACATGATCTATGCAAGTTGGGAATGTGTGGCATTTACTCCCAACTTGTGGGGGAGTGTCGAGGATTCTGTGCAGATTTATGAGTTAATTTTATTAATTATTTGTTTAGATAGGTAGTGGGAATCACAACACACTTGTTGGGACCCTTTGGAGTCTTTTAGAGCACATCTTTTAAGTTCTTTATTGAGTTTTATGTTCAACCGCCATATAAGGGCATACTTGTCATTGTATTTGTTTTTACCTTAAGTATAAACAGTAATGAGAGGGGCGGCTAGAACTGATTGCTCTCTCATTCTTTTCTCTACTCTTCTTCTTTCTCTCAAGAACACTTCCTTTCTTTATCTTTTTTATAGGTTTTTTGTTTTTGTAGATTTGTACTCCTAGGTTTGAATTTGTTATTACAATGAATTGTAGCAAGAGGAGTGACAGGGGACAAGGTTGGGGATGATGCAGAGAAGGGGCAAGATAGAGAGAAAAGAAGTGGATAAAAAGAGATAGAGAATGAGAGAAAGATAAGAAATGATGGAGAACCACCACTATTGGAAGTTGCAACAATAGGTAGGATTAGAGGATGGTGAAACCGAAGAAGAAGAAGAAGAAAAAGAAGGAGAGAGAGAGGGGTAGTTTTCCACCAATTTTTTAGAAGATGGAGTTTTATATCGATGTTATTGGTGGTGACTTTCCACTGATTTTTTATGTAAAACTTGCCTAGAGTGGAGTTTTACACTCATTTGTGATGTAAAACAACAGCCCATCCAAACACTAGCAACCCAGATCTCTATTTACACCTCAAACAAACGTGATCTTGATGTTTTCAATATTTTGTTGGATTTTACTAGACACATTTATACTCAATGGAACAAAAAAATACGTAATCTCTCTTATTATTATTATTTTTGTTAATAAAAACCCTTGCATATGAGTCATATATGCTCATTTTTTTTCACAAAATTCTTTCAACCACAACACACATTACATAACATTGTTCAAGGGTGTCGTGAATTTCAGCAAAATGTGATTTAAAATCACATCATGGTGGGGCCTATAATTTAAAATAGATCACACCCATTAAGATCATGGCACAAAAAACCTACATTGGTGAACTCTTGGACTATAAGCTTGTTTTTTTTTTTTTTTTTATCTTCTAGAATTTGTGTTTGGATTAGCCGAAGCATTCCTTTAGACCATTGCATAATTCAATGTTAAAAAAAAAGGGAAAAATTTGCTTAAACCTTTCCTATGATTTTTGACAATTACTTAGACCTCTCCTATATTTTGACCCTTGTAAAAACCTAATTTCACGTTTCAAATAAATATGCAAATACACAACTTCCATGAATGGTCTTGATAGCAAACATTGATGTTATGTTTTAAAGTGTTTTAAAATCTCATTTTTGCCCATGAAAAACCTTTACTGGAATAAAGATTTATTGAATAACCCCAAGAAAGGTGATTCACTTTTGTTTAAGTGGGTTTTATTGCTCAATTCATCAAATGACATTCATTTGAATAGAGAGCAACCATGTTTTCTTTTTTTACACATTCATAACAATGAGGACATGATCATGATTTCAATGTCTCCATTACATGGTATTAAGCACAAGGGGTGCATTTGCATATTTAATTGAAGGCCTGTTTGGGAGGGCTTAAGCTTTGATTAAGTTGCTTTGCAAAAGTTGATTTATCGGCTGAATGAAATCAAAAGTTATCAAAGGTTTTTCACAAAACTAGAAGCTGCTGTGTTTTAAGTATTATTGTGAGAAAACAGGGGGGGGGGGGGAGCACAATGTAATTTTCTTTAAAAAAAAGAGTGGTGATCCAATAAGTGTGATCTTTGAATATGTAAAACGTATTTGTTTTTAATTGGGCCGAAAATTGAATAAAAATGATAAAGCAACTAACAAACGCTCATTGACAACAAAAATGTTGTAATTATTATTTTCTTGCTAGAATGTTGCATCCAATTCGTGATAATTGCTTTGAGCGCTCATGATTACAGGCGCTCTGATAGAGTTAGCACTCAATTACAAAAGCTCACAAATTTTTGTTGTCCTATTTCGATTCGTCCCAATGAGTTATGAACACGGAAGGGTGATTCTGACTTTCTCGGTGAGAAAACGCTCATGGAATCATCACTCCAATAAACAAGCGGATGGACGCTCGTAGAGCAGAATCTTAACATAATTGAGTTAATTAACAAAAAAATGAACAGAGAATGGGGTGAGATGGTGAGAGGGTGGTGTTTCAACTTCTGGTATTGTTACAGGACGAGGACCAGAAAGAGATAGGGACCCTTGTGGTAGAAAAGGAAAAAAATTAATAATAAAAATAAAGAACAGAAAAAGAAAAAGAAAAGAAATCGGATGCCATGCACCTTCTGCGCATTTTGCAAACCCTGCAGCGCCATTGCCCAATTCAATAAGGCAGGTCCAGACTCCAGATTTATCATTTTTTTTTTCTCTCTAGAATAAAACTTGTCCGAGAGAAGGAGAAGGAGAAGAAGAAGAAGGGTTTGAGCCTCTTTTATATGTAACCCTTCAAATCCAATCGACCATTTGTAGGATGTGCTCTTGAAATTTCAGGAGGGATTTCGCTGTGTCTTCTCGCTAGCGCGGTAAATATGCTTCTCTTTGTTTTAATTGAAGTTTCTGCTGTTTCAATTCACGACCGTCTGCTTGTCCTGTTTGTTGATTCAATATCTTAAAACTTCAGTTCGATTCGGTTGCTAACCTTTGCTTTTGTGTAATTTTCTTTGGTATCTGAGTGAGGAGATTGATCTGTTGGTTCTCTTGATCTGATTCTCTTTAAACAACGCCTATAAGGATGGGGGGCTTTGGGATCAGAAGAGTACCCCCCTCTCAAGACGTATGCTTCTCTCAAATTGTTTGATGTTGTTGTTTTGATGCTTCCGTGAATTCTGAATTTCTGTTTTACTTATTTTTTTGGTTGTAATTTGTTGATCTTTTCTTTCTGGACGATATTCTGTCAATGTTAATTCTGAGGGACCTTATTGTTATTTAATCCCTTTCTGCAATTTCCGTGTATAAATTCCCTCTTATATGTTTAGGGGCTGTGGAAAAGGGTGGGATTTGGATATGTACCATGAGTTTGCTTACGGGAAGTTAATGCATTTTTTTTTTTTTTTTGAAGAAGGTAAAGTATATTCATTCAATCAAAAAGAGAACCCATGTGCACCAAGGATCTGTACAATGGGAATTTACATGAAGACCTTTGGTTTACAAAAAGAGATTATTCATAATAAAAAAAATATATAAACAGTCTATGCACACCAACCTAAGACAAAATTCTACCCTTAGAATAGCTTTTAGCTTATCTTCAGATTCGAACTTATTTAAAATTCTTGAATTTCTCTCTGATCAAATAATCCACATTACAGCATTAACAGTGGTCTTCCACACATTATAGCCTTCTTTACTCAATCCTTTCAGTTGTCAGCTCCTGAAAAAATTAATGACAGATTTTGGATTGCAGTCATTCATTCCAAACAGCTTTTTATCCCAGATCAACAGTACTTCTCAAGAGGAATGCCCCCTCCTCCGAAAAAGAAAAGCCTGAACAGCATGGACAAAGTATACAACTTATGCAATGTAGAAAATCTCATTAAAATTTGTTCTTCAAAGGCACAATCCCAATCTAGCACATTGGCTACTGAGTATGCTGACCATGCAATCCAATTGCATGAGATATTTATCCCCTTCTCGTATGCTGTCTAAATTTTTATGAATCGTCACAATCATCCCCTATCCATCTGATGACCACTTGAGAGTCTCCATTCACCTCAATCTCTTCAAATCTCACTGTCCATTGACTTCATCAATCTTAGGCTTTAGAGACATACCATAATCTTCACTCTGGAACAGCTTTTGATTAGGTTCGTGGTACTACTACATTGATGTTCCTATCAACAGCACAAAAAAGATGACCAGGGAGAAGCCATCAAAATTTAGTTTAATAGTGTTATGGGCAGAATAAAATTTGCAAAACCTTTATTCTTGGATGGGTAAAACCCTAACGATCTCTCCACGGAAATTTCTTTTGAATTCTTCTAGCATCAGTTGAAGGATCTTAGGGTATTAGTGTAATCATGACACATATCTGGGGATGATATTGTAATTTCTGGGTAATATTTGTAATTCTGGATTTATGTGGGGTCTACATCTCATTTCTGATTATCATGTTTTCGAGGATTGTATGTCATTTTTTGCATTTGATCAAATAAGAGAAATGAGCTTACCATGAGATAGAATGGGCGTATGTTGGAAATTGGTTATAGTTCCAAAATCTCCTTTTTACCATCTTGTACGGTAGCCTCTTTGTCCTGTGGATGTAGGCTATCAAACTGAACCATATAAATCTTGTGTTCCTTTAACCCATTATTTTTTCATTCTGATTTTTGTATTTTGATGTTATAGCTCCTTCACTTCTCAAGTAACATGACTATCTTGATTAGCCTAGGTTGAGATAGTATCACAGTCAATGATTAAAGGGGTTCAAGTCTGACTCAGTCTTGGTTAGTGATTGATCAAATTTATGACATCTATGGAGGAGGATAACACTTTCTGGCTTTCTACCAGACCAATTTAATATTTGTAGTATAGCGTTCTTTGTTCTCCTTGACTGTTCAACAAACTTGTATATGTGTATTACAATGATCTAGCATCATATTCATTAGAGGTCTTTGACAAAGTTTCCAATACTAGGCATATGTGTTTATGTTGTTTGTTGTCACCAAGTTGGTGATATGTGAGTTTGCACTCATTTCCATGGGTTGTTTCTGTATGTTGTTGTGAGAATATGTTTTGAGGGAATATTGTTCTACCTCAAGTGTATTGCTACTGTTGTATTTGGTGGCTGCTATTCTCTTTGGACTATAATGTCAGTATGTGAATTGAAGATGTTTGTGGAAATACTTGTTCAAGTCTGGGCAAGGTTTTAGCTAGTCAATTGTCGCTGTTTGAAGAAATGCCCATCGTTTCTGTAATCCAACTTTGTGATCTAAGTTAAAAAAAATGTCTCTCAATTATCCAGCTGTTGATTTATGATGTGACTTAAATCAACAACCCAAATTTGATGTGAAATGACTTTTTTTTTATAAGCAACAGAAATATTCATTCTTTAATGAAAGAAAATCCACCCTGCTTCCAAGCAGCATCAGACCAGGAATACACAACTAACTCCAAACTTGGAGCATAAGTCAAATGAGCAGAGGATTACAAGTAGATATCAAATGCTTGCTTTTTTACATACTGCTCCCTGGCCCAGGGCATCCCCAATCTAATTGATTTTTTGGCACCTCAGCCCTTGATAAAGAATCTGCTAGTTCATTGACACTCCTAGGCACCCAGTTGAATGAGCTATTCAAAGTGGCGGCCATAGATTGTGCCTGTCTTGCCATTGGCCTAAACTCCCAAGGGATTATGTTTTGTGATCTCACCCAACATATTATAGCTTGCCAGTCTCCTTCCACCTCTACTTCCCTCACACCCTGTGCAATTATCAATTTTAAACCCTGAAGATGAGCATGCAGTTCAGCTGTAAGAGAGTTACCTAAAGGTCCAAAACCTATAGGACCAGAAAATCCAAGCAGAAATGTAGAATCTGCCCATCGTGGTCGGTGGTCCTGAATTATTCCCCAAAGTGCCTGAATCTCCAGGGTTCCCGAGACTGCATCCATCAAAGTTGAATTTACTCTTGCCCACTACTGGTGCACACCACCTGGCTATCCTTTCAGATTTTCCGATTTCGAAAATCTGCAACAGCTTTCCATTCTCTTCAAAGATCATTTAGAGTGATGCCTCTGAAACCTTCATAAATCAAAGCCCAATGAGCTACTCTTATCATGGTGAGCTCAATCACCTCCTCCACTTTACTCTCCTTTTCCTTGAACAATCTAGCATTTCTTTCATTCCACAACCCCCATAAAACAGTCCATGAGAGCATTGCCATAAATTCTTTTTGTCTCTTTGTTGTGCATCTTAGGCTATTAGAGCTGAAAAGATCCTTGACTTCTATTGATGCCATCTACATGTATACAAAGAGAAAAAGATACCTGGGCAGCAAAGGCACATTGCAACAGAATGTATTTGGTGCTTTCCCCCCTCTTCAAACAGAGGACACACACATGAGGAGAGAGACACCAGTTCTTCCGCTTCCTTTGGAGTCTATCCAAGGTGTTAATAACTTGACTAGCCCCTTCCCAACCAAAAATCTTTATTTTGGGAGGGATAGGGTCACCACAACTCTTTTACTGTGAACAGGTTTGTGTCACTGGGTTAAGGGTGCAAAAAAAAGAAGCACAAGTAAAAATACCATTAACATTGGGTGTCTACACTCTCCCATCTACTCTAGGACATAAGTTCACCTCTTGAACTGTATTCAGTAAGGTGGTCATCTCACTCATTTCTAGATCCCTCAAAGCTTTCCTCAATCCCAAGTTCCACACTAACCCACTCCCATCAAAGGACACCAACTCAACAATAGGTTTATTTTTGAAGATAGAAATGTTGTAGATTTTGGGAAGTGTTTGGAGAAAGGTGGAATTTCCCCACCAAATATCTTCCCAAAACTTCACCTTAGAGCCGGAGATGGTATCTACCTTATGTTGCATGAAGGTGGGGAGGATGGTCAAAATTGCTTTCCAAGGGCTCCTCAACGTAGTACTTCTAGCAAGGCCTGTGTCTCACCCATTTGAGTGTAGCCCATGGGTGTTTTTGATTACTAAATGCCACGATTTTCCTCCTGAAGGAACCTCCACAACTATTTATCCAATATAGCCATTTTTTTTTTCATAACCCTCCCAATTCCTAAACCACCCCCTCTTTAACTTTACACGCCTCCTCCCAATTCCTGAGATGATCCTTTTCATCACTTCCCAGGTCCAACAAAAAGTCCCTAAGGCTGTGTTGGGTTGCAGTGCAATTTTATTTGCACTAGGTCCAACAAAATTAAACCAGAAGTTTCTCATGATCTTTGAGATTCTAGATGACGCCATATTTTTCTCAGCACAAAACATGTGGTATTTGTCCACACTCTTGGCTAGGTGTGCATGTGGTTCGGTTAACCGGACCGTGGGCTATCTTTTGAAATTGAACCGGTCCTACCAGTTTTTGCAATTCTCTAAGCTGAAACTGAACCAGTACCACCGGTTAACTGGTTTCAGTTTTTAAGTAGTTTGGTTCTTTGGTTTTTTTGGTTTTTTATATTTATAACATATATTATATTACAAATAATAATGATATATAATATATTATATATTATAAATAGATCATTATAAATATAATATATGTATATATTTACATATATAATGCACATATATTTATATATAATATAGATCATTTGTGCCATATATAATATACATATAAATAGATATACTGGTTGGTTCGGTTTTGTTTTTCAGGTTTTTATGAGAACTCCTACTCTTGGCCAAATAGAGGAGAACAAGAATAATCTTAGAAGTGTCCAGAAATAGTTGACCCTCACCTCAAAGAGTCTCTTATGTATTAAAAGATATGTACAGTTACAAGAATGAAGAATGCCCATCTAGGGCTGAAAGAGAAAAAAGAATACAAGTAATGTAGTGTACAACAAGGACTATACTAATAAGATACATTAAGTCACAGAATCTCCATGGTATTAAAGTCTTCAGCAACACAACGTTCCCCATCACACACTCTACTTACGTTGTACAATTCCACTTCCACCCAAAGATTCTCCCTTTCTCTACAAGAAGTAGGACCCATACACATTAGTTAACCATCATTCAAAATCATCTCCTTTATCTTTGAACTTCATTGTCACTAAATAAGTTCCTACAATTTCTTCCATACAATCTCTCTTATTATCCTCCCACACAATCAAATCTCCCTCCGATGAACCCATTGTAGGTAAATAAACCCACTTCTTTTTCCTTCCCCCAAACACTTCTCTTTTTTCTTTTTTGATCAGCAATAGAGAAAAGATTTCATTAAATAGAGGAAATATAGATTACAACAAGTTGTGAAACCCCAAGTACTTCTCATGCACCTATCATTCTCTATTTCTAATTTAATTTCTTGTAAAAAAATCATTGATGGTCTTATTCTCCTCAAAAAATCTTTTTATATTCTCCTCTTCTTGGCACTCCCTAAGGCTCTTACAATCCATCTAATCATCTTCTTTGGCAATCTTTTGGCCCCTTGTTCCCTTCCCTGTGGATCTCTTTTTTCCTCTTCTTCTCTTATACAATTTTCTCATTCTAATTCCTAAGGAAGTAAGCATTTCCACTTTTAATCTTTTCCTTTTTAACATTTTCTCCCCCTCCCTTTGTTTGATAACTCTAATTCCCATTAAGGGTGGATTTGAGCCGAGCTGAGCCGAATACTTGGCTATTCGAGCTCAGCTCGCTGAAATTGTGTTAGGCTCGAGCTCGAGCTCGGCTCGGTTCAAAGCTCGCAAGTTCGAGCTCGACCACAAGCCAACTTTTTTTCTAAAAAGTAAAATTTATACATATAAAAAATCTATTTTTTTTATTTTACATACAAAAAATTAAGAATTATAAAATTTATTTATTATTATACATATAAAAAATAAAAAATACATATAAAAATGTTTTTATTTTACACAAAAAACTAAGAATTATAAAAATTATTTACTATTATACATAAAAATAAAAATATTATTATATATAACAAAAATTATTTATTATATATATGTATATGTATATGCATGTATGTATATATTTATGCATCTATGCATGCAATAAAAAAATATTGATTTATTATACTAGGCTCAATTAGGTTCGCGAGCCTCATAAGCTGAGCTTCACTAGGCTTGAGCTTGGCTCGAATAGAAAATGAGCCTATATATCAGGCTCGAGCTCGACTAAAATGTCAAATCTCGGTTTAAACCGAGCCGAGCTCAAATAGCTCGTGAGAAGCTCGACTCGTGGCCACCCCTAATTCCCATTCCATTAGTGAAATTTTGAATTTCTCTTCTCTCCTCCTTTTCCTCCTTGTCCTTAGCCCTACAATTCTCATTCTCACTCTTCTTCTTCTTTGTTCTTTGACCGTCTTCTCTTTCCATTTTACCTAACTGCTCCTGTCCCCCCATTCCTTCCTCTAAATATTCTACCATTAATCTCCAAATCCTTTCCCCAAACTCCCTCAGTTGTTCAGTTTCATCTGACCTTTGACCCAATCCTTCCCCCGTCAACCTTGCCTACAGTACTGTGACATTTTTGAACAATTTTGGCCATCTCCCTATCTTTGAAGTTCACACAAACTAGAACAAACATGAGAAGTAATAGGAAATACTATATGGGAAACATTTGTACCTGCCTTAGTTTTTCTTTTTCAACCACAAGTCATAGGTGATGACAAGCCATTGCTTGTAATTCCAATGTAAAAGGCAAACAGCCTAGGTCTTGAATGGGCTTTTTTTTTTAATCAGTAACAATTGGTAAAAATGTTGTACCATGCAGAAGAGATGGTTGAAGGTTGAATCAAAGAACTTCTTACTCGAAGAGATTTGGACTAAATAGGAAAAGGGTTTGAAAGTAAAGGAAGGACAGAAAATGATTGTATTGCTAGTAGGTGATGCAGTTGAATGGGTTAAAAACTTCATTGAGGAGGCTATCACAAGAAGAAGAGAAATACAGCCGGAAAGATTCGAAAGCAAAAGAAGATAGAAGATTTTATACAAAAAGGAAAAGGAACGGAAATGGTTATTTCATACACTTCATGAGTATTTTGGACCAATGTTTTAAAACATGGAGGCGTGACGCGAGGCATTCCACTACCTAGAGGTGTGTGGCATAGTTCAGAATGTAAGAGGCGTAAGCCTCCCGAATACAAGGAGGCTTACGCCTCCTTAAGAGGAGGGAGGGGGATGAGGAGGAAGAAGAGGAAGAAAATTTTCATTTTTCTTTATTTTAAATAAAAATTTTTTATATTAAGAAAAATGAAGATGCATGGCACTAGTTGAAGGGAGGGCAAAGCCCCCCCAGCCAAGGCCCAAGGGGTTCTAGGGCTTAGCCCCCAACCCACTTTCTTTCCCCTTATCTTCCCTTCCCTTCCCTTTCCTTTTCTTTATTTTTCTCCTTCTTTTTCTTCTCCTTTCCTTTCCTTTTTTTTCTCTTTTCTTCTTTCTTTTTTCTTGTTTTTCTTGTCTTTTTACATGAGGTGTGCATGAGGCGTACGCCTCTAGCATGCTTCATGAAAAAAGCATATGAGGTGTACACTTCAGAGGTGTCAACTCCTCTAGCATATGCCTCAGGGCGTTTTGGGGGCGCCTTGTATGCCTCCTCCCATGCTTTTTAAAACACTGTTTTGGGCTGGGTAGAAAATAGCTAGTTTGCTTTCCTGAAAAAAGAAAAAGCGAAGGGTGGATAAAACTGGTAATGGTGCTTCAAGATTTTTTGGGAAAGGAGGATAAAACACATTTAGTTACTACAAAAGATGAAAGGAAGGAATTAAATAATATAATGAGAGAGGGATTTACTTATAGAGAGGAGATGGGTATGGCTGAAGATCTCTCACTAGTGGTAGGTTTTGTTAATAAAGGTAAGACATAAGATGATAATTAACCAAGGGAAGGAGTGTTGAGAGCAAAGGTTAGTTATTGTTACCAAGCAATAGGTGGAAGATTGGAGTGGAGTAGTTATTTCAATTCAAAAAAGCTTAGGTGTTAAAGGGATGATGATCATTACCCTGTTTGAGGAATGTAAGGCTTTTTTTGATTTTTTAGATGAGATAAAACTAGAAATTGAAGCAGTATCTGTTCAAGCAAAGGAGAGTCAACAAACGATATTAAGATGGTGTCCAACCTCCAATGCAAGGAATTTTCACTTGGAGGATGGAGTGATGGTGGGCATTTTAGGTCTTCCTTTTCAGGTTTGGGTAAAAGAAACATTCAATTCCTATGCTATGATTTGTGGCGGTAGGTTAGTGGGTGTCTTTCTTCATGATCTTCATTCGGCCACTATCAGACTGAATGAGGTAAGGCCGGAAAATATTCCAAGGAAAGTTGAGTTTGTTGCTGGGAGTTTGAGTTTTCTAGTTTGGTTTTTGACCTCCATTGGGGTAGAGCTCTGGAAGGAGGGTCATAGAGGAGGAGACGAGAAGGTGGAAGATGAGGTCTTACATGGCAAAGAATGGTTGGAGAGTTTAAATGGTAAAGAGTAATTTCACAGAATTGGAAAAACAACTTTTTGGAAGAGCAAAAGTTGGGGAACCTTGTATCAAGGATAGGGGTTTAAGGAAAGAAGTGGAAGGGAGAGAAAGAGAAGATGATCATTACCCTGTTTGAGGAATGTAAGGCTTTTTTTTATTTTTTAGATGAGATAAAACTAGAAATTGAAGCAGTATCTGTTCAAGCAAAGGAGAGTCAACAAACGATATTAAGATGGTGTCCAACCTCCAATGCAAAGAATTTTCACTTGGAGGATGGAGTGATGGTGGGCATTTTAGGTCTTCCTCTTCAGGTTTGGGTAAAAGAAACATTCAATTCCTATGCTATGATTTGTGGCGGTAGGTTAGTGGGTGTCTTTCTTCATGATCTTCATTCGGCCACTATCAGACTGAATGAGGTAAGGCCGGAAAATATTCCAAGGAAAGTTGAGTTTGTTGCTGGGAGTTTGAGTTTTCTAGTTTGGTTTTTGACCTCCATTGGGGTAGAGCTCTGGAAGGAGGGTCATAGAGGAGGAGACGAGAAGGTGGAAGATGAGGTCTTACATGGCAAAGAATGGTTGGAGAGTTTAAATGGTAAAGAGTAATTTCACAGAATTGGAAAAACAACTTTTTGGAAGAGCAAAAGTTGGGGAACCTTGTATCAAGGATAGGGGTTTAAGGAAAGAAGTGGAAGGGAGAGAAAGAGAAGAAATGGAGAGAGATCTGATCTTTGAAGAGGCTACAAGATGGAGAAAGGCCGTGAAAGTGGAGGCTAAAGACTTCATCTTTGAGGAAATAAGAATCAGAGGGTGTTACAGCATAAAGATAAGGGAATCTAAGAAGGCTACAGTTCTGGTGGAAGGCTTAGAGACGGCAGAATGGATTAAGAATTTCTTGAATGAAGCAGCAACAAAAGGAAAACAAAGTCAGGTAGAAGATATGTAGTAGAAAGTAAACAGAATGCAAAAGGGTTGTTCATCTCCCTAACTGAGCTCTTCGACAAAGGAATGAAACAAATGGTCGGTTTCACTGCTGGGAAAAACAGTCAAGGGTGGTGAGGAGTGGTTGAGATTTTAACTGCATTCATAGGTTGAAGGAGTCTACAGCAGGAGAAAAAAAGAAACTGTAGAAGAAGGCAAGGGATTATTTGCTGCAAACTCATCAGTATTGGAGGATGAGAGTATCACCCAGGGTTTTATAGCCATGGCATACATCAACAGTAACTCTTTATTAAATGCAAGCTTCAGTATAGATCACTGGAATAAAATGTTAGTGGTTGAATCTAAGAATCTGATTAAGGATTGGAGGTCGGTTGCTGATATCTTGATGTGCAAGTTGGGATCAAGGAAGACTTTCATATTAACTCCCTTCAACAGTAAGAAGGCAGTATTGGATCCTCTTGAAGACTTGGTGGAAATTGAGGCTTTGAGTTTTCAAGAGGATATGGGATCCTTTACTCTGTATAAATGGTCTCCTTCTAATTAAATCTTATGCCATTGAAGATGGAGTGATAGTCAGGTTAATTGAGCTGCCTTTCCATCTTTGGAAACATGATGTGGCCTTCTTTATTGCTTCATTATGTGGGGCTCGGCTTGGTGGGGAGTTTTGGGGAGATTTGCGCTCTGCTGCCCTGTTACTGAATGGAGTTAAACCAGAAGTCACATGCTCCCTAAAAGACATACATGACTAAAGCTGGCCAGTTGATAGACGATGTAATTCATCCAGCATTGTCCCCATTCGAGCTCCTCCAAGTCTGTGAAGACTTCGAACCAGAAAACATGATCATTACAATGGGTTCCTTCGAAAAAACTCCCTCGTCCCTCTCAAGGTCGTTGCAATCCCATGTTTGTTTGACATAGTGATCTTGACAACGAAGATGATATGTCAACACAAGCTGAGGGCGATTCAGATTCAGACTCAAAAGACACTCTAAGCCTTGGAAGCGTGAATCTACAAGGCAAGCCACAAAGGAGTTGTGGGAAGATGAAAGTTTAAACACAGCTCCTCTTTTCCTAGAGGAGGAAGTTTCTGTTTCGGAAGGCCTTGGAAATGTGAATAAGGGGAATCTAGCAGCAACTATAGAGGACGGTCAGGATACAAATACTCTAGCAACCAAATCTATTCCAGGAAAGCAACTATGAAAAAGTTTCAGTATGGTGGGCAGGAACCTTCTTTGCAGGTTTATAAAGAAGCACACACAGAGGATAACCCAGGAAAGGTTTCCTTAAATACAGAGGTTGACAAGGTTACGATCGAACCAAGCTTAAACCCACAACTGATTCAGTCAGAGGGAATGATGTTTGTCCAGAATTCTAATACTGATACCCCAACACATTCTGTAGCCCATTCACTCCCTGATAGGCCAGGTACGTTTGTCCATTTGGGTTTTGATACTAACTTGGGTTCTGTGCCTGAAGCAGGTGCCTTGGCATCCCAGTTAGACAGAACAGCTGGAAGTGAGGGAGTGGAGGTGGAGGGGGTTGGATGTGATATAGGGGAAGAAAGCTCTTTATCGAGTAAAAGGCAGGTGGAGGAACTAGAGAGCATCTGGGAGCAAATTTGTGCCTTGCTGGAAGAATATAAACAGAAAGAGCATGTGGAGGCAATGCCAAAAAAGTCAGAATGCATTGGGACCACCTGTAGTGAGAAGAAAGGAAGAGGAAAAGTCAAGAGTGCAAAGGAAAAACATTCTAATAAAAGCAGAAAGAAAAAGAAAAGATCAGAAGTAGAAAGGTTATTCTCAGACATTGAAGGGGATTTAGAATTCAGTGGAAGAGGGAAAGGAGGAAGGCTCCTAAGTGAGGGACAGAGGGTGTCAGGAGGGTGTTTTTTTACAACTGTGGTGATGAAGATCATTAGCTGGAATGTGAGAGGTTTAGGAAGTGCAAGGAAAAGAAGGTTGATAAAGGATTTGCTAAGGAGGGAAAAGCTAGATATTGTATTAATATAGGAAACCAAACTAACAGATTTAGATAGAAGATGGGTTAGAAGTGTGTGGAAAGCAAGAGGTGTGAATTGGTGCTCAACTCCCTCCTGGGGACCCTCTGGGGGTATAGTTATGCATTGGAGAGAGGATGTGGTAGAACCATTAGAGGAACTGATAGGTAGTTTTTCTGTCTCTTTGAAGTTCAAGATGGTGGAGGATGGTTTTACTTAGGTGTTAACCAATGTGTATGGGCCAAATAATTATAGAGAAAGAAATGAATTGTAGGAAGAGCTTCACGGGATTCAAGGGTTATGGGAAGGTCCTTGGTGTTTAGGTGGAGATTTCAATGTAATAAGGTTCCTAAATGAGTCAAACAATCCCTAACAAGCTATCACTACTAGCATGAGCAGGTTCAATGATTTTATCAATAATTGTGATTTAAAGGAATTTCCTTTGCTACAAGCCAGCTTTACTTGCTCCAACTTTTAGGAGAACCCATCTTGCTCAAAATTAGATAGATTCCTTTTCAATGAAAGTTGGGAAGCACACTGGAGGAGTTTGGTGGCTAAGGCTTTGCCTAGAGTTACCTCAGACCATTGCCTTACCGAGCTAGGCCAAGAAACTTTTGGTGGTGGACCTAAACCTTTTACGTTTGAGAACATGTGGCTAAGACATCCAGACTTTATGCCAAAGGTTGAGGAATGGTGGAAAGAAGAGATTAGGGGAGTGAAGTGGAAAGGGGTGAGGTTACACAAGAAATTAAACAGTTTGAGATCTAAACTAAAAGATTGGAATAGGGAGGAATTTGGTAGGGTGGAAGAGCTCAAAGCTAAATTGTCAACTCAAATTGAGGATTTAGACTCAAAGGAGTATCAAAGGATCATGAGTGTACAAGAAAGAGAGTTGAGATGGAAGTTGAAGAAAGAACTAGAAGAGGTCCTTTTGAGGGAGGATATCTCTTGGAGGCAAAAATCTAGGCATAAGTGGATTAAGGGGATGGGAATACCAAGTTTTTTCATAATATGGTCAATAGGAGGAGGAGGAAAAATCTTTGTGGCTAAGCTTGAGGTCGAGGGAGTGAAAATTGAGTCTCAAGAGGAGATAACTAACTGTTTTGTAGCCCACCTTAAATCCATTTTGAGTAGACCTTTGGGGAGTTGGGTGAGAGTGGTGGATTTGGATTGGCCAAGTTTATCTACCTTAGAGATGGACTGGTTGGAAAGAAACTTTGAAGAAGAGGAGATAAAGAAAGCTGCCTTCTCAATGGATAGATCCAAGGCGCTTGGACCTGATGGATTTACTATGGCCTTTAATCAAGACTGTTGGAACATTATCAAAGAAGACTTGTTTGAGGTTTTTAGGGAGTTTGAAAACAACCATGTTATTAGTTGGGGGATAAATGCTACCTTCCTAGCTATTATCCCTAAGAGACTAGATGCAAAACATCCTAAAGATTTCAAGCCGATCAGTTTGGTGACCAAGATATACAAGATTGTGGCAAAAGTGCTATCGTTGAAACTCAAAAAGGCTTCCCTCTCTCATTACTCAAGCTCAAGGATCCTTTATACAGGGTAGACAAATTATAGATCAGGTCCTCATAGCAAATGAATGTGTGGAGGAGATCAAGTAATCAAGGCTTTGTTTGTAAGTTGGATATTGAGAAAGCCTACGACTTGGTGGACTGGAACTTTTTATTAGAAGTGTCAAGGAAATGTGGATTTGGGGATAGGTGGTGTAGTTGGGTGAGTGGTTGTATAACCTCTTGTTATTTTTCAGTTCTAGTTAATGGAGGGGTCAAGGATTTTTTCCCATCTTGTAGAGGGTTAAGACAAGGTGATCCACTTTCACCTTTCTTGTTTACACTCTTGGCAGCTGTATTTAGCAGAATGATTTCTAAAGTAGACAGGGAGAAGCTAATAAGTGGTTGGAGGATAGGTAGAAATAATGTCCCAGTGACCCACCTTTAGTTTGTGGATGATATTATCATTTTCTGTGAGGGGAGAGACTTAAGGAGAGTGAGGAACCTGAAATCTCTTATTAAATCCTTTGAGTTTGCCTCCAACTTGTCAATCAACCTTGATAAAAGTTGCATGGTGGGAATCAATTTGGAGGGGGAGATAGAGGATATTGTAGATTGTTGAGGATGTTCTATGTCCCATTGGCCTTTGACCTATTTGGGGCTTCCTCTAGGAGCTAACCCTAAAGAAAGTCGATTTTGGTATCCAATTGTGGAAAAGTTTGAAAAGAGGTTGGCATCCTGGAAGAAGAGTTATATTTCTATAGTGGGTAGAGTGACATTGATTAGGACTACACTTGCTAGTCTACCGATTTATTTTCTATCGGTATTCAGGATACCCCTCAAGGGAAGCTAAGAAGTTAGAATAATTGATGAGGGATTTTTTGTGGGAGCCAGGGGAAGTGAAGAAAGACCATTTGATTAGGTGGGAGATAGTTAGCAGAAGCAAGGAGGAAGGGGGACTAGGACTAGGTAACCTAATTCATAAGAATGAAGCTCTGCTAGGGAAGTGGTTATGGAGATGGCCTTTGGAGAGGGAGAGACTGTGGCACAAGGTGGTGACTAGCATTCATGGCTGTTTGGAGAATGGATGAGATGCTGGGATATCTTGACGGGCGATCCTTACAATACCGTGGAAGGCTATACCAGGGGAAGTGGTTATGGAGATGGCCTTTGGAGAGGGAGAGACTGTGGCACAAGGTGGTGACTAGCATTCATGGCTGTTTGGAGAATGGATGAGATGCTGGGATATCTCGACGGGTGATCCTTACAATACCATGGAAGGCTATACATGGGATTCTTCCCATTTTCTCAGTCTGGTCAGGTATTATGTCTACTCTAGAAGTAATGTTCTTTTTTGGGAAGAACTTTGGATGGGAAACCAACCCCTTAAAGACCTTTTTCCATCTCTTTACTCTCCGTCCCATTACAAGAAAGAGCCAATTTCCAAGTTTACCTCTTCCTCAATTTTTCCTTTGGCATTGAACTGGGATTTTGGTTTTCGAAGAGGGTTAAGTGATGATGATATTCTTGTATTTTAGAACTTTTGTCATCACTCGAGTCCACTTGTTTGGATCCCCCCAATTCCGATTTAAGAATTTGGATCCCTAACCCAAGAGGCTGTTTTACTTGCTCCTCCTTTTTCAAATTCCTTTGCTCTTCTTCTGCACCCTTGGCTTTCCTAGTTAAAGAAGTCTGTATCAGACCTATTCCCCCAAAGATTGCTGTTTTCTGTTGGGAAGTCTACTATGGTAAGGTTAATACCTTTGAAAACCTGCAGAGGAAGAGACCAAATTGGCGTGTCCTTTGTAAAACTCAAAGTGAGGACTGCTACCACTTACTGATCCCTTGTTCCTTTGTTGCAGCTCTATGGGATTGGATTTTTGGGCTGTTTGAGAGTAGGTGGAACCTACCATCTGATATTAGCTTGTTGTATAGTCCGTCTACTTTCGAGTGGCACACAAAGAGAGGGAGAATTATGTGGAAGGGTATTAGAGCAGCAATCTTGTGGACTGTCTGGGAAGAAACACCAGAAATTTTTCTGAAAAGGAAAGGAGCGTGTCAGAAGTTAAGGACTGTGTTTTGACAAGGGAAATTCAGTGGTTGAAAACATTAAACTTGTTTGATAGTTATTACTTCGATGACCTATGGAGGAACTTGTTAGCAGGAGCCAATGCTTCTACTAGGAATAATAGACTTTTAGTACAATGGGAGCCACCTGGGGAGAAGTTCATTAAGCTGAATTTTTATGGGAGTAGTAGAGTTAACCCTGGACTCTCGGGTATTGGAGGAGTTCTGAGAAATAAAGACAGTATGACCATATCCTTATATTCAAGGCCTGTGGGTCTGGGATACTCTATAAGGGCTGAACTGCTTGCTGCGGTACAAGGTATCCAGCTTGCAAACCAGTTAGGGATAGAGCACTTACTTATTGAAGGGGACTCTCAAGTGGTGGTGGGATGGCTGCTGAATCCGAATTCCGTGATTTGGGGCTATAAAGACCTCTTTAAAAAAGGCAAATGGCTAACAAGAAATATGACCGTCAGATTCCAGTGGGTAGGCAGATCAGCAAACTCTATGGCTGATTCACTTGCTAAACAGGGGGTTTCTCGGGACTCTTTATTTGGGGCTACCTTGTAATCATGTTCATCTGATCTTGTAATGCTATAATCAATCTTAAAGGAAAGCTCACATTTCATGCTTTTCCTTGGGTTGCCTGTAACACTTATTTTCTGGATTAATAAATTACTTATTCATTGATAAAAAAAAAAAAAGAAGGGGAAGCAGAGTGTGGCAAGACTTTTAAACAAATTTTGACAGGTGGGAGTGGGTTAGATGATCAAGGGAAAAGACAGTTTGTTGTAGAAGATAGAGGATTATGATGAAGGGCTCAACAAGATGCGAGTGTTTATTTTGAGCAGGCAAACCTGATCACCACACGCCAGAACTTAATGGGTCACATGGGCGGATCAGAAGCTGGGACCTCAATTGAAGGGTTTAGGGTGTGTAAACTTGAATCAAATTGGTGGGCTGGCTAATATTTTGAAGCCCAGAAGGGAAGGATCACATGACCCCTTCTATAATACAAGCATGTGAGCTCAAGTTTGTTTGGGCTTCTAATACACCACAGTAATGGTCTATTGTTGTCTTTATCAGACATGGTAAAGAAAACTGCAGCAGACTTGAAAGCTTATTGGTCTTTGTGGAAAGTTGTAGAGAATTCACTATGGGACAAAGAAGGGTATGTTTGGCATATAACTAAATACTTTTATGGAGGAAAGGAGATGCAATTGAAAGAAACTAGACACTACTAGTGATTGCCCAAGTAAGAAGGGTGTGCTTGACTAATCTAAGGAGGGGACTGTTTTGGCTGTGGAAGAAGTGGTTGACAAGGATGAGAGAGAAGGAGATGGGGCTTCCTTTTCAAAAGATTTTAAAAGTGAAAGGAAATATAGAACAAAATCATTGGTTCAAGATAAGGAGGTTGGAAATGAAAGTAATGAAGTATTGGAATCAAGTGATGATGAAATTGTTATGGATGAAGTCCATCAAGTTGGTAGCTCAACTGATTTGGAATTGGTGGTGAACGAAAGGTGGAAGTGAGCAAGATTCTAGGTGTTCGATTTGTAGGGGTCAAGGAGTTAGCAAGGAGAAACTTTTAGGAAATTGGAAGAAAAATATCCAATGCCTAAGGAGGGGATGGATCAAGAAGCTGGAAGACATTGCTTAAAAGATGGTGAAAGTTTTAGTGACTAGGATTTGGTTGGAATGGATGAGGATGCTGCTGGAGATATTTGGGAGGAGATTGTAGGTTAGAGTTTTGAGAAGAATGTGGTGTTGGAGCCTTGTGGAAGAGAATTTTTTTGGAAATCGGTGGGGGTTAATCCAAAATTTGAAAGCTTTTGGAAATTGGCGATAGAAAGATTTGCTAAAGAAAATTAGCTTTGTGGAAGAGAAGCTACATCTTTATGGGAGCCTGGGAGGAAGAGTTACTTTGATCAAGTCCACCTTAGCCAACCTGCCTACCTATTACCTATCCACCTTTAGAATATCGGGTAAAATAGCAAGGCAATTAGAAAAATTTATGAGAGACTTGTTGTGGGAACTAGGTGATGGAAAAAAAGACCACTTGATAAATTGGGAACAAGTTTGCAAGCCAAAAGAGTAGGAAGGACTTGGCATTGGAATTTGATTAAGAGAAATATAACTCTCCTAGGAAAGTGGCTTTGGAGATTTCCTCTAGGAGATAGGTTGTGGCATAGGGTCATCGGAAGCATTCTTGGTGTGGCCGAAAATGATTGGGATGCAAGACTGGCATTTCATGCTTCTTCAAGATCCCCTTGGAAAGCAATGATAGAGGTATTACCAACCTTTCTTAACTTCACTCATTTTGATGTGGGATGTGAGGAGAGAATCTTATTTTGAGTGTATCTATGGATTTGGGACATGCCCCTTAAGTTCCAATTTCCTATACTCTACTCTTTGTCCAACTACAAGGTTGATCTTGTTTCTAAATTTGATTTGCTCTTGAAACATGGGTTGAACTAGGATTTTGGTTTTAGAAGAGGTTTGGGGAATAGTTAGTATGATTCCCTTGTTCTCCTACTCACAAAACTGGAAAATGTCTTTTTGGATCAAAGCACTTTAGATGGTAGAATTTGGTTTCAAGATCAACACCCGTGACTTGTTTTAGAAAGGAAGGCCAAATAAGTGTCTCTCTCCTCACATGTGTTTCCTTTGCAAGGATAGCAGTGTGACCCTTCCTCATTTATTAATCTCCTGCTCCTTTGTGTCTTGCACTTGGGAATACTTTTGTTCTATTTTTGGCTGCAGATGGGTTCCCCCACAGGATGTGGTAGGTTTATTCAACGCCAGTTTCTTGAGGCAACAGAAAAAGAGAGGATGACTTATGTAGAGAGTAGTAAGAGTAGTGGTGGTTTGGACTGTTTGGGAAGAAAGAAATCAAAGGATCTTTAATGAGAAGAGTAAATGAAAGGAAGAACCGATTGAAGCCATAACAGTTAAGACTACACATTGGATAAAAACTTTGGACCTTTTTGGAGAATTCTCAACCAATAACATAATAAGGTCTTGGACTTAAGTGGCGAAAATAATTAGGCACATAGAAAGTATAAGATTGGAATGGAAACCTCCAGCTATATAAATAAGCTGAAGTTTTACTTTAATGGCAGCTCATTGGGCAATCCAGGAAGAGCAGGCACAAGGGGAGTATTTAGAAACAACCAAGGAGTGGTAGTGGCCTTGTTTTTGGCACCAATTGGCTTTGGAGACTCGGTTCAGGCCGAAATATTGTCTCTCTTACAGGGAATGAGACTTGCAGTACAGATCGGAGTTAGGAATTGGAAATTGAAGGAGATTCGCAATTAGTCATTTCATGGACCAAGAAAATCAATTCAACCCCTTGGAAATACAGACATGCTTCCAGGGAAATTGATCTCCTAGCAAAGAGGTTTAATTCTAATTTCAGCTGGGTAAGCAGGACTGCAAATGGGATGGCAGATGTGTTAGCAAAACAAAGAGTTGACAGGCCTTCTTTGTTTTGGGAAAAATTGTAATATGGTGTAATTTGGGCTGGGGATTGCTTTTATAAATGTACTAAGTTTCTGATTTATTAATGAAATCCTTTCGCTGATAAAAAAAGCTTGGGAAGCTTTATTTGAACATTAAAGCTGCAGGACCATGGAAGTATTGGGGAGGCATTCTTTTCCTTGTTCTGGGCTCAGTTTGCTTTCTTTGGTTGTTGGATTCTATTGCGAGACCTTGTGGATGTGGTATACTTTTCTTTCTTTTTTAATAAATTGCATACTTTACCTTTTCTTAAAAAAAAAAAAGAAAAAAAGAAGAATATTGCAAACTGTTTTAGAAGGTTTAAGCCCTGAGGCAAGGCGCACAAATTTTGCCTCAAGGCTTAAGCCTTTGTCAGAATGAGGTGTAAGCCTCAAGTATGATGATCATTAATGATTTAATTCTCTCTCTCTCTCTCTCTCTCTATATATATATATATATATATATATATAATGCATTTTTGTAATTCAAGATATATGGAAGAAGCACTTCAATAATTCTGAGGCAAGTAAATAAAAAAGAGTAAAAATGAAAAACCAATAGGAGAAATCAAGTTCTATTAGTTTCTCTTAGTGTTTTAGGAGAGTTCAACGCAAAAAAGGCCAATTAAGTTCTTAGTTTCTCTTGGATACATGGAGCGATTTTTCTTATTATTCTAAATCCAGCATCCCAAGTTTGTTATTTTTCTCATTTCTTTTCCTAGTCGACTTATTTTCTTTTTATTGATTTATTTTGTATAGACAAATTAGCTAAGTTATATTCTTTCTTCTGAACTATTGAATGACCATAAAGCTAATATCCAATTATATGGATGATTCTTCATATGTTTCCTTTCTTCTAAGTTGGTCATTTGAATTATTTGAGAACTTTTTATCTTAAAAAAATATTTTAGAACTTTACATTTTGAAACATGAAATGTAAAATGTTTATAATCGTTAGTTGATTTGTTATTATTTTATTTAACGCTTAACTGCTGAAACTTATTGCTTATAAACTTTTATTTTATGGATATTTATACCTTCTATCATTCTAACTTGGCATATTATATATTATTTGTATGAACTTATAATCTTTAATTAATTTTATTCTTAAGCCTTGAGGCTTACACCCCGCAACGCCTTGGGGCTTGCGCCTCACCTTTTTGGGCCATTACACCTAAACTATGCCTTCAACCTTTTAAAACCTTGATTGAAAATCCTCCAAAGGATAAGAATGGCCTTCTACTAGAAGGGCATGAAGTGACAAGATGGGGAGTACATCAAGCAATGCAACTTGTGCCAATGCCACAAAGGAAGTACATCATTAGTGAGGAATACGACAGAGAACTGCTACAAGATATGCATGAAATTTCATCTTACGACTACGTATTCGCACACCTTTCGAGAGGCCAACCATGCAGCGGATTGGCTGGCGGAGTTCATCCACCAGAACGAAATATCATCCCCTTCGTTTTGTAATTCTTTGTTTTTTTTTTTTATTTGCTTTGCTGATGCATGGGGTGTAGCTTCCCCTCATGGTTTGTAAGTTCTTCCGGTATTAACAAAAAAAAAAAGAACTAATAAGTAGAGTTTGTTTTGCTGTGAAATGGTTCTGGTCAATTCAATCAGTCAGTATTGCTTACAAGTTTGTAGGAAAGAAGGAAAAGACATCCACAACTCAACATTAGATCAGTTTCAATCAACTGTTGCAGCAAAGCTGTATAAAAATGGGTATGCGTCAATGTAAATATTTTCTTTTTAATTCAGTAGTCTATAATTAGAGATCAGGTTTCCCTTGATATAATCCAGCATTCTCTCATCTCTGATCTCAACTAACTACATGCAATACCACATCTTCTTCCTCACATTGCGAAGATAGGCAGGTCAGGCAAAGGGTGCATCCATGAGAAAAAGGGCCTTGCCCAGCTCATAACGTTGATTTCTTCGGAATGAGCATCAACTTGTCTCACTAGATCTATGGTTGCATTTAACATGCACTTAATTTTTGAATTTTCTATTTTCTCATGTTCTTTCAGAGGAGTATGCAATTCTAAACAATTTGGCCTAAAGCCTAACCCTTACCAATCCTTACCTCAGGTCATAAAATCCTAAACCTTTCTTAACCAATTGTGTGTTTTGGTAGTAAATAAAAAAAATCCATTAAGATAACAGAATAAAGTTACACCAAAATTGGTGCTGAGCAATCGCCAAGTTGTTAACTCTCCTAGTCTCATTATTTGGTCATAGCCATCTTACATCAATTTGGTGTTAGAGCCATTGGTCCTGCATTAATTTGGTATCAGAGCAGTAGGTCTTACATCACCTAAGTTCCTATGATTGCAGTTGTTCTATCCCTTCTACTTATCCCACTCAACATCCTTACCTTAGCTGTGCTTCTTTTTTGAATATGCTGTCTCTTGTTTGTTTGACACTTCATTCTTGATGCCAGCACTGCTAGACTTGTAAATCACCTTTTCTTTTCATTTATAATTGAAATGTGTTCATAAAGCACTACATTTTTCTCAGTCAAATTTATGAACTGCATTAATTACCAAAAAAGCAATCATGTACAAGTTAAGCCCATGTGTTACTTGAAGTTGTTCAGAAGGGCCACTAAACACCACCCCAAAAAATAATTTTATATATTCTTGGGCTTATTGAATGCCGCTGTGTAATTTCTACAAGGTGTATCATGCTTTTCTTATGCTTCTGATAACTTATTCTCCATTTTTTTTTTTTTGCTGTACTGCAGGCATTTTCCACGAGCTTCCTGGATCTCAGATTGATAGTTTCAAATCATTGTTTAACTAGATAGTCTACTTGGTCCTTTCTGTGCTTATGGGACTTGTGAAGACTGTGGATCATATGGGAAAGGGGGGTAACCATTTGGGAAATATCTGTTACTTCCCAAATGAAGATGGCCTAGAGAGAGATGAGAGCAATGTTGTGGGTTTAGACTCAGGGGATGATTCTGATGATTGTGCAACGGAGGAAATGGGTTTTGAGTTTGGAATGCTTGGAGGTCAGATGTGCAGTATTCCTTATGAGCTTTATGATCTGCCAGATCTTAAGGAAATTCTATCCTTGGAAACATGGAATTCATGCTTAACAGATGAAGAGAGGTTCTCACTCTCCGCATACCTCCCAGATATGGACCAGCAGACCTTTTGGCTGACTATGATGGAGCTTCTTAGTGGTAATAATATGTTCTTTGGCAGTCCCTTGGTGGAACTTTTTGAGAGATTGAAAGGTGGTTTCTATCCTCCAAAAGTGACTCGTTTCAGAGAGTCTCTTCAGTTTTTGCAGAGAAGAGCATATTATCATTCACTAAGATTATACCATGAAAATATGGCCCAGACCTTCTCCAACATGAAAAGGATGTGGGATAAATGCCGGCCAAGTAGCAGTATTGAAGAAAGGATCTTTATATGGAAGGTGAGGAAGAGCCACACAGGCAAGGATCCGCTTGATCTTAATGCATATCCGGTAGATGAGGATCTGACTAGCAAGAATCTCAACTTAAAAACAGCTTTGCTCCCTTCGGCAAAGACAACAAAATACATAGATCCAAAAGGAGAAACAACCAAACTTTTGCCTCCTGTTGCCGGTGGAATGAAATTGGTCAGTTCCAATACCAGTGGAAAGGGGGTTCTGAAAATAAAGCCTGCTGGAATGGGCTCACAACAAACATGTTTCTTGAAAACAGGTTCCAATTATAATTGGGCACAAAGCCAACCTACACCAAAAGGGGTACTGAAAATAGTCCCTAAACGTTCTACACGGCAGGAACATTCAAGGACAATGTCAATATATTCAGAACCAACAAAATTGACTGAAGCTCCAGTTCTGCAGACATCTAGGTTCTCTCCTTCGCCAGCATCTCTATATAATTGGGATGTAGGGGATTATGTTGGGGAATCATCCATTCCACATAAAGTTCGTGGTAGAAAAGCTTACAGAAGTCCTGAGGTTCCTGATTACATGGATCGGCAGAGAGTGGACCTTCTAAATAGTACCATTGGACCAAGCAGAAACTTACAGAATTCTATCAGAAAGGTGAGGCGAGCAAAGAATCGATCATTTGATGCCATCAGAGATTTACAAGAACACAGCTTGTTTGGAAGTGAACCTGGAGAATGGAACAGAGATGAAAATAGTGCAAAAGGAGGCCATCTGTCATCAAGGAATTCCCTTGATGGAAGGAAGTTGGCATGTGAAAGTGAAAATCTTCGGCAGAATTTGAGAAGTAGAGAACTGTCCCAAAGTTCCCTGGAATCATTCCAATTTGGTACTGAATATTACCAAGGGGAGAAGCTTATAACACCCAAGCAAGAAAAGTATATCACCAAGCATCCAAGAATTTCAGAAGTAGCTTCAAGAATCTCAGGTGCTGGTATTGAGGAGCATGAAACAGTGAAGATATCTTCAGATCGAACAAAGAGGCATAGAGATGTCAGTAGTGCAGAAGGATCACATAAATTATGCAATCAACTTTCTATTTCTGAGGGCCTTCGAGATGGTGTGGCGTTTCCTATAACATACAAGCGAAGGAAAACCCAAACGAAGCCTGACTCGTTAGATTTTATTAAACCACTGGCTACAGGGTCTGATTATGGAGCTAAAAAATTGAAGGAAGAAAATCACCGTTTGGGGGAGAGTGTGAAGGCTGTGAAGATTAAGTTCAAGAACTGGGATGAAAAATCTCTAAACAAGCAAGGGATTGTAAATGGGTTGCAATATGGTTCTCCACCTGCCTAAAGAACAGAGAAAAAGTGGGGTTATCATTGATTGAACGTGACAATGCTTGGCTGATCTGACTGGTGCTTCTGTGGATTGCAAATTGGATTGGAAGTTCGAGTTTTGTTATATTTTCCCTGATATAAACGAGGCTTACCTGAAGGCTTCATCTAAGTCTTCCCTCATGCCAATATTTGGAACAACTTCAATGCAACATTTCCATCATGTGACTAAGGCCTTCTCATCAGGCTTCTGGAAAGGTTGCACCATGCAGCATAGTTAAAAAGGCCATAAAGCCAAGCCTGCCATGCTTATACAAGAACATGGACATGGAATTGTGTTCTGATGCATTTCTTTTCATCTTGTTCTTAAGATGAACCTGTAATGCAACGGATTTCTTCCACTTCATATGTAGAACATCATGACCAGTAGATGTTCCTTTCTTGTTTGATCTCTTGCAAGGTTATATGAGGTAACACCTGTGATTCTTGGCTCGTTCTATCTGTAAATCAATGTATATTGATTAAGTTCAGAACACCCTCTATTTTTCTTGCTTCTGAGTGATCTCTATGCGTATATTTGTAGGTAAAGATACTCATTGTTTGATTTGGTTAACGGTGTGAATTCTACTGTCTGGCGAACGCCATACCATAAGACACTGAGGTGATTCGAAGTCGTGTAAATTGAACAGAAAATGGCCTAGAAACAAGGGTTTTTCATATTAGCTCTGTATCACCATCTGCACATTGCACTTACCACCACCCCATCCTCTACTTGGATTCTCGGTCTAAGAAGTAATCAGTTTTCTACCTATTAAAAAAATGCTAATCAGTTTTCTACCCATAAAAAAAAGGATGCTTATCAGTTCTCGTTCTTTAATTTCTTTTTCTATTTCCTTTTCTTTTTGATGTTTCTGTGTAGGAGCATTAATAGACTAAATAATTATATATTATCACTTTAGCTTTTGTATCTGTCACATTTTTTTGTTTCTCCAATATACGGGCCCAGGTGCAGGCGGGTTCCATCCCAAGTCTCCGCTACAACCAATCGGCTGGCACCTTGCCTTTCTCACAATTAATTGGAACATCATAAAACAATCGTTGCATGATATTTTAAGACTTATCTTGAAATTTTCAATAATCATTGAACAATTTTATATTGGTTTCCCATGTACATAAAATCTATTTTCAGGGTCTCTTATCAAATTACCATTCAACCACATGCATGGATTCACTTGCTAGTATCCCTAATAAATATGAATGGGACATACCCTGCCATCAGGCCCCATGACTATGCTCCGACATGTGGGTAGATGATCATGATATTTATGTCCACAAATTGGAACTGACATGACACCCCACGTAATGTTATTATCGTCAAAAGAGGGATATATTTTACTCTGCCCCAGTTTTTCCACTTTGTTTGTAGTGTAAAATTGTCCTCAAATTTGTTTACGATGCAAATGCCGGTTCGATGTAAATATTTACTCTGACCCAATTTTTTCACTGTTTGTTTATGCTGTAAAAATATTGTCAAAATCGATGTAAATCTGTGGATGACAGAATATCCGTCGATACAAGCGTAAAAGTTAAGTTTGCTTCGATTTTTTCAAATTAAACTTTTACACTCATTCTTATCGGTGTAAACAAGCCATGTCATTCGTATACTTTGAAGACCACCTCGAAGAACTCCACCGGAAAAGCAACTACAATGGTAAAATCCGATCTCAGTTGATTCTTCTTTTTTTTTTTTTTTTGAAGAAATCAAGATCATAAATATTAGAAGCTCCAACAAGTGAACGGTTGAACTCTCTTCTTCAACAATTGAGCTCTGCTTCTGGAGAGAGAAAAGGCAAGAGAAAGGATAATAAAATCCAATGGCTCAGCTGGCAGGACTGAGTGGGTTTCTGAGAATTTCATTCAACAGTCAACACCAATCGTAATGATTCATTTAGATTGCAATTGGAGTCGCTGATCAATTTCAATCTGTCACACAGAAGACTACTGAAACTCATGAAGGTTCTTTCGTTGTTGAAGTCGTAACATGTGAATTAGTTAGGTTTTGGTTTGGGTGTTCATGTTGAAATCACCAAATTTGATGAGTGCTATTTACTTGTGAGCTCTGCTTCTCGGTAAAAATCAAATGCTAACCGGTTTGAGAAGTGAAACTCTCTTTTTGGTTCTTTCCAATAAACCCATTTGTCTAAATCAGAACAAAGCTAAGACACACTGGCCAGAACTAAAATTGGAAATGTATATTTCCGGCAACGCAGTCACTCTTCCAATTGTTTTCATATTATAAAACAAACGCTCACAAAGCTGCATCATACTCTGTATCGTTAAATGCCAAACAAAAAGAGCACTAAAGAAAATCTAAATCCTCTTTCATTTTGTATTCACTTGAACCAGACAAGACATCATTTACAGTGTGCAAAATTGTAGTTTGCTCCACAACCAAACGTAGCCTTAAACTCAGTTTGGAAGGAGTACAAAAACAAATGTATACAGTGCATTTATATACAAAATAATATAAAATATAAGATTTTATACTCTACATATTTGTACACCTTCCTAACTGAGCCTTAGGTTCAAAAAAATATAACGGCAATTATGAATAGGTTTTACCTTTAGATTGGTCCCACATGAAAAATCTTATACTGAGACTGGAGACCGATGTGAAAGGGGGATCTCTAACCATCTGCTCTGTCGTTTGGTTTATATGAATCACTGTCATAAATCATAATGTTTTTTGTCTCAAAGGTTTTGTGGTTCTCATCCACTGACACTTGTTTTCTGTTATGTGGGCTTTACCCTTTTATCATCCACTTGATTTTCAATCTTTGACTCTTTGTGGTGGGCACTAGACACTACTCATTACTTCTAAGTGATCGAAGTTTACCATCCAGTCTATCATCTGTATGGTGAATAAGGTAATAAGATTAAATGGTGAGGAAAACAGTACCATAACCATGGCAAATGGATTTATCTAGCCAAAGAATCTGATCTTCTGGATATAGTATACTATATGTAGGGTATGGAGAACTATGTGTATAGTGTAGAAATGGTGGTCATGGATGGTATAACACTAATGATGGATTTTAGATGTATTCTGTATATAATAATCATCCATAAGGTTGCATTTGAAAGTGATACAAATAAGTATGAATGTAAATATGTCGATCTGATCAAATTGTCAAGTCATTTGATTAGGTTTGGGTTAATTTGGTTTGGTATGGCTGAACCAATAAACTAGTCTAAACTGGACTAGAATGTGGAACCATCTTATTAGGTTTGGTTCATCTTAGGTCGGGAATGGCTGAACTGCACTAACCCAAATCGAGTTAGGCTAGACCAAAACACCAAACCATCTGATTAGGTCTTGGCTCAATTTGGGTTGAGTATGGCTGAACCACATGGCCCAAATTAGATCGAATTGGCTTAGATCAGAAAAAAAAAATACTAAACTATATAAATAGGTTTTGGTTAATTTGGGGCAGATATGGCTGAACCGAACTGAATTGGGTCGAATCAACTAGAGAACTAAACCATCTGATTAGGTTTGGGTTAATTCAAGCCAGGTATGGCTGAAGCGCACTAACCTCAACCAGATCAAAACACCAAACCATCTAGCTGGGTTTGGGTTAATTTAGGCCAGGTCATGTGAACCGTGCTAACTTAAACTGAATCAGATCCTGAGACCATTTGGCTGAGTTTGGGTTTTGGTGAATTTGGGTCTATTATGGTTGAATGGTGCCTACAATACAACGTTAGGTATTAATAGTTTTAGTTAATAATTATTTCCAATAATTATAAAAAATTAATGTATTAATTATGAAATATAATTATCAACTAAGATAAATGAAGAAACATGGAAATTAACGAGAAAATGGCTATGTAATTAACACTTGTATTATTAGCTGTCCACCCAACCTAACTAACTTTACTCAATAGGTGAGTCAACCCATTTCCATCATGCTAAGTAAATGGGCGGATTATAAATGAATGGGTTGGGTGTGGTTAGTAGGTTGGATATGAAATTGCCACCAGAAGTTTAATGTGGGTTGTTCCGGGGAAGCATGGCCCACTATTTTGGGTTGCCCACACTGTAGTGTGTCGAGCCATGCTGGCATGCAGGTCTTAGTAGGTCGTGCCTGCTTGGCATGAATCCTCCAAGAGGGGAGCCTGGCATGGTCCACGGTCCTTTTATTTTTTATTTTTTTAGTTTTTTTTATGAGTAAAAAATGGTAGAAAATTTGAAACCAGACAACAAATTTAGAAGAAAAATCTAAAAATGTTATTCCCCTTGGATTTAATGTGTACAATTGATCATATATGAAAAAATTACAATGGACTTCAGGATTGCAATAAAATAGTTTAATAAAACTGAAAATAAAATTTATAATGGGATTGAAAAAATCACAAATAATGAAATAGGTTCCAACTAAAATTCAAAATAAAAATTTACAATAATATTAAAAATATTTTACAAGTATTGAATATTCAAAAAACATTGGCTTCAATATTTTCTTCAAGTTCCACCTACAACTGCTTGATCTATATCATCCAATGGTTCATCGATTGAAGTATAGTCTCCTCCTTGATCTTGCAACTTGTCATTTGTATCTCATCAATCCCTTAGGCATATTGATGGAGGACCAGTTCACCAACCGACGACAGCTCACGCCTCTCACGTCTAGAGACCTTACGTGATCCCACAACCATAGGATAAGGGTGACAGCTCCATGCATTGGATAAGCATTGGAGGATGGTGGCTATCAGACAGTGGATATCAAAGGCAGCTTGAGGAAGATTTTGAAGATGTCTAGAAGTCCAGTTCCCAGTTGTTTTAGTTGTTTTAATTGTTTTACAAGTTTAACTCTCCTAGTTATTCTACAAGTCTATCAGGTGTATTATAAATAAGCTTGTTCTGAGTCAATAGAAGACACACACAAGAATTTTCTTTCACCATCTTTTCTCTCTCTACCAAGGCATATGCCTAGTCTTTACGTAAGGCTTCACGGACGAAGCCGCTCGATCGTCTGGTGCTTGTGTCGTCGCTCGGTCGAGTGCGCCAGGTGGTATCAGAGCGGGAGTTCACCCAGTCAGATGGCCAATCAAGACGGTAGTAGTCACAACCAACCTTGTGACGGAGATCAGGGGTTACAAGCTATTTGGAGAGCAATCGAAGAACAGCGTACAACCACTCATAACATTGAGCAACAGTTGGCAGAGATCGCTGGACAACTAAGGACTTGGTTACGAGAGGATGTTCCAAGGAATAGGGATAACGCATTGCACCAAGCCGGAGGAGACGACCACGGTAGACCAATCATCGATCCTATACCCAGGAACCCTATTCTTGATGATGATAGCGACGATGAGCTAGAATTCGGCGTTGCTCCAGTTATTCCCGGTGATGGCAAAACCGGTAGGAATTGGAAAAATCCCGACAATTTTAATCACTGCCGGAATAATGATGAATTTAAACTCAAGGTGGATATTCCTACTTTTAGTGGAGATCTAGATATAGAGGGCCTACTAGATTGGATCACCGATGTCGACCATTTCTTCGAGTACATGGAGATCCCGGAAGAAAGAAGGGTGAAATTAGTAGCTTTTTGATTGAAGGGAGGAGCATCTGTCTGGTGGGAACGAATGAGGGAGAATTGGATCAGAGAAGGAAGAGGTCCAGTTCGAACATGGAGGCATATGAAACAATTAATAAGAGGTAGGTCTTTACCTCCTGATTATGAGCAGTATATGTTTGAGTCATATCAACGGTATGCGCAGGGAACAAGAAGTGTGAACGAGTACACCTCAGAATTTCTGAGATTGGCTGAACGGAACCAGTTTTCAGAAAGTGACAATCAATAGGCAGCCCGTTATTTGAGTGGCTTGAAACCTACTATCCGAGACAGGATTGGTGTCCAGATGGTTCTAAGCATGCAGGAAGCAAGGAACTTAGCTTTGAAGGCTGAGTTAATGTTCCAAGAGAGGACCCGAACTGATAACTATCGACGGTATAGTGGGAGCAACAGCAAGCCGGCAACAGTCAACAAGAGCAAGCCAACCCAAGGAGCACCACCCTCCTACCTGCCGAGTGTAGCTAACGCCAGTAAGACCGCCATAGGAGGAAACACTCGAGGTAATACTTCAAACCCTCCTAAAGCCGTTAATCCCTATGCAAAACCTGCTCCTTTTAAGTGCTTCAAGTGCAATGAAGTTGGGCACATGTCTAGTGACTGTCCTAGAAGAAAGGCAATTAACATGGTGGAGAGGGATGAGGAAGAAGTTGATGACGACGAAGTATATTGTGGACTCGATGGAGAAGACGAAGAAGGTACCTATGATCATGAAGGGTACACGTGCGTTGTGAGGAAGCTAATGCTATATCAGAGAAGCAAAGATACCACACAACGACACCGGCTGTTTTGCACTAGGTGCATGGTACAGGGCCAGTTATTTGAATTAATTATTGATAAAGGCAGTCAGGAAAATATTATCGACAGGGATGTGGTACGAAAACTGCAACTAATTCCTGAGAAACACCCAAACCCTTACACGATTGGTTGGATCAAGGAAGTTGGGGGCATACGCGTGGAGGAACGCCGTAAGGTTCCATTCTCTATTGGTAAGTATACTGATGATGTTTATTGTGATATCATGGATATAGATGCTTGCCATATTTTGCTTGGTAGGCCTTGGCAGTTTGTTGCAGATGCCAAACACCTGGGTAGAAAGAACACATACCAGCTCGAGAAAGAGGGTGTGCGCTATACACTATTGCCCATGGTAGAAAAGAACCCAACCAAGGCTTCAAAGGCAGAAAAGAGGAATTTTTTTACCATAACACACCGCCACTCTAAGTTTGTAAGAGAATGTAAGGATACCTGTGAGGTCCACTTACAGGTGATAAAGGGGGAACACTATTTGATTGCTAAAGAATTTTTCCTCTACACCGACCATCAAGCACTTAAGTATTTAAGTAAGCGAAAGCAGTTGAAGAGTGATCTGCATGCAAGGTGGTCCGCTTTTATTGATAAATTCCCCTACAAATTTGTGTATAAGGCTGGGCAATAGAACAAAGTGGTCGATGCTTTGAGTAGGCGTGTGGCCCTCATCAAGACTCTTAGTATTGAAATTGTGGGCTTTGAATTTTTGAAGGATCTGTACGCCCAGGATGAAGACTTCAAGCAGGTTTGGGAAAAGTGCAAGAATCGGCAACCAGCGGGTGATTTCTACGTACATGATGGATTTCTTATGAAGGGGGACCAACTGTGCATTCCTTGCATCTCCCTCCGCTAGAAAATTATCAGAGATTTGCATGGAGGTGGCTTAGTAGGACACCTCGGGAGGGACAAGACGATCAGGGCTGTCAAGGGGCATTACTACTGGCCTAAATTGAGAAGAGATGTGACCACTATTGTGAATAGGTGCTATATATGTCAGACGGCTAAGGGACAGACCCATAATACTAGCCTCTACATGCCTTTACCTGTTCCTACGATGATTTGGGAAGACTTGTCTATGGATTTCATGCTAGGCTTACCGGAGACTCCAAGAAACATGGACTCCGTCTTTGTGGTAGTTGACCGGTTCTCCAAGATGGCACATTTCCTTCCATGCAAGAAGACCGCGGATGCAACAACGACAACCAAACTATTTTTCAGAGAGATTGTCCGTTTACATGGGGTACCTAAGACCATCACGTCAGACTGAGATACGAGGTTCCTAAGTCACTTTTGGATGACCTTGTGGAGACTATTTGACTCATCATTAAATTTCAGCAGTACAAATCATCCGCAGACAGATGGACAGACAAAAGTGGTAAATCAAACTTTAGGTAACTTGATCCGTAGTATTTGCAAAAAGAGGCCGAAGCAGTGAGACTTTGCCATAGTGCAAGCAAAGTTTGCCTACAACAACGTAGTTCATAGATCTACAGGTAGATCCCCGTTTTCTATTGTTTATATGAAGGTACCTAACCATGCGTTGGACTTGGTAAAGCTACCCATGGTACCTGGCCTTAGTACTTCAGCAGAGCAGTTAGCAGGACAGATCCAATCAGTACAGGAGGAAGTACAACAGAAATTTCAAAGGACCAATGCAAATTATAAGCTTGCAGTTGACAGGCATCGCAGGTACCAGGTGTTTGACGTCGGTGATGAAGTCAAGGTGTTCTTAAGGAAGGAATGCATACCTGTTAGGAAGCACAACAAGTTACAGCCTCGGAAATACGGCCCATACAAGATCCTTAAGAAGATCAATGACAATGCTTACGTAGTGGACTTGCCAGATCACATGGGCATTTCCAAAACATTTAATGTTGCGGATCTTCATCGTTATTTACCGGAAGTGACACTTGCATATCCCGATCATGACTCGGGGTCGAGTTCTTTCCAAGTGGGGGAGAATGATGGAGGACCAGCTCACCAATCGACGACAGTTCACACCTCTCACGTCTAGAGACCTTACGTGATCCCACAACCATAGGATAAGGGTGACAGCTCCATGCATTGGATAAGAATTGGAGGATGGTGGCTATCGAACGGTGGATATCAAAGGCAGCCTGAGGAAGATTTCGAAGATGTCTAGAAGTCCAGCTCCCAGTTGTTTTAGTTGTTTTAATTGTTTTATAAGTTTAACTCTCCTAGTTATTCTACAAGTCTACCAGGTGTATTATAAATAAGCCGGTTCTAAGTCAATAGAAGACACACACAAGAATTTTCTTTCGCCATCTTTTCTCTTTCATCCAAGGCATATGCCTAGTCTTTATGTATGGCTTCACGGACGAAGCCGCTCGATCGTCCGGTGCTTGTGTCATCGCCCGGTCGAGTGTGTCATGCAGCGTCACATATGTACATCTCTAGACTTTTATCATTCATGATATAGTTTCTCTTCTTGTCCAATACCTTATTGTTTCCCTTAGGCATGGAATTGTGGACATTTGAGGGATTATAACTTTTTTTAATGCTCTTTCCTCCTAGCTAAAATATCAAACCTAATTCCTCGTATGTGAGAAAATTTGTTAAATTTGCTTGCAAATAAAAGTGAAGTTCAGTAAATGAACTTGATGATGAAGAGTTAACTAACTATTTCATGCTTTTATTTATTAATGACTAAAACTTTTTTTATTGCACTACCATCACTAGTACTATATGATGACGTGCCTCTACAAGTTTTTTTATTTCCTAATATCTGTGATTAATATAAATTATAAATTTAAAGTAATAAAGAATTAATTCTTCTTTTTTTAATCCAATATCACTTTGCATATTTTCATAATAAGAATCAAGTAAAACATCTAGACAGTGTTTTTTAATCCTAGGGTCTAATATTACAACTAAGCAATACAAAGGATAAATGTTTTTCTAATATTTTTCTAATGCAAAATTTGTTTTTACAAATTATTGGGCTAAAACAAATGCAAAATTTGTTTTTTCTAATATTTTTTAAATTTAATTTTCACTAATTATATACAATTGATTAAATAATATACAAGATGTTGGGTCAGAAATACACAAAATTAATTAGTTGTATCATAAATTGCTGTAAAAAAATCTTTTATACAAATCATAACTTTTCAATCATCACCAATTATAAAGTCATGTGGCATTTAATGATTATAAAAATTGGTAAGAGTTTTCCTATATGAGATGCACTAATTAACATACAAAATGTGAAATTTCACTTGTCTTGACCATCTAATATAAATATTTTATATTTTTTCCAATATTGATGACATAAATTTTTAAATTTTTGTTTTCTTATACAAGAAGTTCTAATATACATGAGACAACTTATAATTTTAGAATTATGTGGTGAAATAATATTTAAGCTTCCCATACACAAATTTAAAATATGACATACACATATGAAATAGTTTTCCATTAAAAATGGTTTTAATTGAGATTTTAAAATTATTACTAGTATTATCAAAACTAATAGAAAAATTTTATTTTCAATGCCATAAATATATAAAGTATTTAAATTATTTACAACAATTATTGGGCAAAAATGTGGCCATTCAATGCTTATAAAATGCAAAATTTGTTTTTACAAATGCCATGATTCATCAATAAAACACCCCATGACACAAATATAACTAATATTATATTTGGATGTCCAAATATCAAAATTAAGTGCAATTCTAGAATTACAATTTGAAAAAATAGAAATTAAATTTTATTTGTAAGAGCATACTCTCTTATAGTATTTCTAGAAACTCTTTTAAATTGAGGATTTACATATTGTTGTAATTTTTTTCAAGCCTGGGATCTTTAATTAACAAAAGGGTTATTCAGCATGTACAATATATTTTGCTAATTTGTCTCATTTTTCATGTAAATATAGAAATTTACCAAAAAACCCACATGCAACTTGTGTTTAGTTTGAATAATTATTTTTCTTAAATGTGAAACCATGTGTCTTTGTAAATGGTCAGTGCTACCTTTGCTAGTCTTAGGTCCACTAGAAGAACCTTATTTGTAGTACCACTGACACCAATGACAATTTCAATGCTATCATATTGTGATTGGACCTCCTAGAAGTACAGAGAAAGGGAGTTTCAGAAGAACCAACCATTTTAATAAATGTGAAATAATAAATCCTAAAATTTAGAAAAAATGAAAATTAATTACCGCTAACTAGTCTACTGGTCTAGTATCCTAACATGATTAATTTCTATTGATCAAAGTTCTAAGCCTCTAAAATTGCTAACTTTAGATACTTGAGTGAGTCTTTTCCGTGCTAAAACTTAAAATAAAGTTGAGAATTGAGGAATAAGGGGTAAGAGAAGAGACTAATAAAGTATGAGAGAGTATGAAAGTTGGTGTGAAGAGAATGAAGGAGGGTAATGGTATTTATATGAGTTGAGAATTATTCAATTAACCAAAATACCCTCATAAGCTAACCATTTTATAGTTGTTAGATGGGATATTTTGGTCTTTCACAAAGTTATTTATCACTTTACCAAGATGGCCCCAAATTATTTATTAAATAGCTGTTAGGGGAGTATTTAACTCATTTTTGCCCTCCACGGCAAAATATACAAATATTCCCCCAAACTAGTTGTTTATGGCTATCTGGAGGTATTTCTTTAAAGTTTTCCCCCTAAAAAAGAGCTGAAACTAGCCATTGGTGGGTCGGTCCCCAATGGTTATATTCTTTGGGCAAGCCGACGTGTGCTGGTTCCATGTTAGCCTGTCATTCGAGTTGTGTCATGATGGGTTGTGGACCTGGCCTGCACAAGCCAATTTGGTGGGCCATGTCATGCCAACCCATGGGCTTCAAAACCATTGTTTTAAAAGGCTTCTAAGGTGAGGCCAATGGCCTATGCCTCAAGGCGAGGTTAGAGAAAAAAAGGCTTGGCCTCATTAGCCTTGGAACCCACAAGCAAAGGCTTAGGCCTTGAGTTGTTTATGGCATATTTCTTTGGTCCTTTCGCCTCGTGATGTCCAAATCTTGAGCCCTAAAAGTTTGGCATGCTAATGTTGATTATGAAGGTTTATATAGGGATAAAATAGAAATTTATTAAGATAAAAAGAATGTCTTATTTTGTATTGGCATATTGCACAATTAAATACATATAAAATTAACAAATAAATGCATATGAATGTATTGTTCATGCTTTGTTCTTACCCACTTGCCTATCTACCCCATAGTTTGATAATTAATCTATTTTTTTTCTAAAGCACATGCACCACATAGGTGGTTACTTTTCACTGATGCATATAGGTTCAAGGAACAAAACAAGAATGCATTGCTCTTAAAACATTGTCGGTTTATATCCTTGAGCTGAACAATTAGATTTATATGGTATTTAGATCTTAAGGATAAATAAACCCTGTATTGACAAGATTTGAACCGATGGTTCATGATTATATTTTTAAGTCAACAAGAGGTCTCCATCTATCAAGGATCCACTCTCACTGCTTCTTTTCATTACCACTAAAGAGGCTCTAAGGGATGGCTTGTCCAATCAATTTTCTAATTTTCATGCTATTGCTTTTCATGGTCCTTGGAGCATATCTATTATTTCTCATAGTTTGATGATGCAATTATTTTTGTTACCGGTGTCAAATCAGCTGTTGAGAAACTCATGTCTCAACTACATTATTATGAGATTACTTTAGGTTAGAAGATTAGTCTTCAAAGGCATCAAGTTTTATACATCTAATTATCGGCTGGCCAGGATATAATGGATATATCCATTATTGCACAAATAACAGGTTGCGAACATGGTAAACTCCCTTTCAAATATTTGGGAGTCCTTATCTATTAGTGGTGAGCAAATGGGTAGGTTCTAACTAGAACCAATCTCCAATTGGCCTTGAATTGACCCTACCCAATTTGTTACAAGATAGGGTTTGGTTCCAAATTGTTAGAACCGACCCCCACTTAGGCCGGTTATAGGGTCTAAGGGTTTACCCTACCCAAACCAGCCCACTAAGCTGACCTTGATTGGCCTTTAGTGGAGCCGGCCTTAGAACCGCACTTGCCTTGAAATAAACCCCCCAAAAAAACTTTTGAGGATGTGAAGATTTAAACCTAAACACTCATGGTTACAAAGGCCATGGTCTCACTTGACCATTGAGTTAAGTGATGTGATCATTTGTTTTCATTTTAATATTTGAATGTGCATGAAAATCAATGTAAAAGTTAATATTTACAAAATTTAAATTATAATGATAAGTTTTGAACAATGCATTAATATATCATGATAATCTACATATATTAAATTACTCAATTTCATCAATAAAGTTAATGTAAGTTTTAAATTATATATTATATTTATTGAAAGTCAAGTTTTTATAAGAATATGTTTCAGTTTTTTGAAGGGGGATGGTAAAGAAAGAATAAGTTCCATAAGTAGACCTTGGAACCGACCCCAGAACCACTAAGACTGGAACCGACCTTGGAATCAACCTTCATAGGGTAGGTTCTGGTTCCAAAAACATGGAACCAACCCCTATAGGGTAGGTCCCAGGTTCTGAAATGGAACCAAATTGAACCAACCCATGCACACCCTATTGTAGGTGGGGTGGTAAGGCTAAGTACAGTGGTCTCCTTGAAGGGCGAAGAAAGGCTAGGAATCTTGGGTAGCAAAGGTAGGCAATGATCTTCTATTGATAGAATTGTGTGTTTGTCATGGTCTACACCCGTTTTTATAAGGGGGGTCTGAGGCCCTGAAGGGAAGGAGCCAAAAGAGATTTGACTCCTATTTGGAAAGGGAATCTTTGATTCAGTGTCGGTTGTCAAGGGAACACTGGGTTTTCTACGTGTCTCATGAGGTCTTTCTAAGACGAAGTTTCCTTTTGTCTGAGGATTCTCATAATACACATGTGTTACTTCCCTTCACAGGTTGCCTGTATTGACATGGCGTGGGTGACGTTAAGACTAGTCTGACGTGTTCTTGTTTGGTCCTACTAGATGTCCTGCTATGAGCGACTTTGGTTGGTGGGGTTTTCATCCATCGCAAGTCTGCGATAACTTTAAGCTCATCACAGGTCCGTGACGAGTTATGGACTCATTGCGGATCCACATTGGATTGCGCGTCACCATGGGTGTTTCAGTGATTCCAGTTTGGTACCTTAATTGCAATCGCAATCGTGGACAACACAACACGTACTTACAATTATCCCCCCCTACTTATTGGTAAGGGTAAGCTTATTAATAAGCATTTGTGTCGTCAATACATTTTGAAAGGCTATAGTATGGCAAGAGATTTGTTTTAAATTCGGGAGTTTTTGGTAGGGTGCAATTGCAAGTTCAGGGGATTTCTAGCATTGGTTCGATTGGTTTGTTTTTGATTTGAGGTCTGACTCGGCTCTTCTGCTATTTGCTCCCCTGTTTCTTGACCAGAAGGCTTCTGTTGAAAGTCATAGGTGTCGTTATTTCTAGTTTTGCAGCCCCCCATGAGTTTCGACAGAGGGTTTCTTGGCAAGAAACATGTATTGACTAGTGTTCCAGATTTTAGAAATGGAGCATTGCGATGATATATTCTAATTGGCGGGATGTTTGGTAGTGGGATGCCCGTGTCGATGTTATTCTTAATGTAGTACCGGGTAGTGTGAGTTATCTCCCATGTTTTGTTTACATTGTAAATATTTTGTTGCGCATGATGTTGAATTCTACTGTCAGCTTGAGTTCTGGTGATAGAACGTTGAATGGCTTGTGAGCGCGTCGGATGATGTGGTGTGTAGCTATCGTTTAGGCTATGGGTACGAACGTTTGGTGGTTACATTTTGAATTTAACAATTTTAATTCATTTCCTTTTCCTTTTTATTTGGGACACAGACGTGTCGGTACGTCTCCCAATGGGAAGGTGATGGGTAATCCGGGCAATCGTCAATTTTTTGTAGCACCATTTTGGTTGCTAGATGGTTTTTGAATCATCTTTAAAAGTGGAACAGGAGGTGGTCTATTCTCATTCATTTTCATTTGAGTTGTTGTAATGCCGGTGTTAAAACTGCTTCGTGATCCCATTCCCTTCTATTTCTTGTGCTTTCTATTTGAGATTGCTACAATTCTTTTGTTCAATGGCACCATGCAAACAGTCCTAGGGCTCTCATAAAGGTCAGAAGTCCAACATACGAGAAAGAGTGGCAAAGGAGGTGTGTCCATTCCTGGACTTCGTCCGAGGAGTAGATACGATGGAGTTGCTTTTTGACTACGAGTTTGCAAAGGAAGCTAACTCATGGAGGGGGTTCTAGCCTCCGGTGCCTATGGTGATGGGGAAGGATAATACTTTCGGCTTTGTTGAAGGCAAAGAGCTCCTCTATTTGTATGGGCAATAAGCATGCAAAGTCGTCTACTACTACACAGAGCCTAGGACCGTGAGCGCTAATGGTTCTACCAGCTATACTTCGTGGGCGTCATTTATCTTGGTGAGTGCAGGATACTACGTGATACGGGTTTGTTGAGGTTTGTTAACTATTTCATGGGTCTTCGAGGAGGTGATAGTGTAGATTTCATGGAACCGTTGGTGGCACATTGGTGTTGCCATACCCACACCTTTGTTGGTGCGATCGGGGAATTTTATGTCACTGTAGAGGATGTCATGGTTTTATTAGTGTTGCCATTGGTTGGTACTGTATCTGCACGTCATCTTTAGCACCCGGAGAGCATTCCTAGGAATTGGTTCCAATGTATGAAGAGTTGGTGGTTGAGATAGACTGCTTTAAGTTCGCGGCAGCGGCCCGGACTTCAGTTCGCGAAGCGGCCCTCGAGGAACGGAATCCCCCAAAGAGACCAAAGACCAAAAAACAAATCTTCTTCATGGAGGACGACGCGCGAGGGGTCCGCTACCCCCATGATGACGCGCTTGTCATTAAACTAAGGATCAGCGACTTCGAGGTCAGACGCGTACTCGTAGATTCGGGCAGCTCAGCGGACATCCTCTTCAAATCAGCGTTTGACCAGATACAGTTACAGAGGAGCGAGCTGAAGCCCGCGAACACTCCCCTGGTGGGTTTCAGCGGAGAGGAAGTCAGGCCCCTCGGAAAAATAACAGTACCTGTGGAAGTCGGCACATGGCCTTGTGCGGTCAAACTCAACCATGATTTCCTATTTGTCGCGACCCCCTCCCCATACAATGCCATAATAGGGCGGCCGATCACGCATATCCTACGGGCGGTGGTCTCCACCTACTATTTGGCCATGAAGTTCCCTACGGACTTCGGTGTGGGGGTAGCACGGGGCGACCAGCTCGAGTCCTGCAAGTGTTATGTTGCCGCCCTAAAGGGAAAAACCAAGGCGGCCGACGACCTCGAACTAGAGCGGCCTGCGGAGCAAGGTGAGGAACGAGCTTCGCCCACAGAGGAAACGGTCGCAATCCCGACTTCGGCTACGGACCCAGCTCGCACACTTCAGATCGGAGCTTCTGTCGAGGAACCCCTACGAACCGAACTGGTGAGTTTTTTACTTCAAAATTTAGATATTTTTGCTTGGTCCGCGGCTGACATGCTCGGCATTAGCCCCGGCCTGATAACTCACAAACTTAATACTGACCCTGTAGTCAGACCCGTTAGACAGAAGAAACGCAACTTAGCCCCAGAACGCTAGAGGGCGGTCGACGAGGAAGTCGAGAAGCTCCTCACAGCAAACTTCATAAGGGAAGTCCATTATCCGAGCTGGGTGGCCAACCTGGTGTTGGTAAAAAAGGCAAACGACAAGTGGCGCATGTGCGTCGACTACACCGACCTGAACCGAGCTTGCCCGAAAGATTGCTTCCCCTTCCCCAGAATTGACCGCCTAGTGGACGTGACCTCGGGACATGAGTCGCTAAGCTTCCTGGACGCCTACTCGGGCTACAACCAAATCCGGATGGACCCACCCGATGAGGAAAAAATCAGCTTCATAACCGAGTTCGGCCTATATTGCTACAAGGTCATGCCCTTCGGATAAAAAAATGCCGGGGCGACTTTCCAAAGACTTGTAAATAGGCTGTTTTGGCCCCTGATTGGCACGAATATAGAGTGCTAGTAGACGACATGGTCGTCAAGACTCAGTTTTCACAAGAATTAATACAAGACTTAGATTCTGTCTTCCAAATCCTGCGTCAGTTTAGCATGAAATTGAACCCCAACAAATGTGTCTTCGGCGTCACCTCGGGCAAATTCCTAGGGTACATTGTCAATCAGCGCGGTATTGAGGCCAACCCAGATAAGATAAAAGCCATTCTAGATATGAGACCACCTCAGAAAGTAAAAGAAGTTCAGAGGCTAAACGGCCGCATAGCCGCTCTAAGCCGCTTCATGTCCAAATCAACAGACCACTGCCTACCTTTCTTCAAAGCAATCAAAGGCAAAGGGTTCGAGTGGACCCAGGACTGCCAGCTTGCGTTTGACGAGCTAAAAGGTTACCTCGCTAGTTTGCCGACCTTAGCCCAGCCCGAGGAGGGCAAGGTCTTAGAATTGTACCTCTCGGCAAGCGACGAGGTGGTCAGTTCGGTACTAATAAAAGAAACAGATCGAGTCCAGCGACCCATCTATTATGTTAGTAAAATTTTGCAGGGAGCAGAGACAAGGTACCCGCAGATAGAAAAGCTAGCATACGCACTGGTGACAGCAGCTCGGAAACTCCGCCCATACTTCCAGGCTCACACCGTCATCGTCCTGACTGACAAACCTCTGAGACAAGTTTTACTCAAACCCGAGGTTTCCGGTCGACTAACGAAATGAGCCATCGAACTCAGTGTGTACGACCTCCAATACAAGCCAAGAATTGCTATTAAGGCCCAAGCTTTGGCAGATTTTATCGCCGAGTGCACTTTCAGCCATGAAGCACTACAGGTCAAGCCCGAGGTCCCTAGTTCGGGCGAACCCGAAGCTCCCGAGCCAATAGAGTCTGAACCCCGTGAAGTAGCAGCCAGTGTGGCATCTCTCCTAGTCAGGCGAAACACGAACTGGGATGAGGAGCCCTGGATCCTTCATGTGGATGGTTCCTCGAACCGGCAAGGCAGCGGAGCTAGAATAGTCTTATGCGGCCCAGGCGGCACAAAATTAGAATACGCACTACGCTTTGAGTTCGCGGCATCCAACAACGAGGCAGAGTATGAAGCACTGATAGCTGGGCTGGACCTAGCGCGAAAGGTAAAGGCAAAACAGTTGGTCATCTGCAGCGATTCCCAGCTCGTGGTCAACCAAGTTACGGGCGAGTATGAAGCACGCGAGCTCTCCATGATCGCATATTTGGCGAAAGTAAAAGAGGCCCTGCTCAACTTCCAGTCACACTTCATCAGGCAAATCCCGAGGTCAGAGAACACTGAGGCCGACGCTCTGTCCCGGTTAGCCAGCACAAGTCACAACAACATGAGAACTGTGTACATAGAGGACTTACCTTGGCCTAGTATTCTCGGGGGGACAGAGGAGGTCGCTCCCGTCCTGGAAACAGAGCCGAGCTAGATCGACCCACTCGCGAGCTTCTTGATAGACGGAACCCTCCCTGCAGAATGCAATGCGGCCAAGAGGGCGCAGCGCCAGGCAGCCAAATACGTCATAATAGACGAACGGTTATACCGACGGTCCTACACGCTCCCCTACTTGCGTTGCCTGCGACCTGCCGAAGCCGAGTTTGTACTCCGCAACAGTCATGAAGGCCTATGCGGCGGACACTTGGGGGGCAGAGCACTCGCCCAAAAAGCACTTCGACAAGGATACTACTGGCCAACGATGAAGGCAGAAGCTGTCGAGCTCGTCAGAAAATGCGACAAGTGTCAGAAGCACGCCAATATCCACCATCAACCTGCCTCCGACTTCAAATACCTCGCCAGCCCATGGTCCTTTGCACAATGGGGCATCAACCTCCTAGGGTCATTCCCACCAGCAACAGGTGGAAGAAAATTCCTAGTCATCGCAGTAGATTACTTTACAAAGTGGATAGAAGCCGAACCTCTGGCAACTGTTACGGCCCGAAACATACAGACCTTCTTTTGGAAGAACATAGTATGTCGCTTCGGGTTACCTCGGGTACTAATTTCCAACAACGGCAAGCAGTTCGAGGATATCAAGTTCCAAGAGTGGTGCCAGAACATGGGGATTCGGCAAAACTTCACATCAGTCGCGCACTCACAGGCAAATGGTCAGACGGAAGTAATGAGCAGAGCCATCCTGCGCGGACTGAAAGCACATCTGGATCGAGCTAAGGGATTGTGGGCTGAAGAGCTACCAAGTGTCTTGTGGGCTCACCGAACTACAGAAAAAACCGCCATGGGAGAAACCCCCTTCAACCTCACCTACGGCACTGAAGCAGTGATCCCGACGGAAATCGATGTACCAACATTGCGACTAGAAACATACGACGATTGGACAAACGGAGATGAGTTACGTACCAACCTTGACCTATTGGACGAGGTAAGGGACCTCGCGCACATCCAAACAGCGGCATACCAGCAGCAGGTAGCTCGCTACTACAATGCCAGAGTAAAGCAACGAAGCTTCCGAGTCGGCGACCTGGTCCTTCGTAAGATTTTGGTGCCCGAACCCGGCGTGGGCAAACTTGGACCAAACTGGGAAGGGCCCTATAAAGTAAAGAGAGCGCTCGGGGGGGCATACGAACTCGAAACCTTGGAAGGCAAACAAGTACCTCGAGCGTGGAACATCGTGAACTTAAGGCGATACTACCTATAAACTGCCAAGCGAAGTGGACGAAATCAGGTCTTATGGGCCATGATGCAGAGCCAAGAGGAACCTCGGCGTAAACAAGCAAAGAAAAGTCGGGCATATTATCAGCTCGGCAAAAAATCAGTTCGCTGCAAAAGCCTTCACGGCAAAACAGGTCGCGGTAGTATAATAACCCAGACAAGAAAGTGGCGTATTCAATTCGACAAAGAATCAGTTCTTGGAAAAGGAACACGGGCAAAAAGATTATCTATTCCGTTGCAAGAAACAGGAGTACATTGGCCATCAAAATATATATATATATCTATCTATATATATATAAATACATGCTCGGAGCTACTTCTTCGCCATCAGAAGACACTTCAACAACACCCAAAGGCCCTGCCTCTCCTTCAGAGTCCGGCTCGCCATCGGCAGCATTGGCCATCTCCTGAGTTATACGCAAAGTGGATATGGCACTAACATCGAGGTCGAGGTACATGTTTCGGATCATCCACCTGCTCAGTTTGAACCCCCTTCTGTAAGAATCCACCATCAGATCGTCAAAACGCGGAGAGGCAATGTAGTCTTCAACGGCCTTCTTCTTGGTGTCTTCAATGCCTTGGGAAAAAATCTGTGTTCTCTCCCTGATGTCCTCCTGAAGATATTCGACTTGATGCTGCAAATCCAACTTCAAGTCCGCCATGTGCTTGACAACTACCCCCATGGCCTCAGCGTCACGCTGAGACCTTGCCTGCCTGGCCATTGCGACGCGAGTAGCCTCTTCGGCAGCATAAGCGACCGCCTCAGCAGCTCGGGTATTCGCCTTTGCAGCATAGAAAGCTTCTTCAGCAGCATGAGCGGCAGCCTCAGCAGCTCGCGCCTGTCGCGAGCTCCTCTCCACTTGGGCTGCTAAGGCATGAATCAAAGAATTCACCTACCAAAAGAAACAAGTGAGCAATAATAGCAAAAGCGACAGAAAATGAAAAAGGCAGACGAAATCTAACTTACCACCACAGCATGTGTTACGGCATGGCAGGCGACCTGATTCAAAGGAAGATCGGTCCACGCCACGATCTCCTCAGGGAAAGTAGCCTCCCTACTCTTCTGAAGAGCATGGTTCGGCGTCAACACGCTCCTGAACTCCCCTTGAGCTCCCAAACCCGAGGGCCCAACCCGCGTATGAGCGGACCCAGAGTGAGCAGGAGCACTTGAGTATGCAGGAGCGCCCGTATGAGTGGTCTCAGCGTAAGGTGCCCCGGCAGTTTCATGCATCGGTGGAGTCACCTCGGGCTCCCTGGGCAGATCCTCTAGCGTGTGGTCTGGAACTTGGGGCTCCTCATCCAGGGGCAGCTCGGTACGAGTTCGCTTGGCGACCCACTTCCTCCTCTTCATACCTTGGAACAGACGCCCCCCATGAGTTCTCTCCGTGTCCATCACACCTATAGAAACGAGTTTGACATCAGAAAAAATGAAGGAACAAAGCAAGCAAGAAACTGCATAGCTAGAAACCTACCCGAACTCAGGTCGGCCGCAATAAGATTGGCCTCTGTCAAGTAGTGATGGCACTTTAAACCTTGCCGTGCCCATTGCCGGAGGCCCTTCACCGTCTCTTTATCGAGAGTAACACCTGAATCAGGAGCGGCCTCACCCCACCCGGTATGAAAGGGCCATCCTTGTGCACTTCGCACACCGAAGTAGTCCCGCTTCCACACCGGGACCTTATTAGGAAGATTGTACAGAAGCTTAAAGCCCTGGCGAGGAGAAAGGTAATACGCCCGTCTTCCCCCAGGAAGAGAACCCGCCTGTCTCTTGAGCATCAAGATGGAGGAGAATATCTCTAAGTCTAAGGGGAAATTCTGCTCGCAAAAAAGGGAAATTGTCCCCACCAGGTTCCGAATAGAGTTCAGATGAAGTTGGCCAATAGTGACACTGAAGTGGTTTATGACATCGACGAGAAGGGGGTGGAAAGGAAGTCGCAACCCCGCAGCGAGCTGCTCTCAAAAAATCACGATCTCATCAGGACCGTGTTCCCAAGGAAAGCTACCCGAAGGAATAAAATATGTATACCCCCCAGGAAGGTTGTAAGACATAAGTATAGATTGAAGCCCCTCAGGCGTCATGGTCGAGGGACCAAACCTGTCTAGCATCCGACCTCGGCGAGACGTAGACGCCAAACTGCCCAAAGTGGCTCGGCCTACTGGTTCATAGTCCTCGAGTTCCACCTTAGGATCACTGAGGCAGTCGGGGGATACGGCTCGGTTTGTAGAACCTACGTCAGCCCTACTTGAAGAGTCGTCTGATCTATCAAAGCTAGACATTGAGGAAAAGAGGTGGATTCAGGAAGGTACTCACTGGAAGAAAGTTTTGAAGGCTCTGGAGACGAGAACATGCCAAAAAAAAAAACCTTGGAGGCTATGTAACCAGCCTAGACGCGAGCTGAAAAAACTTGGATGCGAGCTGAAAAGTTGGACGCGAGCTCAGTAGGCAAACCGCAAAAGTGACAAATCGACTGGGGTCCCCCACCATTTATAGTTACAGTAACCAAGAACCGACCGTGCAGATCAAAGATGATCTGACGGCCCACATTTGCGCTGACCGCATGTCCCATGAGGTCGAGACGTGATTGGCGCACGTCTTTCCGAAAAGAGTGAAACGTCAGTGCACGTCTTCTTGAAACCGACGTCGCGCCGACTGCACCGCACGTCTCGCTGACAGCCGCCCGTGCACGTACAGCAGTGGCACGCTTTTTTCAAGTTTGAATGACCCGCTGTCATGTCCCAGCGGTGTGAATTTTTGAAATTCAAAACGCGCGGTCACAACTATCAACATTTATGAGTAGTAGGCACGTTTCCCGCCTTCTCGGAAACTGAAGAACCCTGGCAAAAGCAACTCGCGCAGTCAAGATTCGAAGAATGGGACAAATCCACTTACCACCTTGCGAAACTCCCCGCACCAAGGCAAGACCCTTGGCGTGAGGAGTGGGGGGCAATTGATGAAGGAAGATTTGGCCCGACCTTACAGTTATGCGACATGTGGCAAAAACAACAGCTCGACAAAAAAGCAAGCCTATGGCGTGAACACCAAGGGGACACCAGCGGACCGAACTCCCTACTGGGGGCCCGAACTCACCCTTGGCCCAAAACCAGAAAGTAATCCGAACTGGCCTACCTTCAGTTCGGGGTATACCTCGCCAAACTAGCCAACCTTGTAACAGCTCGGGGTATACCTCGCCGAACTGGCCAACCTTGTAACAGCTCTGGGTATACCTCACCGAACTGGCCAACCTCGCAACAGCTCGGGATATACCTCGCCGAACTGGCCAACCTTGTAACAGTTCGGGATACACCTCGTCGAACTGACCTGCCCTATAGATACCTCCGAACTCAAGACTTTGCCTCACTCACCACTCCGCATCACCTTCTGTGCACCAAAACCAAACAAGTCGTACCATGCCTGACACTGAGGAAGTCCGTGCCCGAGGGCGCCGCACTTGACTGACTTGGGATTTGACGCTTGGCGGCCGCACTCTAAACGGCCACCTACCACCGCCACTGACACCGCCATCTCCAGTTAGAGAGACGGTTAGGCTGTGATGGTTCTATCCCAGCAGAAAGGACGATGGCCGAATTGACAAGCGCAAGGGTAATCATACCCGACCTGACAAGGGCCTCGGAGCGAGTGTGCGAAGTGATTATAAGAGCCCCCTGCACCCAACAAACAAGGTATGCAAACTTTGCGCTATTTGGTTTTATCTTGCTTTTGAAGGATTCTAACTTAAGCTTCGGAGCCGCTACACCGGGTTCCCCCCGGAGCTTCCTCATCTCCTCCGTTTTAGGTTCCCTGCTACCCAATTTAGAAGCAAGGTTGTTGACAGCTAAGACCGGCCGGATCGCGCATCATCAGACTCTACCTCTACTTGCGGTAAGATGACGCTTGATAGGTGGATGAAATACTGGTTTGAGTACCATGGAGGTAATAACTTCATGGTGCGGAAGATGAACAGTCGATGTCATTTGGCTACTTAAATTCTTTATGTGGCTTTCCTATTCCTCTTCCCCGGTGCCCAAACTATGGATTGTGCACTCAGTTACCATTGGTGTCGATGTTTCTCAGTTATTTGAACGAGCAGATGGATGACACTGTCCATCAGATTATGGGCCCTGTTTTTGTTTATGTACCTTCGTGAATGTTTTGATTTGGATGTTGCGCCTCGCAAGTTATCTCCCCTCCATGTGCATGTGGCCACACTAGATGAAGTAGTCTCGGCAAGTTTCACTTGATGTCTGTCGAGGGAAGCATTGGCTAAATGCAAAGAGGGGAAGGGTTTTTGGTGTCAACGAGATAGAAGCTCAATTTGCTAATTTGGACAGATTTATGTCTCATCCCTATGTTGATTCCATGCCTTATTCCATGCCATTCTGTATGGGAATGAACATTGTCGAAGGGGGTGATCAGCAACTCACTGTCAGTGTTGATAATCTTGTGTCAGGGCCATTCGTCTAGTGCGATGACCTGGGGTCCTCTGTTAACTGGATAGGTCAGGGGAGGCCCAATCTAGTGTTTATCGTCTAGACCGCCTCCTACACCAATTTGGTTATGACAATCTGGGTTCGCAGTTCCTCATACATGGTTGTTAGCACCCAATTTTTGCCTGGTCCCTTCACCCTACCTCTTTGTACCTACCTCTTAGACCCCAAAATCTTGGAAATACAACTAGATCAACTTGAAACTTTCCAAACCCAAAATGCCCTCATTTGACACAATCCACAAGACAAATAACAACCTTAAGATCAACATCAACATCCGATTAGACACCATCCCTAGACTTGGAAAACTATAACTTAGTTATACATCAAATCTCATGACTAAACTCCAAAGATCCACCATTCATCATGCCAACTCCCTTTCTAATGACCCTGATCTATGCAATATTCAAACTCTAATTTCTCAAAATCAAATTCAATACACTCGTCACCTCAAGATCATTATGAAGCAATCAACTAGAGAATTTCATCACAAATCTATGATGATTAACTGCAAAAATATCAAGATCCCATTCTGATGGCCCTGAATGACTACCAAGATCGACCATATCTTTCTCATATCAGAACCATTAACTTGATTCTTCACCCTAATCCCTGCTTACCTACCAAATTATAGCTCAAAATTCACTTGTTTGACCTACCATCAAGCTTAGGTCCTATTTAAGCAAATAGGACATCACCACTATGTTCAAACCCAGAAAACCCCACCATGTCAAATTTCATGACCAAACACCTCAATTTGACCATTGATAAAGTAAAATTCCATCTCGGGCCTTCTTGTTGATTGGAAAACCTTAAGCTAAGACCATGATCTGAACTAAATCAATCAATCTATACCTCTAATCAAAGATCCATCATTGTCATTATATTCAGGACGTTCAAAAGTTCCAACCCACCAAATTTATCCCAAAATTCCCCGGTTTGACTCTTCATCAAACAAAGATTCTATTTCAAGAAATCATTTTGATGCACCAGATTAAATTGCCATGTCATTTGTCCCAACCTAAAGTCTCAAAAGGGTGATGGCTAATGTCAGACCCATTCTTGACCCATTAAAACACTTGAACCAATGAATTTGAGCCTAATAGGCTTAAAAAGATCAAAATACCAAACAAACCCCTACTTAAAGCTAAGAAAAGACATAACCACATTTAAAAGTTCATCAAATTTATATTTTCTGCCACTAATAACCCCAAATACGAGATTGTCATGACAAGCACACCCTAAGCTTCCATTGGACGCACAAAACCTATGAAAACCAGCCCAAAATCAAAGAAAATGTTTCACCAAATAGGAAAGCTTGATTGTCTATCTTTTTCTTTGAAGAATCTTTGCCTATTTGTGTAAAAAACCTTCATTGAATTACAGGCACTGTAGTTGAGCGAATTCAGACTTGACCCTCCTCCCTTTCTTTATAAATACTGATATAATTCAAGCTCAAAGGAGGAGACCAAGAAAAGAAGGGAGAAAAGAAGGAGGAAACCTAAGGGAGGCCCTAGAGAGAAAGAGAGAGACAAAGAGAGAAGAGAGCTTTCTCCTAGCTCATATGTTGCCTCTTGTTCACCCGAAATTCGGAGGTACTCTGAACCTCAAATTCCAAACTCACCTCTTCCATTTTCAAGTGGACATTTTTGCAACCAAAAGCACCCCCTATCTTAAGAATCCATTTAAACTTCATTCTATCTCATCCTAACTACTGGAAAACTTTTGACAAGGTACATACGAAAGGTAAGTCCTTTTTAGTTTTTTTGAGTTGCCTGAGATTCTAAAATGTTGGAGAACCTTCATTTTCAATTTCTTCTTGACTAAGAATAGAGGCAAAGAGACGAGGGTCTTAAGAAAATCAATACCTAAGACCCGATAACATCACCTCAAAATCATTCTTAAGAGAAGTTGAAAGCATGTTCCTCCATATTTAAGAAATTTTTGCAACCATTTCTGTTTTTCTCCAAAAGAAATCAAGCCCGAATAACTCCCCTATTAGGCTTCTACAGTAGCTTAGAGAGAGGGGTACCTAATAGCTTCCCTCTCCCAATCCTTGGGACCTAAAATCTCTCGGCCGTGTGCCTTTTCCATGGAGGATAAAGTCACTATCAAAGACTTAAATTGAATTTTTTCAAATCTAAAAATGAGGGCCCATTTTCTCTAAAATATAGGTGGTGACTTCATCTCTTTGAGCCGGCCATGAGCTTCCCAAAGCTCACAATGGCAATAAGGATGTATTCTGGCAGTGGTATAATGACCTTGCATTTGCCGGTGTTTCTTGTTTTTCATTGGCAGGTATAAGCGCATTGAAGTTTGTAGCTCACTCCTTCGTGGCTATCTTTGTGTGTTGTTTGATGGATTCTAGATGTTCATGGTGGTGGAGCCTCGTCTATGGCATGTAATGGCTCCCCAACTGAGTAATAATGTTATGGAACAGTTGAGGTGGGCTTGTCTAGTGTGCAAGGTCCACTACGTACATCTTTTCTAGATTCCCTGCTTGACATATATGTGTGATTGCACAAAGGGAAGTGGGTCGTGGCTGAGGAAGGAGAGAGTATCCTGCCTCTTGTCACCAAGAAGCCTCATTTGGTTAGGCAAACCCGTCCTGCTTTTCTTTAAAGGGCAACGGATAAAAACATTTCGGTGGCAGGCATTGACGATGTTCCTATCCATGTTCCAGTTGATGTGCCTCTCGAAGATGACATTCCACCCCAAGCTGAAGTGGGATCTAGGAAATCAATAGGGGATTCTCTACCACTTGTTTCCAATATAGCTGTCCCGGTCACTGGTGGTCGTGTCAAGAAGATAGCCCCTAGTGTCTATGAAAAGGGGACGAAGTCATCTTCATTGGTAAGCGTACTAACAATTGGCTTAGTTTTATCATTCAAATTTTTGTTTCTTTTTGTCAAGACTAAATGTGTATTCGCAATCATTTGTTTTCAAATAGGGAGGGGTAAGAGGAGGTCATCCCGAGCCTATTGTCATGCGAGCACCAAGTGAGGGTGCTATGAATGAAGAGGTATGTATAGCTGCATTGAATGGGTAATATTTTCTTATACTATTGCTCCGTCTCTATTTGTGATGCCATGCTCTTTTATTTGCTATCACAGGGAGTGTCTGGTGTCATCCTAGCTAGTGTGCCTATGACAACCATTATCAAGCAATTGTTGGAGGATTTGAAATCTCTTTGCCTAGTGATTAGGAAAGAAGAATCGCCACAGGAGGAGACCGGTGACGTGAGTGTTCTAGTCAAGGGGATAATGTTCCAAATGGGGGTGGTGTGACTTCCGGAGTTGATGGAATCGTGGGGGCCCCTATTGTAGAGTCAAAGCATCCCCCCATGGGCCTTGTTGCAGATCCTATCGATGGAGATGAACACACATATGCACCCACTGTACACAACTCAGGACACGAGCAGGAGCGCTCTTTCATTGATCATGTGATAACTTCCATTAACGAGGATGTCTTAGGGGTTTAACTTCCATCAGTAGATGCTCAATTCGAGTGCCCTAACCATCCCAAATTTATAGTTGAGCCAACACAAGTGGACGCCGATGAGCTGGACTCATAGGTTGGCAACTTGGACCTTACTACTGAACTAAAGATAGTACACCGAAAGCTGGTAGATTATTACGAGAGGGAAGATATGGTGTCTATTGGGTTCGCATTGTCTGATCTAGTCGTGGTTCAAGGAGTTCATAGTCGGGAGCAGTATGTCGTGTCCCGCATTGTTGCTGATGTTGTGCCATTGGTTATTCAGAAGGGGTTTTTGCCTTCTGTTGAATTTCCGCTTGTGGTGATGAGTGCCTCCTTAAACACGGTGGTGGGTTTAATGAATTCCATTATGTCATAGTCAATGGACTCGCTATCATGGTCTCTACTTTCTTTGTGGTTGAAGACGTGTTTCTTGTTCGTCGCGATGGGTTTTAGGATGAAGCATATCGAATAGTGGGTGATTCGTATGGCTCACGTGTTCTGGAAGACTGATAATAAGGACTCCAACCCGATTTCTTCCAAGGGCCTAGATGAACTTTGCCAGAGGTTGAAGGTTGTTGACACCTGTATTTTGAAGACAGAGAAGAAGATAGTGTATCTTTTTTACGAGGTTGCAACAAAAGGTTCTATCATAGTTGTGGAAGGAGAATAAAAAAATTGTCACCATTTAGGAACAAAGGGCGAGGTTAGAGAAGATCACCAAAATGCGCAACAACTAGTTTAGTGAATAGAGATTTGTATCTTTGTAATTTTTTGTTGTTTTGTAATTATCCAACTATTAATACGATTCGACAAAAGCCACTTTTCCTTATGTGCACTGTGTTTTTTTTTGCCAATCAATTTTTTTCTATCTCCATTAGTTGAGTCTGTTATTTTGCCGAGAACCTATCATTATCTTGAGATGATATTAATGCGTTTAGGTGGTGTATTATGAGTGAAAAGGCAGTCTCAATCTTGGGCTATGACTTAGCCCCCCCCCCAATGATTAGGTCATGGCATGTGTGTTATTATTATCACTTACGGAGTTGTCGGGGTAGTGAGGTACTGTGCTTGGGATTTCCAAGGTTTTCCTGGGGCTGCCTGGGCTTCGTAAGATCGCTCGTAGGGGTTACAAGGGTAGTAAGGTACTGCACTTGGGATCGCCAAGGTCTCCTTGGGGTTGCCAGGGTGACTTGAAATTGTGCTCAGGGCTTCCGGGGCTTCATAAGATCATTTACGAGGTTACCAAGGCCTTCCTAGGGTTGCTAGGGTATATCATCTCACTTGGGATTGCTAGGGTATGTTATTACAATTGGGGATGCCAGAGTATGTCATCACACTTGAGGTTGCCAAGGCCTTCCTAGGGTTGTCAAGGTATGTCTTCACACTTGGGGTTGCCAAGGCCTTTCTGGGGTTGCTAGGGTATGTCATAACACTTGGGGTTGCCAGGGTATATCATTGCACTGTTGGTTTAGTCGCACAACAGAGTTAGTAAATCAATATAATCCGTAGTGAAAATCGCGTAATTAGCATACAAGAATTAAATAATTGCTAAAATGAAACATAATAGACACATGTGTTTGAAACTAAAAAGGGATTCTTATTGACATATACCTATCAGATACAAATATCATTATCATTCATTGTACAGTTTTAGCCAGTGTTCATTAATCGTTCATCCTGTTCATTTGTGTTTGTCTCTCTCAATACATAGTATCAGGTCGGGTATGCCTCTTTGACAATGTATGGTCTGACCCAATTAGGAGTGAATTTGCCAGCTGATTTCCTTTGCTGCACATGTAGTGTTGTCTTCAACACCTTGTCCCCTTCTTTGAATTTGCAAGGCTTTACCAGTTTGTTGAAGTTAGAGGCCATGAGTTGTTTGTATTTTACTTATTTTTGTAGTGATTTCTCCCTAGATTCTTCTATACATTCTAATTTGTCACTAAGCAGTTGATTCGTGTCTTCTATCTAGAAACACTTTCCCATCGCGTAAGCTATCTCAACAAACATCGTTTATATTTCTATTGGTAAGAATGCTTCTTGGCCATAGATTAAGAATATGGAGTTGATTGTGTACTCTTCCTAATCATTGTGTGATAAGCCCAGAGTGTCTCGGATAACTTCTCAGCCTAGTCCCTTTGATTTTTGGCCACCAAAAATCTTTTATTAAACCACACTTAGGTGGCATTCGGTAGTGTTGAATTGACCTCCGAACACAAAAAATATTGCTTTTTCGAAGGTCAAAGGTCATCCGGATGCACCTCTATACCGCTTGTTTGAACAACAAAAATACCTCCGAATCATTCTACCTCCAAGTGCATCTGGAGGTTGCGGACGAAATGTTGATTTCATCTATACCCCCCTCTCTCTCTCTCTCTCAAAAGATAGTCTTCTCTCCTCCTTCACAATAGTGAACAGAGGAGTCGACAGGCCAGATCACCGACTATTCTCAATATCAGGATGGAGAAAGGAAACTCTTTGGGGGCGTTCTTTTTTTTGGATTTTGAGAGGGGGGAAAGTTGGTCAGTGGGATTTTGGTTCCCATTGACCGAGAATCCCATGTTCATTTTTCAAATTAATGGGATTTTTGGTTCCCATTGACCGGCTCCTAGGTGGGTAAATAACTTTCCCACCTAGGAGGAAAATTGCTAACACTTGAACGGGACAAAAATGCCCCTTTTAATAACGAATTTTTATGACTAAAATGGTCATTACCTTATTTACTTGAGAAATAAAAGAACATGGGTAAATGCACTTACCCAAGTAAGTGTTTCCCAGGAAAAACTTACCTAGGTAATTGCATTTACCCGAGTAAGTAACTTACTGAAAGGTTAACGAGGCCTTTATATTCCTTCTTCTCAGCTCCCCCTTTTTGCTTGACGAGAAGAGGCATAGCAATCGATATGAGGATGGTGACGGGAATGTACTACGGTGATGCGAAGAGGGTCGGTCCAAAGATCTGGTTAAGGAGAGTAAGGTAACGGAACTTGAAAGACCAACTTGGATTGGTCAGGTCGGTCTACGATTGTGGTGATGATGGCTTTGGAGATGACAAAGAAGTCAATGATGATGATCTTCTCAACAACACTACCCCTCTTTTGCAATGATTGGAAAAAGTAGAGATCAATGAAGAGCTTCAATTTCTTTTGATATTTTTTTGTCAAATCTGAACTTCTCTACCACTAGCTTTTCCATTGCATTTTTCCTTGCAAGATTGAATTGGGATTTCAATTTTGTTTTTTTAGTAGGAATATTCAATCATAATTTGCTATAGAAGTTGGAAACAAGTTGAGATAGTTATAGAATTCTCTGTATCACCAACCAACCAGATCACTAACTCTTCTTCTTCTTCTTCTTCTTCTTCTTCTTCTTCTTCTTCTTCACTATGGTGAATAGATGAGTCAACTAACAGGATCACTAACTTTTGGAGAAGGAACCAACTTTTAGATAAGGAAAATTAAAAAAAAAAGAAAATGAATAAAAAGGAGAAAGAGATAATGAAAAAGAAGGGAAACAAGAGGAGAGATGGAAGATAGGGAGAAGGAGCAACAACGCTACTCTAATCGCTATTGCTAGTGAAAAAGAGTAGGTGTGCCCTTGTGAAAATGAAAACAAAACATTTTTGAGGGAAAAAAATTCTCTCTTAAGGCCCCGTTCACTTTTTGGTAAAGCTCAGTTTGGAAGGAGTGCAAATTAAATTATGTAGAGTGCAAAATCTTGTATTTTGTATTATTTTGTATGTATTTGCACTGTACATATTTGTATTTGCACTCTATCCAAACTGAGCCTAAGTTACTTACCTGGGTAATGCAATTACCCGGGTAAGTTTTTCCTGAGAAACACTTACACTTACCCGGGTAAGTGCATTTACCCATGTTCTTTTATTCCCCAAGTAAATAAGGTACATGACCATTTGATCCATAAAAATCCATTATTAAAAGGGGCATTTTTGTCCCATTCAAGTGTTGGCAACTTTACCCCTAAGTAGGAAAGTTATTTACCTAGGTAAGTGGTACCAAGGAAAATAAACTTTTCCTGGTCCCCACAAAAATCTGAAAAAGAACATGGGATTCTTGGTCAATGGGAACCAAAATCCAAATCCCATTAACCAACTTTCCCCCCTTTCTAAATTCAAAAAAAAGAATGCCCCCTATGTGTGCCCCCTTTAAAAATTAATAAAAAATTATTGATCTACCCATCCCCTGTTTTTTCATTTTCACGTTGATGACTAGAGATTTGACCCCATTTGAAGTTTTTATATTTACATTTCCCTTTTCTCTCTTTCTCCAAAATTCAAATATTAAGATGATTTATTTATTAATTTATTTTACTATTTTAAATTTTTTATTATTTTCATTTGTTGGTTAATATTTTGTGTTTATTTTACAATATTTAATTATTTAATTGAAATAGTTGCAATATTAAATCATCCTTAATAGTATATTTAATATTTTTTATGTATTAGTTAAGAATGTTTTGGTATTCTAAGATTTTTAAATAATAAAGGCAAAAGCCATAAAATTTTTATTTTACATTACATTTGATAATATTAATTTTTATTGATATCATTATGTTTTACACTTTGATATTATTTTTTATAATAACTTATAGTATTTTTTTCATTTTTATTATTTTTATAATATTAATCTTTTTATTACTCTTTTAAATATTATTTATTAGTTTTATTTATTATTTGTTTAATATTTTATTATCTTAGTCATTTTCATCTATCTTTGTTTAAAAAAACTTAAGGGGTAAATTTGTAAATGCACAATTTTTAGATGTTACAACATCCATATTACCGAACAACTCTACTATATTCAAATGTCTGCAAAAACAAAAAAACAAATTTTCCACTAAATGCTTTCAGAGCGTTTTCGAAGGATTTTTTTATTTTTTATTTTTGCTTTCAGACTTCAGATTTACCGAATGCCACCTTACACTTGTTTGGTTTACTAGTGGAGCATTTATTTGCTAGTTGTGAAGAAGATTGAGACATTGCTAATAAATGGAATAAATTTTGCTGTTTTCTCAGAAAACATTTTTTCTCTATTTTTTTTTTCTTTGTATTTTTTGTTTGTGATCCTTGCTGGTTATTGCCACATAGGAAGGGCGGTTTATATTGAGAAGAGCCTACACCAGTCATTACAGAAGTGGCTGCTATAATGGAAGGCTTGCACCTGGCTAAGTTATTGTCATTGGCCTCAATTATAATTGAGACGGATGCTAAAGCTGTACTTAAAGCCATATCTGCTGATCATGACCCTTTATGAGGATTCATCACATTATTCCACAGTGTCGCAGTGTGATGGCAAAATTTACTTCCTCTATGCACTCACTCACACATCTTACACTTGTAATGGGTTGGCTCATAGCCTCATAGGCTACCTATGTTTGCCATTTACACAATTGTTCAATGACCAGGTCCCTCACTCTAAACTCTGTGAGAACTTTGATTTCTGCTGAGGAGACTGGATTGATTGGAGACAAAATCATGCACACTGGTTTGGGCTATCTATCAGGATGAACAATCAGTGTTCAATACAGATGGCCTCAGATGAGATATAACTTTGATAATATGTTGAATGGATTTGCTTTTAGGCTTCAAATAAAAAGTAAATCTTTTGAAGAATGTGAACTCGGCATTAGAAGCCCAAGGTTGTGTTTGTTTTCGGTGGAAAATTCGTCGCTGTAAAACTCAATCGATGGGTACCGTTCGAGTTTGTTTTATGAGATAATCAATGTAAATGTACATCGATTATCGATGAAAAAGTCAACCCATGTGTTTCGATGTAAACCTTACACTGAATTGAATTTTACACAAAAAAACAAACGCAGCCTAAAAGAATTGAACACTGTTTTCTGCATCAAAAGTTTGTGGCAGGTTTTGAACTCAAATTCTCTTTGGTCAAAATATTTGGAGGCAAAATTCCTAATGAATCAACACCATTATTTCATTAATGGAGGGTCTAGTTCAAGAACTTGGAGAACTAATGTTAACTCCAACAACTTATAAATATGTTTATTTGCTCCTTCAACAACTTAAATTTATGCCTATTTGGCATATTCAGCAAGGGCAAATTTTCTTTTGGTTTGACAAGTGGTTTGATGAATGTCTTCATCTAGACTCTAGATGCTCATGGAAAATTCATAACCAAAAATTCACATGGCATTCTAAGGGATAAATTATAAATCGGAAAATCTATGATGCGGAAAATATATGGTATGGGAAGAGTTTTGACCAATTAAAAGCCATCCATGAATTTTGATAAATAATACCTGATTGGCTACTACGTTTATAATTCTAATTGATTGGTCAGAAGTTTTTCAGATATTGTATCTTTTTCATATATCATAGTCAAATCCCATCATAAATCTCCAAAATATGAGCTAGCAAAATGGATCTATAATCCACTTATTCCTCCAAAAATCTCTTTCTACATTTGGTAAGTTCTTCGTAGGAGCGTTCCTATTGATGATAGTTTAAGGAGAGGGTGGGGGTCCAATTTGCTTCCACATACAATTGTTGTGGTGTTAGGCATCTTGAAACTACAGATCATTTGCCCATTCAGTGTCTTGGCTTCTAAAATCTGGGCATACTTACAAATTCAATGCCACATAACCAATCATTCAAAGCACCGCTATTGCACTGGATACAGTGTTAAAGGCACTCAAATTCTGAGGTCAGCCAGATTTTAAAACTCACTCCCGTCTTTGTTGCCTAAGAAGTTCGGAAAGAGAGGTATAATAGACAAATGGATGGATAACGTTTCTCCACTCAATCTGTCACTTGTAAGGTGAGTGGTTGGCTTAGAGAGCTGCAACTAAAGACCACCACCAAATGTGCTTCTTTTGGCTGAGTTTGGAAGGAGTACAAATGCAAATATGAAGCATGATTTTCAAAATCGGACCAGACCGGAAAAACTGGGAACCAGTCACTTAATCAGTCGCATTTTCACCAAAACCATTGATTTTGGTCAGTAAATCGCTGAACTGACCGGTTAATCGTTCGAACAATTTTGACTATTTTTTGATTTTTTTTAACTTTTTTATTTTTTTGTCAGAACGGGCCAGCCATCAGGTCAAACGGTCGGACCGTTCAAACTGGTAACCGAATCCCTGACCAGTTCGGTCACCGGTTTAGTTTTAAAGACCATGATATGTAGAGTGCAAAACCTTATATTTTGTATGTATTTACGCTGTACATATTTGCATTTGTACTTATTTCAAACTGAGCCATAGTGAAAATTTGTTGCTTGAAGCTCTTGGCATCTAAACTCCCCCACTTCCTAATATTCTTAATTTTAATGTTGATGCTACAGCTAAAGGCAACCTAGGTACTAGTGGTGGTGGTGTTCTATGAGACCACAATGGATGAGTTGTTTATTCATTCTAGTCATTCTATAAGATGGGCACTAATGTTGGGAAAATAGTTACAGAAATTTGGAGGAAAATGTTTGAAAAATGTCTAAAGATACTATCTTTAGAACGTTATTTATTTCCATTCAGTTTTCTAAGTTTTTTGTTGAGTTATTGACAAATTCATTCTCAGTCCTCCATTAAAATCCTAGATGCATTCAAAATCTATGAACTGTTTGGCATTATGAACATCATCGTCGAAAGTGATTATCTGTTGGTAGTTCATTTTCTTATGGATAACTCCACATTCCCGTGGCAGCTTACTAAATTGATGGACGAAATTATGGAGACAATGGAGGACCTCACTACTTGGTTTCAACATTGCGAGAAGGAAATAAGGTTACAGACCTTCTTGCTAACCTGGCCCGAAGAAGCTTTGTCTCGACACCCTTTTCGTTTAGATTTAATCTCCATTGTGATATGTATTCATCTGTTAATAGTCCATGAGAATTAACTTCAGCTTCCCACCATTAGAGTTGGCTATGTTAAGGGATGTGTTGAGATTTGTAAGGAAGAGATTTCATTTCCTTGGGTTTGGGGCAAGGCGAATTATGTCCTCCCCTCTATATTTTTTAACTTTTGATACTTGATAATAAAATTTCACAGTGGTCGCCTCTCCACTTTTTCTTTTTCTTTTGATGCCAAAAGGCAATTTTCATTGAAAATGCTTAGATTACAAGAAATAGACACAAGAACCCAAGACTCAAACCTATAAAATCGACAAAAACAAACCAATTCCAACTAGACAACATTACAAAGATAAAAACAACAACCTAGGACAGCTAAGCACCAAGAGTGTTGTCAAGCAAGGCCTTTGCAATCAACATCAATGAAGAAATCAACTGCAAACAAAGGTCATAATCCTTCAACAGAGATCACAAAGCCACCAAAGACTCCTAAAACAATGAAGCACAACCAAAAACCTGAAACACCTACTGACAACCACAAAAGAAAAAACAAAAAAAAAAAAGAGAAGCTAAATCTAAACACACCAAAGACCCTTGACAAAACAATAAAAGAAAAAATAAACTTCAGTTGTTTGGAGTTAATTAAAAAACATACAACCTAAATGTTTTTCCCCTAACTAAGTAGTTTGCAGCTTCTATTTTGCACTACCACAGTGCCACTACCAAGCCTCAAGCCTAAATAAATGAGGGTCCCAACTCTTCAAATAAGTTAGGTTGTCTTTAGAAGAGCTGAACTCAAGAATTCTGCTACTTCAAAGCACTAGTAATTAAGCACATGCGTTGCATGTGAGAAATTTTTTTAAATATTAATTAGTTTAATTTTAGATTATATCATAGTTAAGATAGAAATTGAAAATTAATAAAAGTAATAATATGATTAAAAATAAACTTAAATGCTTATACCAAATAACAATTATTATTATTATTATTGTTATTATTATTATTATTATTATTATTATTATTATTATTATTATTATTATTATTAAATTTTGTGTTCCATTTCTATCATAAATAAAAATAATTTTTATTTTAATAATTATTTTTATTTAATATGATGAATATATAACATTAGAAATGTTCTAAAATGTTTTTGACAAAATTCTGTATATTTTCATTTTTGATATTCTATCTTTTTTAAATATTTATTATTCAATTATGACATCATGGGTTTCTTAGAAAAGTTTGATCATTGACCCACCATCTAGATAAGAAAATAGCTTTGCTTTCAGTTTAGTTTTAAATTAGGAAAAATTATAATCAGAACTGGCTCTACATTTCAAATTATAAAAACCCCTTCCATGTCATCGGAGGTTTATGTGGCTATTGCCAACATGGGACTCTTAATCCATGTTGGACACAACAAAAAGCTTATATTGAAATTGCCCTTTAATGCTGGATGATTGGAAAATAAGAAAATGGTTTTTAGCCTCTCTCTCTCTCTCTCTCTCTCTCAACGACTATGTGATTTCTCTGTCTACCTATTGTTCTCCCTCAATCTCTCTCATTCTTTTTCTTAGTCAATCTCTCATTTTTCTCGTTATTTTTATCATTCCCCCTCAGTTTCTCTCACACTCCTCTTGTTTTTTTTTTTTTTTGTATTTTCTTACACACTTGTATGGTATTAATCATACAGTATAAAAGAACATGAGACCAACTTGGTATAATTAAAAAAATCATTACACCAATTTGATAAAAATTCACAAGAAACTCTTGGCGTTGAAATTTACACCAACTTGATAGAAATTTATAACTTGATTGTATACAGGTGGTTGGTCCCTTTAGTTCTTTTATATGGTCTAATTAATATTATAAAATTTTGTAAGAAAAAAAAAGGAATGTGAGAGGTAGAGGGAGAATGATAGAAACTGAGGGAGAATGAGATATTAACCAAGAGGGAAAGTAAGGAAGAAGAATGAGAGAGAATAGGAAAATATTTTTATTTCCGATTGGTTTTAAATTTTACATTCAATTTCTATCATTAATAAAAACATTTCTTATTTATCATACTTATAATTGTTTAATATGTATGTTAAAAACACTTCTAATTTTTTTATTTTTTTTATTTCATCTATTTTTTGAACTTTATTATTTAATCGTGACAACATGGATTAGCCCATTTGACCCAAATAGTTTAATTTCTTACCACCACGTAGATGAAAACTCTATTTTTTCTAGGTAGATTTTAAAAGTATAAGCTTTTATGTTATTGTAATTATTAATTTATTAAGTATGGATTTAATTAATAGAATTTAATGATATGATAAGAAACAAAAATGACTTAAATATAAGACTCATTGAACATAAATGCAAGTTAATAAATTAAACATTCAATTTATTGAGAGGGAATTGAGTGCATTGAATATCATACCTCTTTTCAACTCATTTAATATAAAAAACCGATTACCCTATTTGCCCTTCACTTTTTATCAATAAATGTAAATGTAGAGGGGTAAATTTTGTCCTAAAAAAATTCCAAGAATATTCTAGAGGCCATTCGTGCTTTTTAAAATAGTATAGATATAGATATAATGAAATTCTATAAAAGTAGTATGATGAATAATAATTATTTTTATTAATAATAAAGTTGGAACAAAATATAAAAAAGAAAAAGAAAATTAATAGCTAACCCTTGACCCATTACATGAGTCAAATGACTTAATAGTTCAATTGGCCAGGTTATTGGGTTGTTAACTGAGTCAATAGTTTTTTATAAAGTAATTTGGTGGTGAAATTAATAACCTGAATTTTCTAGCGGGGTGACTTGTTAGCCGATCCAATCATAGATTTAAAACAATGTTTGTTATTGGAATTGATGTTTTGCAACAAAAAGTGGAACATGAAATTTTTGAACCTAATTTTCCTTTGTCAATACATCCCAATCCACCAAAATTTTCTTGTAAAAATAAAATCATCCCTAGGAATCTGTATACATCACTAGGGAGTTGTAGCTTGTCCAATTAGGGGTGTAAGTTTGGCCGGATTTGGTTGGGTTGAGCTCAACCCTAACCTAATCAAAGTTGTTGAAACCCCAACCGTAACCCTAGCTAAACCCTAAAATTTCGGATTGGGTTCAGGTCAGGCTTGGGTTGGTCTTAGATTGGCCCAATTTTTCTAATTCCTTTTCGTCAAATGTACTTATTCTTAAATTGTAAAGATCGTTCATATTAATTTAGCATTATCATGTGTAGAAGAACATAGTTATCTTGTTTTAGAAAAAAAATGCCTTTAAACTAAAATTGTTGACATACAATATAAATACATATATGTATATATAGATAAATACATAAATACTTATAGCTGAAAAAATACATAATATAGATGCATAATTGCATGAATAATAAATCTGCATATACACAAGTAATTACATGCATATATACATATTTATATAATATTTGTACATGCAAATAAGAATTAATTTAATTCAGGTTCCTGTTTTTCAACTCTAACCCAAACCTGAACTTCAACCCAACCCAACCCAATCATAGTTTTTTGGGGGCCTGGTTCGGGGTTGGTTTAGGCAAACCCAGCCCCAAGTTGCAGCCCTATGTCTAATATCTAGAAACTTGCTTAATTGTCAAGTACCTGAAGTTGGGTTGGAAAATTTTGGCTGTCTACGTTTTTATGATCTTTGTGCCATCCTCGTTACTCTCCTTGAGTGACACATCAGTTCATAGAGAAGGCCTTTTGACAGGCTGTCAAAGGTGGATTGACAAAATTTTCTCATTTGGGTTAAAGAGTCATAAGATAATTAACTAATGGGGACAGCCAACTGAATGTATAATCACCAAATTTTCTAGTTCTTATAAAAGGTTCCATTTTCATTACATTATTGGAAAATAAAAATAAAAATCTATATTATACTAATGTATTAAATTCAACTTTTATCAGTTTCCAAACAATCACCCAAATATTTTAATCTTTAAATCCAGTGGATGGGTCAAGACATTCAAATTAAGAAGTAAAAAAAAAAAAAAAAAAAATCAAAATATAAAAGAATGACAATAAAATCCTCTCAAGCCAAAAATCTCTCAAATATAATTTTTTCGTTCTCTCTTTTCAATGGTCAATCTTTGTAACCTCTTTACCAAAAGAAAAAAAACATTTGTAACCTCCCCCCTTTGGCCCCTTATTAAATCCCTCTTTCCCTTCTTTCAGATCTCTTAGGACTTCTCTTAGCTCTTTTTAATGAAATACTGTATAAATTGGATTAATTGGGTTGGCTTTAGGGCTAATCGTCCAAGCCCAAACCTAGACATGGACTGTGGGCTTTGACCTAGATTGGGTATTTGCCAACCTAGACCCCACCTAACCCAAATCCAACACCACTTGGGATGGGGTCGGGTGGATTCGTCTTGGTTTGGGTGGGTTGTTTAGGGTTGAATCTTCTCATGTTTTGCTTTTTATCTTTATTTCAAAATAACTGCTGGGATACCACCATAGTACTGCAACAGGAAGGATGAAATGTACCATCCCCATTGTTTCTCGTTCTCGTAATTATTTAAGCGCTATAAAACAATTGTTAAATAACATTGTATGACTTTATCTTTAAGTTTTTTTCTAAACGCTTCATTATCAATTGATAAAACCTTTTTCTATAAAAATCTTTCAAATTCTTATTCATTGGATTCACCTGACTATTAACATATCCATAATCCATATCTATCTATTTATCTATATAAAGCATATATAAATTAATACATAAAGCACACCTAATGTACAAGAATAATAAATTAGGTTTGGGTTAGGTCAAGTTGTTCAAAGAATCACCTAATCTTTTGTTAAAATGAGGTTGAATAAATTTTTTTGGTTTGGGTTTGGCTAATGTGTATGTGTGTGTAAAACCCATCATGCGGGCTATGTGGCTTGTGGGCCTTACGTGCCCCTTATTAAAACATCAAACCTACCCCCAATTTTTCCTATACTCTTAGGATCTATTTGGTTCATGGAAATAGGTTATTTCAATTCAAACTATTTCATTGGTGGGACCCATTCTCATTCCAGGAGGAATGGGATTTTCCCATATTGGAGAATGACTGTTCTAACCCCGTAGAAATGTGATTCTCATTCTGCCTTCCTATTTTTATATTTTTGACAAAAAATCCCATTTCGACCCTAAGTCATCATCGATTCATCCTCTCATATTTCTTCATCCAAGTTAGCCATTGACGACCACCATCTTCGACGAAGTAAGATCGGTCACCAGTCGGTCGTCCTTCTCTTATTCTTCATTTTCTCTCTCCCTCTTTCTCCTCCCTTTTATCGCTGCCGCTGCCATTAACACCGTTGGACATACCCTCTTTTTTTCCTCCCCTCTCATTTCTTCTTTGTTCTCCTCTTTTTCAAAATCTTTGTCCGGTCAGCTAGAGCCCAGAATCTAGGGGTGTCAATTAGACTGGATTTGGTCCAATCTGATTTAGTTCAATATAAATCCATTATAAATGGACAAGATCCAATTCAATCCAATGAATGTTTTGGACCAATTTGGACCAGTCCAATTTAATGCTTGGACCGTCCAATCTGTTCAAATTCATTTTGATTTAGATTGGTTTGAACCCAAACCTAGTCTATTGGCACATATATTTTTACCTTATATCAATGGATTAGATATTGGCTTAATCCAACCCAATCCAATATCAATTTGTCACAGACAAACAAGGTCCAATCCAATCTAATAAATATTTTGGACTGAATTGGTCCAATCCAATATACCTTGTTGTTCCGTCCAAATTGATTTTGGATTGAATGGGGTCCAATCCAAAACTGGTCCATCAACCCCCTTATCGGAGTCCATCTTCTTTCTTTTTCTTCATCTAAATATCATGTTACCATTGTGACAACAACTGAATAAAGCCTGAAACCTGCCCTTCTTCTTCTTCTTCTTCCTCCAAATCTTTTCCATTATCACTGTAAATAAGGGCAAAACTGAAAAGCTTGATCAATTTTAATTTCAACTTCCGATTGAACCAAATAACAATAATCTAATTCCAATTCCAATTCTTATTTAAACCAAATAAGTGATTCTGATTCTAGTTCCTAGTAATTCCTATTTCAATCCTGACCACTAACCAAATGGACCCTCCGTATGTACTATAATACCCAAAAAATGAGCACGTACATAGTTTCTACGGGTTAGCTCGTCCTCACGTATATAATCCACGATATTAGCTTTTTGGGAAGCTCGTGTACTGAATGGATAACTGTTTTTGATATTCTATCTAACAGTGGAGTAAAAAAAAAAGGGAAAATCCATTCGATCATCCTTAAAAGAAAGTAAAAAAAAAAAAGTGAAGAAGTATTTACTATTATCATTTTCCAAAGTTCCAACAACAAAAGCTGTTTATCTTTCCATCTCCCCCACTTTGCGGAGAAATACATTTGTAATAGTTTTCAGCTCCTTGATGTCCTTTGTATAAAACCATCCATTTTGTTCTTTCTTCGTATGCGAAGTAATTAATGCAAGGAAAACCCAAGAATAACACATTTAAGCAACCTCCATTCGATCCTTCTGTTTTCTTGACCAATTCGATCTCTTTTGTTCTCCCTCTCTCTCTCTCTCTCTCTCTCTCTCTCTCTCCCCCTTTTGTTTTCCGGATCTTTGATTTGATTTCATTTGTTTTGTCATTGGCGTTGAATGGGTTCGTGTTATTCATTGTTAGAGGGGTCAGTAGACTCTATGGACTACAATCAGAGTAAGATAAGGAAGAAGAAGAAGAAGAACAGCAGCTGTAGAAACAAGGATGCATTTAAGAGTTCTAGCTCCTTTGCGTCTTCAGCAGCAGAGCAGGAGCTCCATAGAATTCCCGGGAGGATGTTCTTGAATGGCTCCAGCGATATCGCGTGCTTGTATACGCAGCAGGGGAAGAAAGGCACAAATCAAGATGCCATGCTGGTCTGGGAGGTCAGTTTAGTTCGGTTTCTGCTTTTCAGTGTTATTCTCTCTGTTATTAGATGTTCAGTATCAGAGGCCCAAATGTTAAAATGGGCAATAATTTAGCTAAACTGCACTGATTTTACTATTTTTATGGTTTTGAACTTTAGATTACACGTTTATTAATTCCTTTATGGGTTCTGAAAACCCAGTCTGGGCTTCAATTTGTTAATGGTTTTGGTGTCTATAACCTTCCAGAAACCCATAAATAATAAAGGATATAGATTCTTAAGTTGCATATGTTACTACTTGAATCGTTTAGTTTAGTTTAGTTTCAATCTTTCAGCCTTTTCTCCTTTTTAGGTTCTTAATATCCACTTGCTGGGTTTATCATTCTTAATGGTTTAGGCCTTTAGGGTGAATGAGCTTGAAGATTCGCAAATGATAATGAGAGGCAAAAATCAATAGGGCACTACTGTTACTATTTCTGATCTCTACATGCAATTAAGCACAGAACTATTCCAACAAGTCAAGCACTCAATTTCACCAGGGGAAGGACATGTTTTGTTTGATTTTTGATGTTTAGATTTTTTTTTGGATATTTAAGCACCTAGTCTACGGAGCAGTTCGGCAGGCGCAGGACAGTAACAAACTAGTGGGAATTGCAGTGGCAGATCAAGGAAGAGAAGTTTGGTGGGATGGAGGTGATGCCCCCCTGGTCCCTCTGTTCTAATTTTCTTGATATTACTTCTATTATTTTTTTATAGTAAAATAGAATTTATTAAATAAAAAAAAAATACAAGAGAAGGTGATAAAGAATCACCGGAAAGAGAAAGTAACACCATGCAATAACAAAGACCCAACATCTGCTCAAACAAATAAAAAATCAGTACACCCACCCCAGAGGGCAAAATAACTCCAAACCAAAATAGAACCTCCTTTCGTCACCAATCAGTATCAAAGGTAGCAGCAACCTCATCCACTCCCAATCTTCGGCTCCAATCTTTCACTCACCTAACAATCTACATACTATTCTCAGAATCAGTAACCCCAATCCAACTCTCATACAACTAAGACACTAATGACGGAAACTGGACTCCATATCATTGCCAATCACCTCTTTATCCATTGAGCCTCCTTTATTGGCTTAATTAGAATCCAACACTATCCTCCTCTTATTAACCTTCTTAATCTTCTTCACCTCTTATGAGGACCAGCCTCAAATAAACCCCTTTCAGCCTGGCAAATACTTTCAAAACTTGGATAGCTCTTTGATTTCTTTAACATTTAAAGTGTTACAGCATTAGAAAATTTCTCAACCTTCCTCTGATCTTTGTCCTCAGATCTATCACTCAAAGAAAGCCCTTGTGATTCCATGATCATATTTCACTATCTCCTTTCTCCTCCCTCTGATACTCCCCTCTTCTTTCTCTCCCTGATAGAACCTAAACTGTCCTCTTCAATAAAGTTGTCTCGACCCTTATCTTTTTCAATAATGTTTTCATATTGTTGTTTCTCTTTTTCTTTGTTTTCTGACTCTTGAAAAGCCTTCTTCGCAAACTCTTTCCCACCCGAAAAAGAATAATCTCAATGTTTTTCTCACTTCAACCTCCTTATTCATCACTTTCTCCATCTCCTCCCTCTTCGTCACCATCTCCATTGTCCTCTAATGGTCTCATCCCATAGCTCCTTTTTTTTCTGATAAATAACTGAAATTTATTAATCACTTAAAACAATAATGTGTACAATGTGTTATACATCAATTAGAGAACAAAATGTTTCTCAAATCCATGAAAAATAACATTACAAATTCAGCCTAATCGATTCTTGCCCACCCTTTGTCTTGCCAATACATCAGCGAAAGGGTTGGCTGATCTTTGTACCCATTACAATTGCACATGCATCCCTACTGTTAGCCACTTGGACTTTTTTATTTCATTTCTATAGAGCCGTAGAACATCCTCCTTTTTCTATAACCAGCTGACCACCACCTTAGTGACACTCTTAATCACTAGCTTCTTGATCTTCATTTCATGTGCCTTTTGTACCCCATGTATCACAGCCAAAATTTAGGCTCTTAGAGAGTTGCCTACCCCTATTGGTCCTGAAAACAAGGCCCTTATTTTTCCCTTTTCATCTATGAACACACCTCCTATCCCTTAAGGTCCCAATTTTACTGTTCCTCTATTTTAGTGAATTGATACTTTACCTCTTCTCAAGAAAAGGTCCTGAGTTCCACATTCTGCCCTCATCAAAGTTTGGCTTGATGAAGCCCTCCTTCAGTGGTGTCCCACTCTTGTGATTTTTTTTTTCTTTCTTTTGTGTTGTGATCCATTTCCTTACTATGCCTTTGTAAAGAAAGGATAGAAAAGTTCCAGTGATTTGATCCAATGCCACCTTAACAGTGATGAATTCAATGACAACCTCCCAAGATCTTTCTTTCTCCTTGAATCTGGCATTCCTTTCCTCCCAAATTGTCCACTCGATTGCCTCCACAACACCATTCCTCTTTTCTTCCGACATTTGAAAGATTAAAGGGAAAAAATGTTGGAAGGGTTTAGAATCCATCATATGGATGGCCGAACCATACTAGATGGCTGGGTGAAATTTCAAAATTTTTTCTAACCCTTGTAGGAACCGATTTTTCGGTGAATTTTAAAACTGAGTTTTCCGAATCGATCTCGCACTGAACCAGACTAGATATGAAACCAAATTAAAAGGGGAAATTATACTTGATACGGATACCACAAGTGCAAATCCCAAGGTGGAAGTTCACGCCCAAATCACTCCTAAAACCAGCCTCCACTGAAGATGGCGTAGTGTGTAGGTGAAGTCGGTTCAAAAACACTATTTTCAGCAAAACTGTGATCCAACTTGCTTGAATCGAATGAGGGTAAGTGAGCCTGATTTTCTTCAATGTTTTTATTGTAAAAACTAAAAGAATAACTGATTAAAAATCAATTCTAGAAAGCCTAGGTTGTGATAGGGTTTTTGGAAGACAAAAGAGAAGAAAAGAGAACAAGAGAGAGTGGTGTTCTAGTCTGGTTCACCCTCTTCTTTTATCTCCTTATGAAGCACTCTCCTAATCAAAATAGGAGATTATCCAAACCTAATTTGGATCTAGACTCTATTAAGAGATAAACCTTATCATCTAAAGTGGATGGGTGCTCCATACCCATTTCCAAACCCAGATTCGACCTAGAGCATTGTCATGTGACAACTTACTTAATCTTATTAATTATGGGCCATAGGCCCATTTACTTCAAAGGCTCACAACTCAAGATGTTGCATGGCCACTTTAGTCTAATATCAAGATTAAACTTAGTGATTAGCAGAATAGAACAGATCTGAATAACTGTATAAGAGAGGAAGATGGCAAAGAGAAGAGGTAAGAGAAGAAGAAGTCAAAATTAATCACCCTTCTCCTCTAACCCTATTTTATTAATCTCTAAAAATTGATGATGACAAGTATACCCTTAAGTGGGCGGCCAGCTTGGCAATTACATAAAGAAAATAAAATAAGAACAAATAACAGGCCCATTAAGTGAGGCCCATCAACATAAAATAAAAGATAAAATAAAGGATATCACACGAAAGGCTGTTAGGGCCCATTCGGCCCAGTCTCTTTACACTCCCCCTCAAGCTGAGCATAGATGTCAATCATGCCCATCTTGCTTATATAGTGTGTCAATTTCCCCCTGGGAACTCCCTTGGTCAAGATATCAACCAGTTGCTCTTCTGATGTGATAAATGGTAAACAAACTTCTCCTGAAGAGACTCTTTCCCTTATTAAATGCCTATCAACCTCAATGTGCTTAGTTTTGTAATGTTGAACAGGATTATGTGCAATGTTGATAGCAGCTTGGTTGTCACAATAGAACATCATTGGTTTCTCGTAGTCCACCCCCAATTCCTCTAGAAGGGATCGTAGCCATAGTAATTCTGACACACCATGAGCCATTGCCCTGTATTCCGCTTCAATTGAGGATCTAGCAACTACAGATTGTTTCTTACTCCTCCAAGACACAATATTCCCAGCAACCAGAGCACAATAACCAGAGGTGGACCTTCTGTCATCAATACATCCTGCCCAATTTGCATTAGTAAAGGCTTCCAGCTTCATGTGACCATGCTTAGCAAATAGAATACCTTTCCCTTGAGTACCTTTTAAGTAGCACAGAACCCTTTCTGCAACAGCTAGATGAGTATCTCTAGGAGAATGCATAAACTGACTGATAACACTGGTTGCATAGGAAATATCTGGCCGAGTCATGCAAAGGTATAACAACTTCCCAAGCAGTCTCTGAAACACTCCCTTATCAGACAAAAGTTCACCATCTGTGGCAGAAAGCTTATGATTAGGATCAATGGGAGTGGAGATGGGTTTAGCTCCAAGTTTACCAGTTTCGGCAAGAAGATCAAGGACATATTTGCGCTGAGATATGAATATACCATCCTTAGATCGAGCAACTTCAATGCCTAGGAAATACCAAAGATCTCCCAAATCTTTAATTTCAAATTCAGAGTTGAGAAATGCTTTTAGTTTACTGGCCTTTTCAATGTCATTACCCGTGACCACTATCATCAACATAAACAATCAAGAAGGTCACCAGAGAGTCATTTCTCTTCAAGAACAGTGTATGATCAGATTGTGTTTGAATGTAGCCAAAAGAGACAAGAGCAGCCCGAAATCTCTCAAACCAAGCCCGAGGAGATTGTTTGAGACCATAAATAGATTTGTGTAGTTTACACACCTTGCCTTTCATTTCTTTTCCATACACTCCTGGAGGTAGAGACATATAGACTTCTTCATGCAGTTCTCCATTCAAGAAGGCATTTTTAACATCGAACTGGTGTAGGGGCCAGTCAAAAGTAGCAACTACTAGAGAAAGTAAAACCCTAACTGAAGTCATCTTATCTATAGGAGCAAATGTCTCAAGATAGTCAATGCCATACATTTGGGTGTAACCCTTAGCAACCAACCAAGCCTTAAACCTCTCAACAGAGCCATCAAAGTGATATTTAATAGTAAACACCCATTTACAACCCACTGGTTTCTTCCCTTCCGGCAAGTCCACAATATCCCAAGTATGATTCTTATGCAATGCATCAAGTTCGGTCATCATAGCTTTCCTCCATTCAGCTTGAGATAAAGCTTCCGGTACAGACCTGGGTATCACATGGGAAGAAATAGAGGCAAGAAAAGAGTAGTAGGAAAGGGAGAGAAGGGTGTAAGATAAGTGTTTGGAGATACAATGGGCTGTACACTTTTGCTTGCCCTTGCGAAGAGCAATTGAAAGGTCAAGGTCTGGAACAGTCTGAGATGGGTCAGTAGAGGGCTGACCTGTTTCCTCAGGAATGATGGGAGTGACAAGATGCTCTTCTGAAGGAGTGGAAACAACCTGCACATGTTTGAATGTCTGCCTTTGGTACCACCTTTGGAGAGCAGGAGCAGAAGTAGGAGGGGGAGCAAGGACATCAGGGGTAGGTTCAGTGGAAGAAGTGGACACCCCATGATCAGACTCACAAGGGATGGGAAGAGGAACAGCTGAAGACATAGCAAAGTACTCATCAGATTTCTCCCCCTCAGGAGGAATACTAAAGAAGGGAGTCAACTTTGCTCCAAAATCTTCTTTCTTGAGGCCTTCAAACTCAACTGATTATCTTTGAATTGATGGCTGCCCTTACTTCTTCATTGATTTTCATCTTCCCTTCAAAAATTCTTTTGAAAGCATACATGGGGTGTTGGACAATGGTTGGGATGCAAAGGCAACTCCTCACTTGACTTTAGCTCTCCTTGGAAGTCAATACATAAGGTATACCCAATCTTCCTTAATCTAACCTGTTTTGATGTGGGAAAGGGAATGTGGTTTGGTTTTGGGAAGACCTATGGCTAGATGAAGCCCCTCTCAAATTGTAGTTCCTTCTGTTTTATGCTCTCTCTAGCTATGAACTTGAACCTTTTTCAAAGCTTGGGATACCATCTCCTCTTGGGAGAAACTAGGATTTTGGTTTTAGGAGGGACTTAATGGAGAATGAGTGTTAATCCCTTGTTCAGCTATTGACCAAATTGGAATCAATTTCTTAGATCAAAATATGGAGACACTAGAATTTGGACAATCTCCACTGGTGGTCTTTTGACTTGTGCTACTTTCTTTAATAACCTTACTCTGTCTAGCCCTATGGGGGTGAATCTCCCAGTGAAGAGATTAGGAGTAAGCCTCTTACACCTAAGGTTCAAGCTTTGTGTTGGGAAATATTCCTTGGAAAGTGTTGAGAATATGTTTGTAAGGGCTGTTTAGTCTTTTTATTATTTTGTATTTGGGTGGCCATTTAAGGGCCTTCGTGTAATTTTATCTATTAATATACATATATCTTTATGAGGGTGTGAACAAGACACAGACACATACACACTCGACTCATGACTCTCTTCTTCTTCTTCTTATAGGTGGATGTGCCTTGATTTTAGGAAGATTTTGATATGGTTATTTCATCCATTTCAAACTTATATGATTTTTCTTGGATTTTTCAATCAGAAATTCACAGAAATTTCAGATTTGATGTCGAAGTTCTTTTTGTGCATCTGAAGGTTTTTTTCTCAGAAAAATCTGGTCCTCCTAGTCCATTTTAAATTTTTGGGATAACGGGAAATGGTTTCATAGTTTTTTGAGCCATTTTAAATCTTTGGGAATGGTCTCATAATTTTCTGAGCCCTAGATTTTTATTTTGGGAGATTTTTCTCTCCTATATTGCTAGTTTCTACTAGCCTGCTTTTTTGGTCTCCTGTTGTGTAACAAGTCACAACTGAGATTGGGCCTATTTATTGTGTCTCTTGTATTCTTGTTGAGTCATTGGAGTGCTATTGGGTTATTGAGAGGTTCCTTGGTAAGATATTGAGCAGTCCAAGGATGTGTAGATTACTTCCATTGTGCTTTTTGGAAATGTTGACACTTCTAGTGGAATGATAACCATTGTAAAATTTGACGGGACCAATTTTCTAGAGTGGTCCCAATTGTCTAAGCTTACTACCACAAGAAGAGGTAAGTTGGGATTCATTATAGGCCAAGAGGCCAATCCTGTTTAAGTTGGGATTTATCATAGAATAAGGTAGGAAGTTGTGAGTAAGAAATTTGGTGGGCTAGGGTTGGGGGATATACAAGAAAGAAATAGGGCCTTGCTGGCCAAATGGTTGTGGAGATTGCCTATTGAATGAAAAGGATAAGCCAAGCTGAAGGTAATTGTCAGTATTCATGGTCTTGTGGTGGATGGTTGCAATGCTGGTTTGCTGGCTAGGGCTACAAGAGCTTCTCCTTGGAAGTCTGCCCATGCTATCTTGCCTTTATTCCTTAACAATATTAGGTATATTCCTTGCTCTGGTAATTTTGATAAATTTTGGGAACATGTATGGTTGGGTAATTCATCCCTAAAAGACTTATTCCCTTCCATCTATTTGATCTCTAACAAAAGGGATGAGCCTATTGCTTCTTTTGTGTCTCCTTCCAACTCCACCTCCGGGCTTGTTTGGGATCTGGGCCTTACAAGAGGACTTCGTGATTGTAAAGTTGACAGAGCTATGACCTTGCTTCAAGATCTTGAAGGCATTTACTTAGATCCTTCTCGTAATGACTGTTGAATTTGGACCATCTCCCCTTCGGGCACCTTCACTAGTGCTTCCTTTTTTTTGTCCTTAACTAGGATAATTGATAGTGGGGGCCATCCTTTTTTGGGAAAGATGTTTGGGGCAAGCCTATTCTGCATAAGATGGGGTTTCTATTGGGAAGTATTTTTGGATAGAATTAGCACATGTTTTATGAGTTGTTTTGTTGGGATGACTCTTGGTCACCTATGTTAGATGTATCTTTTATTCATAGTAATAAAATTTTCTTTTTTATTTATTTTCAAAAGAATCTTTTGCAAATGGAAAGACATAATTGGTGTTTGTCCCTTCATTGGTGCATCCTTTGTTAGGCTAACGACAAGTCTTCTCATCACTTATTAATCTCCTATCCTCTTGTGTTGTCAATTTGGGAATGGTTTTCTTCCTTTTTTGGGTGGAGGTGGAACCCCACCAAACGCACAAAGAGTGTTTGACCCTACCTTTGTTAGTTGGCATAAGAAGAGGGGAATAGCCCTATGGAAATGTACAAGGGATGCAATTTGCTGGACTTTATGGGAAGAGAGAAACAAGAGGTTGTTTGAAGGCAAAGAAAGAAGTAGGGATGCCCTAATTGAAGCCTTTGTAGTTAGGGTGATCCATCGGGTGAAAACTTTGAATCCCTTTGATGGAATTCTTGCTTCTGATTTGATGAGGAATGGAGAGAAGTGGTCAACTTTGATCCAATGAACGAATTAGCAATGCCAACATGGACTCCCCCAACCAATGGATTCATTAAATTGAATTTTGATGGTAGCAGTGAAGGTAATCCTGGACCTTCAGGTATAGGAGGTGTTTTCAGGGATGAGGAAGGCAAATTAGTGGTTCTATACTCTGCTCCCATTGGTGTTGGGGATTCCTTGAGAGCGGAAATCCTAGTTGTGATGGAAGGCAAAGAACTAAGCCTCACTAAGTTGATAATTGAAGGGGATTTAAAGTTGGTTATTGATTGGCTCCAAAATGATGAGGAGCGGGGGTGGTGGGGGATACACTAATGAGAAAAGGAAATTTAAACATTTGACACAAGGAGTGGAAGTCAAGTTGAACTGGGTTAAGAGGGATGCCAGTTGAAAAATTGAAGATTGACATTGAAGGTGATAAGGAGTTTAGTGCAAGAGGGGAAAGGACAAAAGAGAGGAAGTAGGAAGGGGAACAATATGAGGGGAGCAAAAAGAAAAATAATTATGAAGATCCTAGTTGGAATATCCGTGGTCTAGGTATTGCTTAAAAAGAGGGCAATCATTAAAGAGGTGGTAAGAAAAGAAAATCCCGATATAATTGTCCTTTAGGAAACCAAATTGGTAGAGTTTGATAGTAGATGGGCAAGAAGTGTACGGAGGGCTAGGGGAATAATCTGGACTATGACTCCATCCTAGGGGAGCAAAGAGAAAAATAATTATGATGATCCTAGTTGGAATGTTTGTGGTCTAGGTAGTGCTAAAAAGAGGGCATTCATTAAAGAAGTGGTAAGAAGAGAGAATCCTAATGTAATTGTCCTTCATGAAACCAAATTGGCAGTGTTTGATAGTGGATGACCGAGGAGTGGAGAGTGGAGAAGATTGGAATTGAAGAACTTGTAGGCAAATTTATAGTATCTATAAAGTTTAGGCAAGTAGGGGATGGTTTTGAATGAGTTTTAACAAATCAGTATGATTTGAACAGATATAGGGAGAGGAATGAAATGGGGGAGGAATTGGGAGATATATATTTTTTTTATCAATAACTTTGAAACTTTTATTGATTAAAATACTTTAGGATACAACAATAAGTTACAAAAGAAATCAGCATAGTAAGTTGACCCAGTACTGAATTACAAATGTGCCCAAAACATATATGTTCTTTGAACCCCTTGCTTTGCTAAGCTATCTGCCAAACTGTTGGCAGATCTCCTTACCCATCCCACCTGAATTGTCATGTTCCTTGATATCCATTTAAATCTTCTGAAATCATTCTTCAACTGCCATGTTACCCCTTCCCCTTTCTGCAACCATTTTATCACAGTTTTTGAATCTCCCTCGATGATCAGTCTATTGATTCCCAACTCTTTAGCCTTCTCAACTCCATTTACTGCAGCTAGAAACTCTGCCCTTGTCACATCACCTACCTCCACAGGACCGGAGTATAGGGCAATGATGGAACCGTCTCTAATGCCCCCCCCCCCAATACCTGAAGGGCATGGGTTACCCACACAACTCCCATCAAAGTTTAGCTTCTTCCAACCATCTATTGGAGGGGACCAAGTCTCAACAAACTGTCATCTCGTAGATGATGAAGCAGCAATAAGTCCCCAAACCCTGAAGAATTCTTCGACCTAAAGGCTTAAAACAACTTCAAACTTTTTACCCAATGAGCCACCCTCAATGTTATTGTTTCAACTAAAGCTTCCTTGCATTTTTCTTTACTTTCAAATATCCTATCGTTTTTTTCCTCCCAGATGGTCCATAGTATTGCTGCTCTAGTACACCTCAAAAAAATCCTTCCCCTGGATTGGTAGGAGCATTGGGGTGGTTTAATGTCTAGAGCATTTCCTAGATTAACTTCAGACCATTGGTCTATGTCTATCTATAGGGAGTTTGAAGGAAGAGGACCTACTCCCTTTTGCTTTGAGAATATGTGGTTGTGCCACCCGGGTTTTGTACAAAGATTAGAAATTGGGGGGAGAGGGAGAGAGAGAGAGAGAGAACCAAGACTTGATTGGAAAGGGATGAGATTTCATAGGAAGCTGAAAGACTTAAAACCCAAGATCAAGGAATGGAACATTTTGGAGTTTGGGAGGATTGAATAGAGGAAGAAAATGATGATTAATCAAATTGAGGAATTAGATAAAACAGAGGAGAGGGTACTTTTGAGGAAGGAGATAAAGAAACCAAGTGGTCCCTAAGGAAACAATTGGAAGATGTACTTCATAAAGAGGAAATATGTTGGAGACAGAAGTGACACCTCTTATTTGGGGTTTCAGAGGGATACCAATATGATATGATACGATACGCTTGATACGGGGCATATCGTATCAAAATTTTGAACCTTGGGTGTAGGACCTGTCCTCCCTTCAGGGGGCTAGAAGTGCCTGAGACTCAACTGAGAATGGGGCATGACTTGGCCTTTGCCTTTGGTACCCACCTCTACACAATAGGGTGAGTAGTGAAAATTGGGGGATGAGCAGGTGGAGGGGGAGTAGGAATAGGTGAGCTAGGAGGACAAGGTTCAACAGGAACAAAAGAAACCACAGAGGGCTTAGCATAGGACTCATTAGGAACTACCAAAGGAAGTGGAAAAACAAACAACTCAGTGGAACATCCCCCTTAGAAGAATGTCCATAAAAGGGAATTGATTCAGAAAAAGTGACATCCGTAGAAACAAACTAGGTGGCACTGATGGGATTGAAGCAATAGTAACCCTTCTTTGTAGAGGCATAACCAAGGAAAATACACATCTGAGCTTTGGGTTCAAATTTGTGTCTCTGAGAGCTAGGAATGTGAACATAATAGGTACAACCAAAGACACACTGGGCTCAACTAGCAATAGACAAGAGGCTGGAATCTGTGAACAAGGCATTGGAAGGGCAGTTTGTAACCATAATCGAATTCACATTTTCCATACCTTGGTTCTGGATTGTAACTGAAACAGAATCCAAAGGACATAAATTGATGACCTCTATTGAAGCCTGGGAGGGTTCACATTCCTTGGTTAACCCTGAGAGAAACATTAAATATATGACAAAGGTCTTCTTCTTGGCTTTCTGTAGTTGGGTATTCCTTATTTGGCACCAGAACTGATCCTTCCACTAGACCTAAGCTGTGTTGAGGAAGACAATGATAGACCCAGGTTAAAGTCTAACAACACCATCCCTAGTCACATGTTCATTTAAGCTGCTGCCTGACCTGTCCAGTTTACCAAATGAAAGACCTAGTTTGCTTGGGTGGGGTTGAACCAACTCACATAAAAATGCCTTTCCATCTTCCTTGGAGTCCATGCCACCCCCTAACACCCTAAATGACTTAGACCTTGCCCTTTGAGCTGATGACTCGAAATGCTAAAATTAGGCTATTTGATCAAACTTTAATGGCCCTAGATTATGACCTCCTTTAGAATTCTGTCCTTTAGCTTTCTCTTCCAACTTTACAGCTTCCATATATGTCTAAGTGTTGTTGCCTTCCTTACATGCAACTCTTGCCTTGCCACATCATCATTGTCTACCTCGTGACTTTCTCTCCAAAGATCTGCTTCAATGGACAACACTAACCACATGGTGATCCATATTTCCCCTGTGGAAAGATCTATTTTATGGGTATCATCTTTGGCTTGGCTTTGATCACCATTAGTATTGTCGAGTGGAGATCTATGGATTGGTATCTCTCCACAACCTTGCCACACAAGATTGCAATCTTCTTCATGGTATCTTACTTCATAGGTGAAATAGTAGACCTAAAATCCTTTTATCTTCCTTTCAATGCCTACAACCTTGGAAATGCTCGTCAAGCACCACCTCTCAACTTTAAAATGTTGGTGTTGGTGGAAATGTTGGTCATCCAAATATAGGAAACATGTCAGAAATGTTGGAAACAAGGATTGAAATTTCACAACATATCGGCCCATATTGGTCGATACGTGTCGTATTAGTGACCCACCAATACGCCACTTTAAGCTTGTTTTGAGGGTTGACCTGTTTCAGGGGGTAGATAGGCCTTATACCACCCCCCTGAACAGGTTTGAAAAATGATACTAACCAATACGCCCCATCTGGTGTATTGGTCTGTACCGATAAAAAGATATTCAGAACCTTGGTCAGAAATATTGTAAAAGTTGTAGACATGGTGGGGACATCGTAAAATATGCAAAAACATAGAATGATATTTTATGAAATGATAAAAGAAGCATAAGCACATCTTTATAACTCATTATCTTGTTCAAAATCATTAAACAAAACTAAGGAACTAAGATTATAGACAAAATAATACGTTGTTAATTTATCTTGGAAACTAGGGGTGCAACTGGGGTTGACCCAATTAGCATTGTACACTGCTTTGGGCTTGGACCTTTGGAGCAGGTCCATTCAAATTTTGACAAAAGCCCAACCCAAGCCCACCCAAGTTGCACCCTATTGCAATCCATAAGATTCAAAACTACATGATAGAATGAGTTAAATCAAAATTTAAACTCATAGAAAATGCAAATGATTCTAATAGATCAACAAAATAATCTATTGCACAAACAAAAACTAATATTTAACTTCATGTTTGAAAGGAATACCGAGTTGGCTCAAAGTGGTAATCATGTTTTTTTTTTTTTGTTTAATAAATGAAGGTAATTATGTAAATTAGTCAGGAACGATAAGAAAATGTAAATTAGGAAGGCAATAAAATTGCTACTCCATGTATCTAAAATATTATCACTGGCTTATGTTACAATACTCTCTTGTACACCACATAGTGCTGGTAGTGTTCATTGGGGAATATGTCGAGTCCAGTAAAATTTCATGTTGCCACCCACAGAAATGGAAATATGTTGTGGAAATATTAGGGAATTTATGGACATTTTAAACCATCCAGTCCAAACTTCATATTAACCATAACTGCTGCAGTCTCCAGCACATTTTCCAACATGTCTAACATTGCTTTCTTTCTTCTTTTTTTTTTTATCAGCAAAAAAGACTTTTATTAATAACAGAAAAATATTGAATTACAATAGTTATAGGTTGCAGTAATGCATTAACCTAATCTACAAACGCATGCAAACAGTTACAGTTATAGTTATAGGTTGCAGAGAAATATTGCTTTCTTTCTTTCGAATGGTGTTATCATACTGGTTCCCTTCAGGTTGAAATGATCCTTACATCATCACCAACCTTTCCCAATCTTCAATATTTTATTTTGCCAATGACACCAATCTCTGTTCCCATTCCTCCTTAAGACCTCTTAGCCATTATTTTTGGAAAGGCATCCATTTGCTGCCATTTCCACCTTCAGTTCTCTGCACATTCCCCCTTTTCTTCCTTTTTTATCCATTTCCTCCTTTTTTGTCCTTTTCGTTCACTTTCATTTTGCCATTCTCCTCTTCCTCTCATACCATAAATTGCTGCGAAGTGTCTGCTATCAAACTCCAGCCTAGGGATGCAAACAGATCGGATCAGATTCAAATCAGGGTATATCCGAATCTGATCCAACACTGTTAAGAGCCGATCCAATCCAATCTGACCGGATCTCATAAGTATGCATTCGGATTCAAATCCAATGAAGAAGTCGGATTTACGGATCTGATCCGGTCCAATTTAAATTTCTTGAAAAATTAATAAATTATTAAAAGAAAAATAAAATGTAATAATTAAAAAAAAACAAAAACAAAAAATATAAGTATCTTTTCAACTATTTTCATCATATATATACATGTTTTTTATAAAATAATAATATAAAAATTTACAAAATGCAATATAAATAATATATTTATAAATAAATAAATAACATATGCATATATATATATATATATATATATATATATATATATATATATATATCGGATCGGATAGGGGTGATCTGAATTCAATCCAATTTCTGATCTTATCCTATTTTCTGATCTGGTCCGATCCAAAGATCCAAACATGGGAGATCCAAATCCAACAAAATAGGATCGGATTAGAATCCGATCCATTTGCACCCCTACTCCAGCCTGAGATCTTCCATAGCTTGTTGACATAATGTGATGTCATGCAGATATCAACATGAATATTTGAGTGAGATGGGCAAGAAAAGAATCCTATAAATCTTCCATGAGGGCTTTGGTACCAACTAGTAAACACCATGAAGAGAAAATGATTGGAAGAGAAGGAAGAAAAAAAAAATTGGGAGGGAGAGGTATTGATTGGCTGTGAATCTGTCTAGCATCAACTGACTATTGTATCATTAGCTTATTTGCTAATGCATTACAATTATAATTAGACCCCTATAAGCATCGTGTAATTACAATACCTAAAATACCCTTTAATACATTTTTTTTTCTTTTTTTCTGAAGACGCCAAATATCAATATGCACAATTTAAAAAGTAGTTTTCTGAAGACGCAAAATTTCTCAGGTGGGTCCCAGGTTCTAGATATTTTCCTTTTTGAAGATGAAGAAGCTGCAACTTTGCCCCACTCCCTACTTATATCATCCAATGTAAAGTCTAAGAATTGTTGTAAGGCTTACTTAATAGCTGCTGTTACAGTTACAGTTACTTGTTTTTTCTTCTTTCTTTTCTCTTATTATTTTGATTCTAGGATATGCCGCCAAGGGCATACTTGTAATTTCAGATTCTTTTATGAAGTTAATATAAATAGAAAACTGGTGGCTGCCAATAGAAGCTTTTCTCTCTCAACCGTACCTCTCTCTTCCTCTCTCTCTCTCTCTCTCCCAATCCCCATGAATCACCACATGGTATCAGAGCAGGTTCTCTGGGTTGAAAAAGACCTACGATCCTTCCTGCTCAGTTCTTTAAAAGTGTTTGGACGTGGCTGCTTCTGCAGAAACCCTAGCAGGTGTTTGGCGGCTGTTTCTGTAGAAGCCCTAGCAGTTTCTGGTGGCTGTTTCTACAGAAACCCTAGCAGTGTTTAGCGGCAGTTTTCTGGGAAACCCTAGCAGTTTCTGGCGGCAGCTTTTGTGATCTCTTTTTCCTGGACGTAATAGCAAGAAAACCCTAATTGGAGAAGGGTGATGCTGGTGCAGACTCCTCTGTTCGATGCTGTGAAGTCAAGTTCAGATTAGCACTTCGTACAAGTGCTAAACAGGTGTGGTTTTTTTGTTTCAGTTTGTCCCAGCCTTCTTTGGCCAATGGTGCGTAGGGCTCATGCCTTGATTATATAGTTATTTGTTTGGATGTTGGATGATTAGAGTGTAGGAACTACAATCAGACTGATTGTAATGTCTGTATTGGTGGTGTTGAACCAATTACCGGACTGATTTATTGTTCTGTTTGGACGTTGTGTTGACTGAACCCCTTGTTCTTAGCAGTATTCCCAGTGTTCTCAGCAATATTTAGTGTTCTTTTGCTCACATTCTAGGAGTAAACCCTGAGTTGTTCACATTCTGATTGTGGCAGCTGTGCTGTTGGGTGATATTTGAACTGGTTTTCAGTAGTATTCAATGGCAAGTCATGAGTTAACTTCATCGGGGGCTACACCAACCCGCAGCACAGCGGGTATGGGAGGTGAAAACATGGTTTTTCCCATGCCAATTACCCCTTTAAACGGTCTGAATTACCTGGAGTGGGCTGAGTGTAAAACTCTATGTAACGGCAAGGGGTAAAGCTGGTTACATCAATGGAAGGGTGAAAGAACCCAAGGGTGTGAGACGGCTGAACACGATGGGTGGGACCAAGAAAACAGTATGGTGATGTCTTGGCTCCTCGCAGCCATGGAACCTGATGTGAAAAAGAATTTTATGTGGGCAGACACCGCCAGTGAGATCTGGGAACAGGCCAGAACTACCTATTCTGAGCAAAGGCATTACGCCAAGGTTTACCAGTTGCAAGCTAAATCCTCAACATGTAAACAGGGAAACCGTAGCTTGTCCTCATACTATTCAGCCCTTACCTCCATATGGAAGGAGTTGGACCATTATTAGGCCATAGAGTGGAAGCACGATGATGATGCTAAGGCCTACAGGAAGTTGGTCTCTCAGCAACGGGTGTTTGCTTTTTTGTTGGGACTGAACCCTGCATATGAACCGTTGAGGGTGTAGATCCTAGGAAGCAAAGAGTTGCCTACAGTTCACAAGGTATACTCCTTTGTCCAATCTGAAGAAAGCAGGCGGAATGTGATGGTTACAGCCGAGGAGAAGTAGGTTCAGGTATCTCTTCCTTCTATTCCGGACCTTACTCCCTTCCGTGTCTTCCAACGTACACGTCAAAGAGATCAGCGGGGTGATAAAAAATGTGGAGCAGCCAAACACTGAGCAACCGACACCATCAGACTCCCAGGAGGTAAGTCCATCCCCTAACCCTACTCCTACTGTGGATGACCTTGACATCCCTATTGCCCAACGAAAGGGAGTCAGGTATTGCACTACTAAACACCCCATTACCCACTTTATCTCCTATGACCACATTTCTCCCTCATACCGAGCCTTCCTATCGATAGTTGATTGCATCCCTGTTCCCAAAAATGTTGCAGAAGCCTTAAAAAATCAGACTTGGGAATTGGTGGATCCTCCAAAGGGGAAAGACCCCGTGGGGTGTAGATGGGTGTTCACAATTAAGCACAAGGCAGATGGAACAGTTGAAAGGTACAAAGCAAGACTAGTAGCCAAAGAGTACACACAGGTACATGGGGTTGACTATGATGAGACTTTTGCCCCGGTGGCTAAGATGAACTCGATTAGGGTTCTCCTGTCCTTAGCTACTAATTTTGACTGGGAATTGCATCAACTGGACATAAAGAATGCTTTCTTGAATGGTGACTTAGAAGAAGAGGTATACATGGTTCAACCTCCTGGATTCTGTGTCAAGGGGAGTGAAAATAAGGTATGCAAACTACGAAAGTCTCTCTATGGCTTAAAACAGTCTCCCAGAGCCTAGTTCATTAAGTTTCACATGGCAGTTCAAGAGATGGGATTCAAACAATGTCAGTCTGATCATACACTCTTTGTGAAGAGATGCCAGGAGCAGATTGCTGTATTGATAGTGTATGTAGACAATATCATCATTACAGGAAGTTGGATCTCAAAAATACAGAACTTTAAACAATTCCTTGCATCGAAATTTGAAATGAAAAATCTAGGACTCCTGAAGTATTTCCTTGGGATTGAAGTTGCCCACTCAGAAAAGGGTATCTTTGTCTCTCAAAGGAAATACACCCTTGATCTATTACATGATACAGGTAAAGTAGGTGTAAGGCCGGTAGATACTCCTATGGATGTGGACCACAAGCTAGGTGACTGTGTTGGTGAACCTCTGAAAGATGTGAAGCAGTTCCAAAAGTTAGTGGGAAAGCTGATTTATCTATCCACGACCTGTCCAGACATTGCCTATTCTGTTGGGGTCCTGAGCCAGTTTATGCACTCTCCTAAGAAGCCACACATGGAGGCAGCAGAGAGAGTCTTTAGATACTTGAAGAAACACAATCACCTAAAGGTGGAAGTCTTTACAGATGCTGATTGTGTAGGAGTTGTGGATGATAGAAAGTCCACTAGTGGGTATTGCACATTTGTGGGAGGAAATCTGGTGACCTGGAAGAGCAAGAAGCAAAGTGTGGCAGCAAGGTCAAGTGTTGAAGCTGAATATAGAGCTATGGCACATGGGGTGGCTGAAGTCCTTTGGCTAAAGAACTTTCTAGGGGAGCTTGGAGTTGTTGTTCATAGTCCTATGTCCCTTTATTGTGACAACAAGACTGCAATAAACATTGCCAGCAACCCAGTCCTACATGATAGGACCAAGCATATTGAGGTGGATAAACACTTCATAAGGAAGAAATTGGAAAAAAGGGAATTTGCATCCCCTATGTCAACTCCAAGGAACAACTTGCTGATGTCCTTACAAAGGGGCTTCCGTGCTCGCGGCACAATGAGTCATGTGACAAGCTGGGCATGATAGACATCTTCAGCCCAACTTGAGGGGGAGTGTTGTAAGGCTTACTTAATAGCTGCTATTACAGTTACAGTTACTTGTTTTTTCTTCTTTCTTTTCTCTTATTATTTTGATTCTAGGATATGCCGCCAGGGGCATACTTGTAATTTCAGATTCTTTTATGAAGTTAATATAAATAGAAAACTAGCGGCTGCCAGTAGAAGCTTTTCTCTCTCAACTGTACCTCTCTCTTTCTCTCTCTCTCTCTCTCTCTTTCTCTCTCTCAACATGAATATTTGAGCGAGATGGGTAAGAAAAGAATCCTATAAATCTTCCATGAGGGCTTTGGTACCAACTAGTAAACACCATGAAGAGAAAATGATTGGAAGAGAAGGAAGAAAAAAAAAATTGGGAGGGAGAGATATTGATTGGCTGTGAATCTGTCTAGCATCAACTGATTATTGTATCATGAGCTTATTTTCTAATGCATTACAATTATAATTAGACCCCTATAAGCATCGTGTAATTATAATACCTAAAATACCCTTTAATACATCTTTTTTTTTCTTTTTTTCTGAAGACGCCAATTATCAATATGCACAATTTAAAAAGAAGCAGTTTTCTGAAGACGCCAAATTTCTCAGGTGGGTCCCAGGTTCTAGACATTTTCCTTTTTGAAGATGAAGAAGCTGCAACTTTGCCCCATTCCCTACTTATATCATCCAATGTAAAGTCTGAGAATAATTTCATTGACTTTACCCAATGAACCCACCTTCACCATAATACCTTCTATCAGCATTTCTTTGCTTCTCCTCTTCTCCTCAAAGAGTCTTAGGGTCCGTTTGGTTCACAGTCGGAATTGAAATCCTTCAGAATCGGAATCGGAATGTGGCCTATTCCCATAGTCTGTTTGGTTCAGACAGGAATGGGAATAGGAATTGGAATCATCAGGAATGATATTTCATTCCCAAAGGAGGGGCAGGGAATGGCCATTCCCTCAAATGGGGGAATGCCATTCCAGCAGGAATGGGAATGGGATTCCGATTCTGCCCAACCAAAGAGCTGGAATCGGATAGCCCATTCCGATTCGGATTCCAGACCCCTATTCCTGCAAACCAAACAGGGCCTTAGATTTCTTTCTTCCCATATTGTCCAGATCACTGCTGCCTCTGTGCACTTCCACAATAATTTCCCCCTTCTTTTTGGCATCTGAAAGTAGTAGAGTCGAACAACCTGTCCAGACTGCTTAGTATTCCACCTGCACTCAAAAAGAGAAAAAAAAAACAATCCCAAATACAGCAAGCAAAAGGACGGGAGATTAGAAGATGATAAACACTTTTGCCTCTAGAATTGCATAAATACACCAGTTTGGGGAAAGGCACCAGCCAGGTCTCTTCCTCTGTAACAAATCACAAGTATTAATGGCACCATGGAAGACCTCCCAGCAAAATGCACCCACCTTGGGAGGGATAGGGCGACCCCAAACCTCTTTAACAGGAAATGACAAAGGAGAAGATGAAGAAGACAGATTTAAAGGAAGAGGCACACCTGACAATTTGTTGGTGTTGTTCTTATATGGTTTTGTAGAAATAGTTAGTAAGCCACGAGAGTGGGGTTCCATACCCACACTCAGGCTCTAGTGTTATGGAACCCCATAACCTAGATCTTTTTAATTCTTTTTAAGTTGGGCCAGCTGGCCTTATCTATATTATGTTTATCCTGTTATGTTTTATTAGGACTAGGACTTCATGTTTTATCTCCTATTCTTGTAAGGAATCAAAGCTATAAATAATGAAGTGTATGGGGCGGCAGATATCAATCAACCGAACCCCTTCTTTCTTTCTCTCATCTTCTTCCTTCCTCTCTTCTTTTCTCTCTCTTCCTTCTCTTCGAACCTGTGTTTCTCTTCTTAGATTACACAACAGCAGTTTTGTTTTATTCAAGTTGGTATTAGAGCCTGATCTAGGGCTTCTCATGTGAAGTTTAACTCAGCCAACCACATGAGAGTTATCTAAGGCTGGAAGAATAGAAAGGAGCTATCTTTGCCTGATTCTTGGAGGTTACCAGAGATCTTTAGCAGCTGTCCAAAGATTGGAGAGTGTTTTTTGGTAATCTGGAAGAATCAGAGAAGGCTAGAGGAATCAAGCTTGGATTTTTATCAAGACTGAAGGTGGAAATCAGAGTTTTCTGGGTAAGTTCTCATCTCTTCTTGAACCAGCAGTAGTAAGAAATAAGGTAGACTTATTTAAAAGGTACAGCTGAGAAAATCTGAATTTTCTAGGGTTTGTTCTTAACCCTACAAACCTTTTTTTACTGTGATCCTTTCTTGGAGGAATCAGCTGGAAAAGATCTGATCTTGACCTTTTTTTATTGGACTGATTACAGTCCAGGTTTGTCTACCAGTGAGTTAATCCTTGACTGAGATTGCATTCTTGGAAAGTATTTGACTGTGTTTGCACCCTTGGCTGAGATTAAATTCTGGACTGTTATTCTCTGATTAAAGTTACAGTTCTGGTTCTTGTTCTTTGCTGAAATCAGTTTCTGGACTGTTAATATCTGGTGTTTTTGATAGTTTTGAGAAGGAACTATCGACTAAAATTAAGTTCTGGTTCCTATTCCTTGCTGACATCAGATTGTTCTCTGTTTTCTTGGAAAATTAGTCTCTTTCTTCTTGGAGCTTTGTGATCTAGTTAGTTTGGAAAAGGTTGGAAGTGAGGTAAAAACTCAAGGGGAAGTTTTGGGACTGCTAACATGACTGAAAATACGTTCCAGATTACCACTGTTAGATTTGATGGAACAAACAACTACTTGGAATGGGCCTAATCAGCAATGATGGCCATTGGGGGCAGAGGAAAATTAGGGTATGTAACCGGAGACAAAAAAGAACCAGCCAATGAGGATATATCTCATCCAAGATGGGTTCAAGAGAACTACTTGGTAATGATCTGGCTATGCAACTCTATACAGACCCACATCAGCAGAAACTATCTTTGGGCAAAAACAGCCAAGGAGATTTAGGACAGCATGAAGGAGACCTATTCCCAACCCCTCAATGTTGCTAGAGCTTATGAGCTGAAATGTGAGGCGAAAAACCTCAAGCAGGGAGAGAAGCCAATCTTAGTATACTTTGCTACTCTAAAATCCCTTTGGCATGAAATTGATCACTTGGAAACTATTGAATGGGAAAGCCAGAAGGATGCAGCAACATATAGAAAACCGATTGAAACAAATAGGGCTTTTGAGTTCTTAGCCGGTCTAAACTCAGAGTTTGATATTACAAGACAGCAACTTCTCACTAGGGAGAGTGTGACTCTATCTCAGGCTTACTCATTAATCCATAGTGAAGAAAGTAGGAGGAAGGTAATGCTATCTTTTCAGCCCACAGAAGCAGCCTTTTCAGCAACAAAATTCAAGGCTGGAGGGGAAAAGTAAAGGGAAGTTAAGAAGGAAGACAAAAGACAAAAGAGAAGTTTGTGATCATTGCAAGAAGCCCAAACACACTAGAGACACCTGTTGGAAATTGCATCCTCACCTAATGCCAGCTAGACTTAGAAACAAGAAGGGAAGTGCTAATACAGCAACTACTACTAACAATACATCCTCTTCCAGCACAAGGACCACATCCTTGGATGCCTTAGCAGCTGTCCGGGTTACACTGACACAGCTAGAGAAAGAAGCTAGTATTTCTGGATCTACATCTCAGTCTTCAACTACTACACCTACTCAGCCTACTTCAGCCCTTGCTCATACAGGTACAAGAGCTACTGCATGTCATGCTTCTGTCCCAAGTAATACTAGACCTTTTTGGGTAATAGATTCATGTGCTTCAGACCATATGACCAGCTTATCTACTTTATTTAGCACCTATTGTTTATCCTTTGGGAGAGACAAAGTTTCTATTGTTGATGGCTCCCTTGTACCAATTTTTGGAAAGGGAGACATTAGATTGTCTGATGCCATCACCCTATCCTCAGTTTTGCATGTTCCCAAGCTTAGTGCTAACTTACTTTCAAATGGTAGTAGTACTAAAAGTCAAAACTGTTTAGTAACCTTTTTCCCTGATTGGTGTGTTTTTTAGGATCTGGAAACAAAGAAGGTGATTGGGATTGGCCATGAGATGAATGGAGTCTACCTGTTTGAACATTCACATGGGGAGCAAAGTAAAGTGGGGAATTTGTTTGTCTCTCAGTCTTGTAGTAAGATTATGCTTTGGCACAACTGCTTAGGTCATTTATCTTTTGGGTTTTTAAAGAGTCTTTTTCCAAACTTATTTGAGTCAGTAGAAGTGTTTAGTTTAAAATGTGAAAGTTGTGAGCTTGCAAAACATAGTAGATCTTCTTATCCTTTGAGTAATAAAAGAAGCAACCTTCCTTTTGAAATTGTGCATACCGATGTTTGGGGGCTATATCATACCCCCGCCATGGGAGCATACAGATATTTCTTATTATTTGTTAATGATTATACCCGTTTTTCATGGGTCTACCTTATGAAATCTCGAGATGAAGTCCCTTCTCTGACCCAGGCTTCCCATCAGATGGTTCTAACCCAATTTGAAACCAAGATCAAAATTCTTAGGTCTAATAATGCCAAGGAATACTTTGCAAAACCCTTGGCATCCTATCTCCTTGATCTTGGGGTCATTCATCAGAGCACCTATCCTCGTACACCTCAGCAAAACGGAGTTGCTGAGAGAAAAAATAAACATATCTTAGAGGTAGCCAGAAGCATCATGCTCAACTATAATGTTCCCATACGCTTCTAAGGGGATGCAATCTGTACAGTTGTGTACCTTATTAATAGGGTTCCTTCACGGGTTCTAAACATGCAAACCCTGTTCAGTCTTCTGTATCCAGATAAGAACCTATTCACTATTCCCCTCAAAACTTTTTGGTGTACTTGTTTTGTTCAAATCCTTGGACTTCATCGCTCAAAGTTTTATCCCAAAGCTACTATAAATGTATTTTCCTTGGGTATGCACAAAATCAAAAGGGATATTGCTATTAAGAGACTGTTTTAGGGAAGCATTTTGTGTCCATGGATGTCACCTTTTTTGAGGATATGCCCTACTATTATAGGGTTTCTCCTTAGGGGGAGAGTAGCGAGGAAGGGATTTCAGTTTCAGACCCAAAAGTTCCTTTACCTGTCCCAATCACTGAAGGAGAGAGATGTGAAGAGGGTGAGGGTTGTCGAAAATGCAGAGAATTGAGAGTGTATCACAGAAAGTGGTAGAGGTAGGTTGATTCTCGTGCTCAACAACAATCCAGGTCAATTCCAACATCTTCTACAGCCCCAGGTCCAGACACTACTACTGCTCTCACAGTTGATCCCACTATTACAGATGTTCAGCCCTCACCATCAGATGACTTTGATCTTTCCATTGCAATTCGTAAAGGAAAGCGTCATTGCACCTCATCCACTACCCATATTGCATCTCCAAGTTCCTTTACTATAATTGTCTCTCAAAATCCTATAGATCTTACTTGACATCTATTGCTGCTATTCCTTTACTCAAAAAAGTGCAAGAAGCCCTTTTGATACATGAATGGAAGGAAGCAATGCAAGTAGAGATGGATGCTCTTGTTAAGAACAACACATGGGAACTAGTTAATCACCCTGGAGGAAAGAAACTTGTTGGATGCCGATGGGTGTTTACTATGAAATATAATGTTGATGGTACTGTAGAGAGGTATAAGGCCAAATTGGTTGCAAAGGGATTCACACAAACTTATGGCATAGACTATACAGGAACTTTTGCACCTGTTGCAAAAATGAACACTATCAGAGTTCTACTATCCATTGCTGCGAACTTCTCATGGCCACTATTTCAGTTGGATGTTAAGAATGCCTTCCTCAATGGAGACTTGCAAGAGGAAGTCTACATGGAGTTACCCCGTGGTTTTTATAGTACAGAAGCAGAAAAGAAAGTTTGCCTTTTGAAGAAGGCCTTGGTTTGATAGGTTTAGACTGGCTTTGGACAAATTCGGATACATACAGGCTCAGTCATATCACACTCTCTTCTTTAAGAAGACAGGTCATTCCCTGACTCTACTTGCAGTCTATGTAGATGGCATTGTGATAACAGGGAGTGACATTAGTGAAATTGAAACTATTAAACAGCATCTTCACAAGGAATTTGAAGTGAAAGACCTAGGGGAATTGCACTATTTCCTAGGAATTGAGGTAGCTCGATCTAAGCATGGCACTTTTACCTCTCAAAGGAAGTATGTTCTGGACTTATTGGAAGAAACTAGAAAGTTAGGAGTGAAACCTGCTAGCACACCTATTGAGCTTAACCATAAAATAAGTGCAGAAAATGGAGAACTTCTTGAGGACAGGGCTATGTACCAGAGGCTGGTTGGGAAACTTCTTTATCTCTGCCTAACTCAGCCAGATATTTCCTATGCTATCAATGTTGTTAGTCAATACATGCATTCTTCTAGGACCACCCACCTCCTTGCAATAGAAATGATTCTTGCCTACTTGAAGAGATGTCCAGGGAGAGGTATATTCTTCAAGAATAATGGTCACATGAAAATAGAAGTGTATACAGATGTGGATTGGGCTGGATGTGTTGATGGCAGGAGGTCCACCTCTGGATATTGTGCATTTGTGGGGGGAAATCTTGTTTCTTGGAGAAGCAAGAAACAGAATGTTGTTGCTCGCTCCGGTGCAAAAGTAGAATACGGATCCATGGCCAATGGTGTTGCAGAAGTGTTATGGCTAAGATCCTTGCTTAATGAATTGGAAATTGATTATGAGAAGCCTCTGATGCTGTATTGTGATAATCAAGCTGCAATTAATATTGCCCACAACCCAATACAGCATGATAGGACGAAGCATATCGAGGTTGACAGACATTTTATCCAAGAACAAGCCGCATCTCAAGAAATATGCCTTCCTTACATTGCCTCAGACATGCAGTTAGTTGATCTCTTTACCAAAGCAGTCACAATAATCAAATTGGAGACAGATTTGCGCAAGTTGGGCATGACAAATATCTACTCCCAACTTGAGAGGGAGTATAGAAATAGTTAGTTAGCCACTAGTGTGGGGTTCCATACCCACACTCAGGCTCTGGTGTGTGTGTGGTTCCATGACCACACCTAGATCTTTTTAATTCTTTTTAAGTTGGGCCGGCTGGCCTTATCTATGTTATGTTTATCCTGTTATGTTTTATTAGGACTAGGACTTTATGTTTTATCGTCTATTCTTGTAAGGAATCAAAGCTATAAATAATGAAGTGTATGGGGCAGCAGATATCAATCAACCGGACCCCTTCTTTCTTTCTCTCTTCTCCTTCCTTTCTCTCTTCTTTTCTATCTCTTCCTTCTCTTCAAACCTGTGTTTCTCTTCTTAGATTACACAGCAGCATTTTTGTTGAAAAGAACATACTGTTATAGACTATATCATTGCATCATGCTAGGATAGTGACTGAATTCTATGTACAGTGATTGATAAATTACTGATTGATATTCATCAGGCTAACTCTGTGTCTCTGTCAGTTATGTTAGTGAATCAATATCAAAAGCATCATGCACATCTAATAATAACAAAAATACAATGGTGACTTGTGTTTGTGTGTTTTCATAATTAGATCCTTCTGTTCTAGATATGTCAACCACTGTCAAGAGCCCATTGTTGTTCTGACTAGTTATCTCCATGTTCACGAGATGTTTGGTTCCCAAAGACCCCATTAGCTTTACAGGGTATATGATGTCTAATGTGTTGTTTAGCTGCAGTAGTTTAGTGAATCAATTGCACTGAACTGATATTTCGATGCATCTTTCTCATTTCACCTCAATGTAGTTTTAGAAAGTCCAGGTCTAGTGAAGGCACAAACCCTGATACACAAGTATTATAATTATTGTTTACTAACAATTGCTAAGCTGGGGACACCTGATTGGACCCATGTATTTTCCATTGGATCACACATTTTTCAAATTTGTACCATTTCAAATTTAAAACTGAGCCACTGACCTAGGAACCAGTGCTCTAAGGCTGGTCCTTAGAAATCAGTCTAGCACATAAGTTTGTTTTTGGTTTCAGAATAACAAGTCAGTCTTGCTTTGATTTACTTCTGAGATGACTTTCTCCATTGAAATGGTTCAAATTGATGCTGCTAAAATTATTAAAATTTCTTAGGCACTGTTTAATATTATCAAACAGTTAGGTCATAGTAGCAAGAGTTGTATAAAAAACATGTAATTTGGCTGTCTTATCTTATACCTGTGCTTTTTCTTCTATATGCATCACTAAATGACATCAATCCATTCAATGCACTAGAATTTTGGCTCAAGGAATGATACAATCTTCTGTGGGGTATTTGACGGTCATGGTCCATATGGTCATATGGTTGCCAAGAAAGTTCGTGATTCACTTCCTCTTAAGCTGTGTACCCAGTGGAATGCTAATTCTAGTGATTGCCAGAATGGCATTGCTCCAGAAAGCATAAATTCTGATGAAACCGGATCCATCAGCATGGATGATGAATGGTGTTGTTCCTTGGATGTTGATGACACTGAAAAACTCCCTGATCTGTATCAGCCACTGAAACAATCTATCTTAAAGACCTTCAAGCTAATGGATAAGGAATTAAAGATGCATCCAACAATTGATTGCTTTTGCAGTGGAACTACTGCTGTTACTTTCGTAAAGCAAGTGAGGATCTTTCTGATGTTCTCATGCTACATTTTAATTTTATCTTGTCACCAATTGACAGACATTTACATAACATGCAACCTGAAAATTACCAGGGCCAGAATCTTGTAATTGGAAATGTTGGAGACTCAAGAGCAGTAATGGGGACAAAAGATAAAGAAAACTCTTTGGTTGCAGTACAGTTGACTGTGGACTTGAAGCCTAATCTCCCAAGTATGTTCCCTGTATACCTCTTCACTAACTAAAGCTTTTCATGCCTCCTTACCTAAAGATACTTCCTTACTAGTTACAACCACTGCAACAGACTTTTACTTGCTGCTTACGTTCCTGGTTGTTACATTTTAGGGGAAGCTGCCAGGATCCAGCAATGCAAAGGAAGGGTCTTCGCTTTGCAAGATGAGCCAGAGGTTGCACGTGTTTGGTTGCCTAATAATGACTCACCTGGCTTAGCCATGGCTAGAGCTTTTGGAGACTTCTGTCTAAAGGATTTTGGTTTGATTTCTGTTCCAGATGTGTCTTATCGTCGTCTCACTGAGAGAGACCAGTTCATTATTCTTGCCACTGATGGGGTATCCTTCTCTCTTTGCATCATGTTTGTTAATTTAGTTTTAATTTCAACTTTTAAGAACAACTTATGGTGTAGGCACAGTCCCTACCTTGTCAAACTATATTTTTATTTTGCTATACTCAAACTCATGGGTGGATCATCATGAATTATCATTGCCATCTTTCTCCCCTTACTTTTCTGTTATATGCAGGTTTGGGATGTTCTCTCAAATAAGGAAGTGGTAGACATAGTGGCTTCAGCCCCAAGTCGTACAACAGCAGCACGGGCTGTTGTAGATTGTGCTGTTCGAGCATGGAGGCTCAAATTTCCTACATCTAAGAGTGATGATTGTGCTGTTGTCTGTCTCTTTCTGGACCATACATCTCAGGCTGGTGAAGAGACAGATAGCAGCACTTTGGAGAGCATGACTGAGGAGTCAGAAAATCCAACGCTTTCAGGCATGAATGACAGCAAAGCAACAGATGGGAATACTCAGCCTTTGAATGGTCCTGTTCTTGAGCAATCCAGCACCGTCCAACCTTCTGGTGAAATTGTTCCTGTTTTGGAATCAGTAGAGGAAAAGCTTCCCCAGAGGTGCCATTCTACAAGGAGCCTAGCTGAGTGCATTTCAACTGCCGATGATGAGGAGTGGTCTGCCCTTGAAGGTGTTACCAGAGTGAACAGTTTGCTAAACCTTCCCAGATTTCTATCTGGTGATAAAAGAGCAACCAGTTGGAGAAAATGGTTGTGAAACATCAACAGCCATGAATTCGATGCTAAGGTGCCAAACACCAAAAAAGGGAAAAAGTGAGTTTTAGACCGATGACGATCATTATTTGCATAACACTGTAATAGCACGATGAAAATACGTAGGTTTAAGGCTGAAGGCTGTAGACGATTGTGTCAAGCAGCTGCACACTGAACGTAGACAAATTTTTTGGTTGAATAAGTTTTGCAAGTACTCTAGTGTTAGGAATGATGAACTAGAGGACTTTGTTGCTTCCGGGCTATATTATAAACTTTAATTATTATTCAATTTTCTGCAGAGGAACTCCAATTTGTCTTCATTTTAAAAGAATTCTCCTCACAATGTTTGCTTGGTTTCATTTCATTCCACACAGTCTGAAAAGGCTTAGAATCTTGAAAAATGCATTGTTAATTTGAAGTCGTGCTAGACAGCTTATGCCTTGCAAATCCAATGGTATCAGTCCTTGCTGCTGAAAAAATCAAGGCTTTTCATTTGCTTCTCGAAGGCCTTGTAGAAACAGTAATTGAAAATATTAGAGATGCTTTTGTACATTGTCTCATTCTTTTTCTGATATAAGAAAATTTAATAGTTACTAATGAAAGAAAAATGTTGAACAAGGTAGGGTATTTATTCTCCATGAAAACCCTTGTGAATGCACTGGGTTATTCCTTGAAGGGGTTTAGTTTTCACTGTTTAGCCCATAGCTTTCTAGTTTTCTTCATTTGTCCGGGTACGCCTCTCATTTAATGCCTCAAACTTTCTTCAATATGAGTGAAAAAGCAGAGTGCCCTAGGCTCAAAAGTATTGGTATCTCAAAGAGTATCTTAATGCAATTTTAAGATGTGTAGCAGGATATGCTTTGGAAATGATAGAGAAAGTCATAAAATCTTACAATTGTATTAGTAACAAATGTGATCTAAAGGCTCAGATATGAGATAAGCATAAATAAGGCAAACTCATAATTGAAGTCTTGACTGCTAAGATGCCCTTGAAAAACTAGAATAGTGGAGGAAATAACAAGATTAGGTTATTAAACATCAAAAAAATACACTGATATCTGGTGGACTTTTTTTGTTCAAGGTGACTTAAAATCTGAATAATTTCAACATATTGTTGTAGTATGATGGTGGGCATTCTAGTATGTCATTTAGAAGAATTGGTTTTGATTCTTGGCAATGGTAATTACTATTTGTTTTATGATATTTTTGAAGGATTTCCAATTTAAACTTTGTAGAGAGATTGGGCCGAATGGGCCCTAGCCCCCAGTGTCTTTCTTATTGGCTCTTTCTTGTTATGTTTTCTTATTGAGCCTTTTTTTTCTTTATCAGCCTTTAGCTCTTGTTTTGTTTTCTAAGTGTATTGTTGATGTTGATGCCTACTTAAGGGCAGTCTTGTAAATTATGTAACTTAAGTAAGTTTAATAAAAGATTAGTGTGGGAGAAAGAGGAGATTATCTAACTCTCTTTTTTTCTCCTTTCTTCTCCATTCTTCTTCCTTCTTGTTGTCTTCCTTTTCTTTTCTACTTTTTGCTTTAATCTAAATTATTCTGCTAATTTTATTGGTCTGAATCACATCTTGGTATCAGATAAGGTCTCTCTTCGCTTTTGTCTTTTTTCCTTCTTTTCCCATACGCTTTTTTCTAATCAAAAGGTGTATGGAGAGATAAATTGCTGATCATTTAGAGAGTTTGTTTGCCTAGTTGGTAGAGGGTTTGAAGAGTTAGAATCTAGCTGAAGATTGCCAAGAAAGTGGGACTGCAGATTTTTTTCCCAAAACCCTAGCCAACTAGAGAGTTCCAATTTATGGGTTGAAGAGATTGTTTGGGTGTGACGCTCAATGCTTGGAGGGTTCCTTTTTATCTCCAAAAGTGGGCGATTGTAGTTGGAATTGGTTTGGACAGCTCTGGTTTGAATGACTATATCTTCTTTCTTTCTCCACGAAAGCCAAGTATAGTGAAACCATAGTTTTGGGACTTTTGAGTGCTTGACTGACATTAGTTAGGTCTATAAAGGTTGAAAACATTGTTTTTTATTTTTGTTTGATTGATGGAGCAATCTAGAAGTGAGATGAAGTAGATCCCGGTGTCGGGGGTTGGTCCTGTAGATTCCATTCTGATAAGAGTGGCTACAATTAAACTTGACAGAATAAATTATCTTACTTGGACACAATCTAATAAGATTAATGTCTGTAGTAGAGGTAAACTAGAGTTTCTCACGAGTAGTAAGGTGATGCTAGAAGAGACTGATCTTGCATATGAGAAATGGATGCAGGATAACTACATAGTTATTGGATGGTTGTTAAATTCTATGCAGCCCCATATAAGTCAACATTGTCTTTGGATGACTTCAGCCAAGGAGATTTAGGATAGTGTTACAGAAATATACTCTCTGAAATTAAATGTTGCAAAGGCCTACAAATTAGAGAATGATGTGAAAATTTTAAAATAGGGGAAAAAGAGTATGTTTGTTTACTATTCAATGTTGAAGTCACTATGGTAGGAGATAGATGTTATGGAAGCAGACGTATGGGAAACAGCAAAGATGTAGAAACTTTCAGGAAATTTGTGTAAAGAAACAGTGTTTGAATTCCTTACAGGACTCAATCCTGAATTTGATATTACAAGGCAGAATATTCTAGCCAAGGATGAAATGTTACTTGCTCAAGCATACTCTATGGTGAGTAGTGAAGAGAATAGGCGACAAGTACAGGTATAGACTCCACTACCCCCAGAACATTTTGCATATGCTGGAAAAAAACCAAAGGGGGTAAATGAAAAAAAAAAAGAGGTGATATGTGAATATTGCAAGAAGCTGAAACATACAAGGGATTCTTGTTGGAAACCTCATCCAGATCTTCTTCCAGAGAGGTTTTGGAACAACAACAACTTCAAGAATGGTGGTTAGTCTGGAAAGCTCAAGAATGCAAATGTTTCTACAATCTCTGAAAGTAAAGAAAAAATATGTTGTGGAACAGCTGGCAGCAGTGAAGTTAAAGTTTGAGAGATATGGAAAGTTGATAAGTTACTTAGATTCTACTATTGTAGCTTCCTCCTCAGGCACCCCCTTTACATCCGCTTTTTCCCATTCAGGTATTCGTGCTTCTACAAATCATGCTACAACCTCAGAAAATCATAGAATTCCTTGGATCATAGATTCTGGTGCATCAGACCATATGACTATCATACCTAACCTTTTTTGTTTATACCAACTCCTCTCGAGTAGAGAGAAGATTTCTCTTGCCAATGGGACTCTTGCTCCCATCTCTGGCAAGGGGGATATTAGAGCCTCTGACTCACTTGTATTATCCTCAACCCTTCATGTTCCTAAACTTAACACTAACATTTTATCTGTTACTAATTTAATAAAATCAAACTGCAGCATAACCTTCTTTCCTACTTATTGTGTTTTTTATGACTTAGAATCTCAGATGACGATTGGGAGTGGCCATGAGGTGAATGAGATATATTTGTTTGATGTCTCTCATCAAAGTCTTAGATTACCTAGTGGAATAGCTTTGGAGTCTATTTCATTAGAATCAATTGAAAGAGTCATGATATGTCATTTAAGATTTGGTCATTTGTCATTTTCAGCTTTGAATCATTTATTTCCAAAAATGTTTAAGGGGGTATCCCTATTGAGTCTTCATTGTGAGTCATGTGAACTTGCAAAACATTGTAAACAATCTTTTTTAGTGAGTAATAAAAGATTTATTTCTCATTTCCATACTGTGCACTCTAATGTGTGGGGGCCATATCATTTGCTTGCTATGGGGGTTACAAATATTTCATTCTTTTCATTGATGATTTCTCTCGTTACACCAGGATTTACCTTATGAAATCCCGAGATGAAGTACCAAATATTGTACAAAATTTTCATGAACTTATACTTACCTAGTTTAACACTCGCATCAAAATATTCCGATCTGATAATGCAAAGGAATATTTTGAAATAGCTTTTCCTATTTTGATACCTTTGGAGTTATTCATCAGATTTCTTGTTCCTATACTCCTCAACAAAATGGAGTATGGAAAGGAAGAACAGACATGTGGTTGAGGTTGCGAGGAGACTCCTTTTTACTTCCCATGTTCCTGTTAAGTTTTGGGGGGATGCTGACCTTACAGCTATATACTTGATAAACCGAATGCCTTCCAAGGTTTTGGCGTTTAAAATTCCCTTTAGTTTGCTTTTCCCAAATGAGGATTTCTTCTCTCTTCCTCTCAGAGTGTTTGGGTGCACTTGCTATGTTCATGTTCACAATCATCAAAGGCATAAGTTTGACCCTAAAGCACACAACTGTCTTTTTAGGATATGCCACCACACATAAGGGATGTTGCTATTTTGATCCAGTTCGTGGCATTCACTTTGTTTCCAAAGATGTCACATTTATAGATTTTGTTCCTTTCTTTAGTACTGCTCCCAAGGGGGAGCATTCGGATGAGTTGTTTGCGTTGTCACCATCTGTTCCTCTTCTAATTCCCATTGAATCTTCTATTGAGTCTCTTCCAATCGAGTCCTCTATTATCTCTTCTTCTCATGTTCCTACTCCCTCTCCTCCTCTTGTTCATCCTGCCATATTTCCTTCCCATCCTATTATCCAAAGGTGATACCAGAGACAAAGACTCAGAGACATGCAAGTTGTTTCCACGCCTTCAAATGAGCCTCTTGCTCCTCTCATCACTACTGAGATAATAGGTCAGCCCTCTTCTACCACTTCGGATACCTTGCCTGACTTTGATCTCCCCATTGCCCATCGCAAAGGCAAATGGAAATGTATGGTTCATTGCATTTCCAAACACCTATCTTATAGCCTTTTTTCCCCTTCCTATTATTCTTTCCTTGCCTCTGTTTCCATACATGTGACTCCCAGATTTGTTCCAAAAGCCTTGTCCAAACCAGAATGGAGGGATGCTATGATGACTGAACTAGATACTTTGCATAAGAACAATACCTGAGAAATTATGGATTTGCCCGAGGGAAATGAACCGGTTAGCTGTAAGTGGGTGTTCACTATTAAGAATCATTCAAATGGTACTATTGAGAGATATAAGGCCCATTTGGTTGCTAAAGGATACACTTAGATGTATGATATTGACTACTTGGAAACTTTTGCCCCAGTAGCCAAGATGACTTCGATTTGAGTTTTGATATCTTTAGCTAGTTTTGATTGGCCTCTTCATCAGTTTGATGTAAAGAATGCTTTCTTGAATGGGGACCTACATGAAGAGGTCTATATGTCTTCACCTCTAGCGATGTATAAGAAGGAGATACAAGGAAAGTTTTGTAAATTAAAAAAGTCCCTTTATGGCCTTAAGCAATCTCCTAAAGCCTGGTTTGATAGATTTTGGGCTACTCTTGTTGCTTTTGAGTACACACAAACTCAGTCAGACCATACCTTGTTTGATAAGAGGAGAAATTCCTTAGTGACCCTTTTGATTGTCTATGTTGATGATATTGTGGTTACTGGTAATGATACTCAGGAAGTCGTTCATCTCAAAAGTTTTCTTAACACTGAGTTTAAAATTAAAGACTTGGGAGAACTCAAATATTTCTTGGGAATTAAAGTTGCCAGATCTATGGGTGGTATCTTCATTTCTCAATGGAAGTATGTTCTTGATCTCCTTGTAGAGACTAGCAAACTAGGTGATCGGCCTGTTTATACTCCTATAGACCTAAATCATAAGTTGTCAGCTACTGACAATGAATTGTTGATTGGTAAGGGAGTGTTCCAAAGACTGGTTGGGAAGTTATTATACCTTTGCCTAAATTAACCAAATATTTCCTATATAGTTAGTGTAGTTAGCTAGTTCACGCATTCTCCTAGAGATACACATTTAGCAGCTGTTAAGAGAGTTCTGTGTTATCTAAAAGGGACTCTAGGGAAAGGTATCTTATTTGCTAAGCATGGACACATGAAGTTGGAAGCATACACTGATGTTGAATAGGCCGGATGTATTAATGATAGGAGGTCTACTTTAGGTTACTATGCTATGGTAGCAGGGAAAATTGTATCATGGAGGAGTAAGAAATAGTCTGTAGTGACTAGATCATCAACTGAAGCGGAGTACAAGGCAATGGAAGATGGAGTTTCTAAACTTTTGTGGTTGAGATCACTTTTAGAAAAATTGGATATAGATTGTGAGAAGCTAATGATGTTATATTGTGACAACCAGGTTGCTATCAACAGTGCACATAATCTTTTTCAACATGACAAAACTAAGTACATTGAAGTTGATAGGCATTTTATACAAGAGAGAGTTGCGTCAAGAGAAATCTGTCTACCATTTGTTGCTTCTGAAGAATAGTTGGTTGATGTTTTGACCAAAGGTGTTCCTAAAGGAATGCTAGTTCACTATATAAGCAAGCTGGGCATGATTGATATCTATGCTCAGCTTGAGGGGGAGTGTAGAGAGACTAGACCGAATGGGCCCTAGCCCATTAGTCTCTTTCTTATTAGTTCTTTCTTGTTATGTTTTCGTATTGGGATTTTTTTCTTTATAGGCCTTTATCTCTTGTTTTATTTTCTAAGTGTATTGCTGATGTGGATGCCTACTTAAGGTTAGTCTTGTAAATTATGTAATTTAAATAAGTTTAATAAATGATTAGTGTGGGGGAAAGAGGAGATTATCGAACTCCTCCTTTCTTCTCTATTCTTCCACCTTTTTCTTGTTATCTTCCTTTTCTTCTCTACTTATTTTTGCTTTAGTCTAAATTATTCTACTAATTTTATTGGTCTGAATCACATCTAACTTAAAAGTTATAACCGTACTTGTTGAAATTAATGGGGAAATGGACTGAATGATAGGGTTGAAAGGATTTGAAATTTAATTTTAAAGTGATAACCACGGTTGAGTTTCCTACTGTCAATGCTTCACCTTGATATTTTTTGAGTTAAAACAGCATTTCATCTGTGTTGAATCCCGTTTGGTTGGAGGTATGTGTAACTAGGCATTTTGGCAATGACTCAAGTTGAATCATGTTTGGTCCTATTTCTTTCGGTTTTTTTTTCCGAAATATATTTTCACCTATTCCAACATGAAATGTTTAGTATCTCCGTTGATTCTATGTAATACAATAACAAACTAATATACATTTATCCTTTAATGTCCTTATCCAATATCTTTGTTGATTTTATGTAATACAGTAACAAACTAATATATATTTATCCTTTAATGTCCTTATCCAATGCTTAAGATTTCGTTGACTCCATGATTCCAATATAATCTAGAATATTTCGTGCTATCATGGGTGGGATCTGTTTAGATTAGATCCAACCATGACTTTAAAAAATGACCCAGAAACGGAACCGTTTTGGCCACTAATTTCTAGGTCAATAGTTCAATCGTCCAATTTGAATGGATGGCCCGTTCTGACAACAAAAAATTAAAAATAAAAACAACCAAAAAATGTTGAACCGGTTAACGGGTCAACAGTTCGACCGCCTAGGCCAATGGGTTATTGACCGATTCAATGGTTTTTGGCTAGGGATCGTGTTTAGGGTAAAACAGAACTAGTTGCTTGGACAGTTCTTGGGCCAAACGGTCAGACCGTCCAGGTCAACAATGGTTCGAAAACCATGGATCCAACAACCCAAAAAAAGTCCAAATGGAATTTAGTTTAGGTCAACGCAAATCATTCAAACAGCCTTTACAGCGTTGCATTAGGAATGTCTCCAAACTTATGTGCTTTATTTCATGAGGAGATAATCCCAATGCAAGGTTGAATGAGGTTGTTCAAACAATATGAGCATGGGCTTGCATTGACCGAAGCAGTGCCAACCTAAAAACTTTTGCAATAAACTCCATCGATGATATATATTCCAAGGTTCCATGTAGATGATTAATCACGCAAAATGGATGAAAAGGGTTATTACATATAACATTTAGGTAATCCAAAATTTTTAACTCTTCCATATTGGCTTCAATCAAAATCAAATACTAAACCCAATCATCTATTCTATTCAGTCAAATGTTAACAGGTTACACAACCATTAGCCTCAAATTGCACCAAAATTCCTTAGTTATATTAACAAGTTCTCTTATCATCGAACGATGACAAGCACATTCCGTTTGGTTTACAGGAATATGGATTTGGAATCAGAAATGGAATGATCCCAACTGTTTGGTTAGGCAGAATTAATCAGATTCTCATTCTTGGTGAAATGGCACTCTTCCATTCGAGTGAATCATTTCCCCTCCCTTGGGAATGAAAGAATCCATTCCAGAAAAACAATAATTTTTTTTTGTGTTTTGTTTTAAGAAACATTCTATTTTCAAACTAGATGGTCTTAATGTGTTTTTGGAACTGCAACAAGAAAAACAATAATTACATTGTAGAACACCTCTTTAGATAGCAATAAAGATAATACATTTGATGGTATGCGATCTGGTGGCTCTCACTTGGCAAGTGACTCAGACACCGGTTGGAGATTTCCTTTGTCAATAGTCAAGCTAGGTCTGGCTAAGCCATGTAGTTCTACAAGATAAAGGTGTTAGAGTGTCTAGGTTGTTTTTTACTCGGGATGGTTACTTTGATGTTTAAGTCAACAAAGAGTTCTTTAGAATGCTAAAAAGATTAGAGAGTGCAAGAGCTTAATCGCATGTACCTTCTCTGAGGGTAATGATGCCATTATATAGGTGAGGGGGATTAGAGACCTTCTATAATAGGTCCTAAATCCATGAAGATCCATTTCTGTTAAGCCAAGAGAGAGTATTTACGCCGGTTATGTAATCTGCGCAGGGTTGAGGTCCGTCTGGTTGATCTTGATGTGTGTGATGCGGGTAGGCCATCCTAACAGTCAGGCATTAATACTTTGAAGGACTTGGTCTGATAACAGATCTATGTAACAAGTCAGCAAGCATGCTTTATAGGTCATCAATCTTACCCGTCTTGGCTCAATCAGTCCCCGAGGGAGATCACTCCCTGTTTGAAGAACATTTAGGTCAGCCAAGCCGAGGTACCTTAGGTTGGCCCTAAGCAAGGTGCTACTAGTTGACCTGTCGAGGTGATCTGCTTATTCAACGCCGAGGTGTTACCTGGAAGCCATGTGTCATGATGTAATTCGAAGGACCAAATTACTCCTCACCAATTGCCCCCGCTACCAAGTCGACGTCAACTCAACAAAGGGAGCAGCTCTCAATATGGTAATTTGTCCAGTTGGCTTGTAAATTGCTCGGCTTGCCCATTTGATCCGGCTTGGGATAGGTGGGACCGCGATAAAGTTCGAATTTCAAAATTTAAAAAGGGCGCACAAGTTGGGCACACAAAATTCAAAATTCAAAATAGCCTGCGTGTGGTGCTACCTTCTCAGTCATCGATTCTCCAGTAGCGTGCCTTAGTCATCAATTTTTCTTTCTAGTAGATTATAAATAGGGGGTCCCCACCAAGGTCCCACTCGCACTATTCTGAAGTTTTCGCTAAGGGAGAGGGTGGCTGGTTGGAGGAAAGCTCTGTTGGAGTACTGCGCTTGGTCACCAGTCGAAGCTTGTCTGCCACCTGTTCCAACTTTTTGTCCCCCATAATTGGTGAGTCCATTTCCTAGGGGTAAGCAAAAAAACCAAAAAACCGAACTGAAAAATCGGTTAACCAAACCGATCGGTTTGGCTTCGGTTCAGTATTTTTAAAAATCCGAAGGTATCAGTTCGGTTTTGGTTAACCAAAATAAAAACTGGTGGTTTGTCAAACCCACCGGTATACATATATTCTATATTATATATTTTTTATATTTTTATTAATAAATATGCATTATAATATAAATATATATATTTATAATATATGTATGTTATTTATTAATTAAAATATAATATTATATATTTTTATAAATTTTTATTACATATATATATATATATATATATATATATATTTATAATATATGTTATAAAAATTGAAAAACTGAAAAACCAACAGTTAACCGACTAGTTTCAGTTCGGTTTCATTATCGGTTTTCCAAAAACCGATAGGACCGGTTCGGTCCTAAAAAAAGCCCCACGGTTTGGTTAACCGAACTGTAAGCACCCCTATCATTTCCCTTGTAGTAATGTCTTTGGGTCATTCTAAAGGTAGGTCCTTAAATTCCCGTTAGGTAAGAGGGGAAGCCTCATCGCTAGATAAGGAAGGCTCTTGGGCCGAGGCCTCATCATCTCATCAAGAGGTGAAGGAGGAAACCCCATCCAGTCATACCGAGCTAAGTGGAGAGCGTATAGTAGAGTTATATACAACGTATCAAATCCCTAGTGAGTTTGACTGTATTCAACCCGACCCAGGTCACTATCCATGGAGCCATAGTTGGGATGAGGTTTGTGTTTTTGAGAAGGCATTGGTCGTCGGCCTCCGTTTTCCCTTGCACCTCGGCCCTTATTCCCGATGTGCTTTCATTTTTTGGTGTTTCCTTAGATCAACTCCATCCCATCGCAGTTTGAATGCTTGTAGGATTAATTTCGCTATGTCATAACATAAACGTTCCCTTAGATATAGACATTTTCTTCGGGTTGTGTACTTAAGAAGGTCCCTAACGTGCCTCATTGTTTTTACCTACCCTTCTACCATAGTTACAAGCTACTGGTCTTCTTTTCCTCTAAGGTCAAAGGTTGGAAGAATAGGTACTTCTTCCTTTCTGATAGGACCGGCTGGAACATGGATACCGTATGGCAAAGGGACTGCTGGAAGGTTAACATAGAGTTTGATGAGGATATGCACCTTAAAGTTCAACGCCTCATTCGTTGGCGATTTCAAGTAGAAAACTTCTTAGCCGAGTATATGCTTATTCAGGCTGGCCTAAGCCATGTAGGTAGGTTGGCTGGCATGTTCTTTGCATTTGCTTTAGAATTTAATTTTAGCTCGGCTAATATTTTTTTCTATTATTCTAATATGGCGAGCATAGAGCCACTTTTAGCGGAAACGAAGAAAAAGACATCCAAGAAGAAGAAGAGGGTCGTCGATCGCCCATTGATGGAGGCACCTCAGCCAGTGCCGAGGTAAGGTCAATGACCTACACTCCTGATGTCGTCAACTCGAGGGAGGTGGCAACCCAATGAATGCTGAGCCCGAATAGGTCCCCACAAATCCTGTCGCCTCCTCATTCTAGGTCGGCCAAGAAGAGCGCCCCGCTGGCCCCTACACCTCGAACATACCCCATTTTGTCCCCAATGTTGATGTCTCTATACGCGACCACCTTACTGATCCCCTAGTAGCTCTTCGCATAGGGAGAGGTATCCTCCTTCCAAAAGACATGCAGTGCTATAGCGGTGTGGACCCTTTTGAGGTTGGTGCTAGGATGACTCGGTGCATCCTCCAGGTTTGTCTTTTTGCTCTCTGATGTTTCAGTTCTCTTATCTTGTTGTTTTTGTCCCGACTATTCTTTTCTTCTCTGGTAAGCGAACACTATGGGCCAAGTGCTACTGAACCATGTAACTTTGAATAGGAGAGAGAGGCGTGAAATGCAAGCGAGTATGAATGCCTTGCAAACTCGGATGTAGGGAATTCAGCTCAACGCTGAGGAGGATCGCTAGTGCTTTATCAGGTTAAGTGTCGACATGCAACGCGAGCTGGAGGAGGCCAAGGGGACCATTGCCACTCTGGATCGCCAATTAGAGGAACGACAGACTAAGTACACTGAAGACATCTGCCAGGCCGAGGCTGTAGTTGTCAAGTGTTTCCGTTTGTTGCTTGAGTACGCCTAGGAGCAGGTTGTTAACATTGTTCCCACTATGAAGAGAGGTTTCAAACATGGAGGCCGGTGAAGAAGAGGACGAAGGGGCAAACAATGTCGACAACAAGCTATAGGGTGGCAACGAAGATTAGTGGTTGAGGTAGTATGAGTTCTTCTTTTGCAGTTGTTGTTTCCCAGAGCCTGCGTGCTCCTGTCAAACTTTTCAAACCTATTCCTTGGAGCATGCACACTCCTATTAACATTGTTCCCACTATGAAGAGAGGTTTCAAATATGGGGGTTGGCAAAGAAGAGGGTGAAGGGGTAGACAATGTCAACGGTGAACTACAAGGTGGTGGTGATGATTAGTGGCCGAGGTAGTCAGAGTTCTTTTGTAGCTGTTGTTTCCTGGAGCCTGCGTGCTCCTGTCAGACTTTTCAAACTTGTTCCTTGGAGCCTGTGCGCTCTTATTTTATAGAGTTTTTCTTTTTACTTGTTCCACAATCTCAATGAAGTTTTATTCCAATATGTTGATGTCCCTTTTTGTACTTTTCAATTCCGCTGAGATATTGTGTTGTATAAACTATCTTTGGCTATAGAAGCGATTCGGCTTAGGGTCCCTAGAGCCAAAGTGGCGATTTGGGTTTCCCCTTTCATTTGGTCAAGCTGCTAAGAGGTCAGCCCGAGTGCCTTAGTGCTGAAAGCGATTTGGCATCCCTTAAGTTTCATTTGGTTGAGTTGTTGGGAGGTCAGCCTAAGTGCCTTAGTGCTAAAAGCAATTTGGCATCCCTTAAAGTTTCATTTGGTCAAGCTACTAGGAGGTCGGTCCGGGTGCCTTAGTGTAGAAAGCAATTTGGCATCCCTTAAGTTTCTTTTTGGCCGAGCTAATGGGAGGTCGGCCCGATTCACTGGAACGAATAGTTTCACTTTCATACTTAGTAAAATTTTCTAATTTAGCGGACATAGCTCGGAACTTCTAAACTCCTTCACAGGTAATACCTTCTCAAGTTGTTTATATTCCACACACGGGGTACCAACTTCCATTCTAGTGTTTTGAGCTCATATACGATTTCGCCGATTACTCTAAAGACTTTGTAAGGGCCTTCCCAGTTCAGACCTAGCTTTTCTACACCGGGCTCAGGTACTGTGACCTTCCTGAGTACTAGGTCGCTAACTCTAAATTGGCATCTCTTGACTTGGGCATTATAGTACCAAACTACTCATTGTTGGTATGGTGTGGTCCGAATATATGCCAAATCATGAACCTCTTCTACCAAGTCGAGATTAGCCCATAGGTCATCTTCGTTGGTCTCCTTGTCATATGTCTCAGAACGTAAAGTCAGCACTTCAATTTCAATTGGGATTATAGATTTTGTTATGTATGTTAAGTTGAAAGGCACCTCACCGGTCTCCATCTCAATAGTGGTTCGGAGGCCCATAAGACATTGGGCAGATCATCCACCCACAAACCTTTAGCTCAGGAGAGCCAAGCTTTAAGGCTGCAGAGTATTTCTTTATTCATCACTTTGGCTTGACCGTTTGCTTGGAGGGTCGATGACCGAGGTGAAATTCCACAGTATGCCCATCTCTGCACACCAATTTTGAAACTTGATATCTTCAAATTGCATATTGTTGTTTGAGATTAATACTTTAGGTAGTTTGAATCTACAAATGATGCTTCTCCATAAAAAATTCTGAACATTTCAAGTTGCGATAGATACCATCGGCTCGACCTTCACCCATTTTGTGAAATAATCAACGTCCACGACTAAGAACTTCCTCTACCTGATCGAGGGTGGAAAGGGACCAAGTATGTTAATCCCCTATTGTGCGAAAAGGCCACATGATAGTAAGATATATCAGGTCGGTTGTGGGTTAATGTAAAATATTGGCGTGCCACTAACACTTGTTGCACTTCTGCACTAGTTCAATTTCATCTGCTTTCAATGTAAGCCAATAGTTGCCTTGTTGTAGCACCTTTTGGGTAAGCGCCCTACCCCCCAAGTGTCCTCCGCAAAGACCTTCATGGATCTCCAGTAGCACTTGATCCGCTTCAACTCGGCGTAAGCAACGTAAGTAGGGGAGCATAAACGATCTTCTATTCAACTATTCACCTACAATCACGTAGCGAGCTACCTATCGCTCTACCCTTTGGGTTGCATTACACTCTTTTGATAGGGTCCCATGGCACAGATTGTCGATGAGTTGGGCGTACCTCTTCTACCACCCTTTCTATAGTTGGGCAAGGCGGGTCTTCTATGTAGACTATCCTTTTCATAGAGTCGATCGCATTGGCTAGTTTTGAGAGCATATCGACCTCCATGTTTTGTGATCTCAGAATCTGCTACATGTACCAAGAGTGGAAGTTGGGTAGAAGCTCTATTACATTGGCCAGGTAGGCTGACATAGTGGGCTCCCAAGCCTCATACTGTCCATTCACTTGGTTAAGGACCAATTGTGAGTCACTACACACTATCAGATGATTTTCCCCGACCTCCTTCACTAGTGATAGCCTGGCTATAAGTGCCTCATATTCAACTTCATTATTCGAAGCTCGGAATGCAAATCGGAGGGCGTACTCCAGCTTTACTTTGCTCGGCCCATAGAGGATCAACCCAGCCTTGCTTCCACTCTGTTTGGACGAGCCATCCACATGGAGGATCTAAGGCTCCTCATCCCAGGATGGGACTTCCTGGGTCAAGATAGGCACCACACTAGATGATGACTCCGAGGTGGCTGCTAGCTCAGCAACTTCAGGGATTGGTGAGCTGAACATACACTCAGCAACAAAATCTTCCAAGATATATGCATTTTTGTAAATATATTATTTATATTGCATTTTTGTTATATGTAGATAGATAGATAGATTTATAAATATATTATTTATATTGCATTTTTGTAAATTTGTTATATTATTTATTTTTTTATAAAAACATGTATATATGATGAAAATAGTTGAAAAGATACTTATTAAATTATTATATTTTATTTTTCTTGTAATAATTCATTAATTTTTTTAATTAAATCAAATCGGATCAGATCCAATATCTTATTTTCTCATCGGATTAAAATTCAAATCCATTTTGTAAGATTTGATTAGATTGGATTCAAATATACCCTAATTTGAATATGATTTGGTCCGTTTGCATCCTTATTGTAAGAGTTGGGTTTAGTTAGCACAACTATTTGTAGCTATGCCTTCCTTTTCTGTCTTATGAATAGTGAAAAGTCACCAATATTTGTTTAGGAAGGGGGTTGTGTCAAAGTGATCCACTTTCACCATATCTCTTTATTATGTTTCTGAATGTTGACGAGGAGTAATTTGGTCCTTCGAATTACATCACACCATGTGGCTTCCGAGTGACACCTTGGCATTGGGTAAGCAGATCACCTCAGCAAGTCAGCTAGTAACACCTTGCCTAGGGCCGACCTAAGGTACCTCAGCCTGGCAGACTTGAAAGTCCTACAAATGAGGGGCGACCTCCCTTAGGGACCGGCTGAGCCAAGACGGATATGATCAATAACCTATAAAGCATGCTCACTGACTTGTTACATAGATCCATTATCAAACCGAGTCCTTCAGAGTATTAATGCTTGACCGTTAGGATGGCCTACCCACATCACACGCATCAGGATCAATCGAACGGACCTCAACCCTCTGCGTAGATTACATAACCAATGTAAATACTCTCTCTCGGCTTTATGGAAATGGCTCTTCAGGAATCTAGGACCCATTACAAAAGGTCTCTAATCCCCCACACCTATATAAAGGCATTATTCCCCTCAGAGAAGGTACACGTGATTAAGCTTTCGCACTCTTTAATCTCCTTAGCATTCTAAAGAACTCTTCATTGACTTAAGCATCGGAGTGCCCACCCCGTGTAAAAACAACCCGGGCACTCTAACACCTTTCTCTTGCAAAACTACATAACTCGGCCAAAATTAGCTCAACCAAACTTGTTTTAGCTACCGACAAAGGAAATCTCCAACTCAACCTCCGAGTCACCTGCCAAGTGAGAGTTGCTAGACCACACACCATCAATTGGCACCATCTGTGGGAAATGCAAGGAAAAGCTAAGTTCTCACCTCTCAACACTTTTATAATAGCACCAATGGCTTCTTCAAGCAATCAACCAACCAACAACAATAACAACAACCAGATCATTGGAGGATAAGACCAACTCGGACTAATCCCAAATGTCCCCTCAATAGGTCAAATCAATGTACCATTAACTCTGCCAGGCATCCCTCCTACCCTGAACTCGGCTTTTCCACCATCTCAGGTGAACACGCCTCCTACGATTGAGCCCTCTGCGGCTCCTACTATAGTCGATGCGTGCCAGTTCTATGATTTGGTGCAATGCGTCGTTGCATGGGCTCGCAAATGAGGGATTGGGAAGATAAGTTTGTCACCCTAATAGGGGAAACAACAACAACAACAATAGCAAACTTAGCAACAGTACCAGCGAACACAATAACAGTGGTAACAACAACGCCAAAATGTTGAGCTAAACCCTAACTTGGCTCCTAATCAGGTTTCTAGTCAGGTCCCTAACCAGGTTCCCAACCAGGTTACTAACTAGGTTGTCAACCAAAACCTAAATCAGCCCTCGGAGGAAAGCCGAGCGGTCGCGTCCATCAGAACCAAAGTCGCCAGTTCATCCAAAGGATCTCAAAGGAGGTGTCGTAGACGTACTCACCATGCCTCAAAAAAGAGTCAGCTCGCCTCATTTGTGAGCGAGATGGACAAAAAAAATGAAAATAAGGAAGCCAGCCAAATAGGTAACTCATTTGGGCGACCAATATCTCGCACCTCACTACTGGCCATTGAGATATTCACAGCTTTGTAATCTAAAGACTTATGGGCCCCCAGCCTCGAATCTTACAATGGAACGAAAGACCCCATGGACCATGTTGATAGTTTCTAGACCTTAATGCAACTACACTGGACCAACGATGCGAGCTTGTGAATGGCTTCCTAATGACTCTCTAAGACACAACTTGGTTGTGGTACTCGGTATTGGCCCCTGGCTCCATAAAAAGTTGGGACTGGTTTGCCAACATATTCATCACTCACTTCGCCACCAGCAAAAGGTGTCCAAAATCTGTGATCTGCTTACTAAACGTCATGCAACAACCAAAATGAGAAGCTCTGCGAATACATTAAAAGATTCAATCGGGAATGTCTCCAAATCCCCAACCCCGACCCGGTGGTATAGCTCACCGCAACATTGAATAATGTCCTCCATCCTAACTTACACTAGGAGATCAAGCTGAAACTTCTATGGAGAAGTTCCTCACTGAAGCAGATAAGTTCACAAAGGTGGAAGAGGCACTAGGATCCCGGTTAGATATGTCTAGGAAGAGGAAGTAAGCAGAAGAGGAAGCATGAAGCAACAAACAATGGCGAAGGAGTAAGTCGCCAATGAGAAGTCGATCACCCTGTAGCAGGCGAAGCAAGTCACTGAGAAGAAAGAGCAAGTCCCCCTACCGAAGTTCAGGATTAGGCCGACGATCCAAAACCCCACCTGTACAGAAACCCAAATAAATATTGTCACTTCCACCGTGACATAGGTCACGATACTAAAAACTGTAGAAACCTAAAAGACAAGATTAAGGAGTTGATCCATCACGGGTATTTGAAATAATTTATCAAAAGAGAAGAAACAGGTCGACTTGTTGAGCAACGTAGAGAGGCACCATAGACAAGTAGGGAGCAGGAAAGAAACTAGCCTCCCCGAGACCCACAGCTAGCAAAGTGGCCCATTTGTGGAATCATTAACATGATCATGGGAGGTTCAATTGTAGTAGGGTGCACAACTTCAACAGGTAGAAGCTCAGACCGAGATATTGAACATGATAGTGATAACCCACCGAAGAACCCTCACAAAGAAGAAGTGATATACTTCACACAAGACACTCACAGCATACAGTACCTACATGATGACATCCTGTGGTGAAATTAATAATAAAAGATTTTGAAGTGAAAAGAATTCTTGTAAACTCAGGGAGCTCACCCAATATTATCTTCTAGGAAGCATTCCAGCTGGATGGAGCTTGATAAGAAGGATCTATAGCCAGTCGACGTGCCCTTGGTTGGCTTCAGTGGGGAGGTAGTCCAACCCTAGGTCGGGTGAGAGTTCCAGTTGTAGTGGGCTCGACCCCTGACTCGTTTCGGTTTGATCACGATTTCCTTGTGGTTACGACCCCCTCACCATATAATGCCATCTTAGGTCGACCTATCCTGCACACCCTCCGAGCGGTAGTGTCAACCTACCATATAGTAGTAAAATTCCCAACAACTAAAGGCATCATGGTTATGCGAGGCCACCAACTTAAGTCTCGCAAATGCTATGTAGACGTGCTAAGTGCTAAAGGCTAAAGGAAAAATAGCCATCGACATCGACTTGGAGCCACCCCCAGAGAACATCAACGAGCAAGCTCGACCAATGGAAGATATTGTCCTAGTGCCAGTCTTAGAGGCCAAGCCAAAGAAGACAGTACAAATAGGAGCTCGCCTCACTGAACCAATGCGCTTCAATTTGGTAAGTTTTTTACTTAATAATCTAGATGTTTTTGCTTGGTTAGCAATAGAAATGCCTGGCATAGACTCCTCATTAGTAACTCATAAATTAAATGTTGACCCCTTAATCAGACTAGTCTAGCAGAGGAAAAGGAACCTCGCCCCGGAAAGATGGAAGATAGTAAACGAGGAAGTAGAGAATCTCCTTATAGCAGACTTCATTAGAGAAGTCCAATATCTGAGCTGGATTGCAAACCCAATACTCATGAAAAAAGCCAATGGCAAGTGGTGCATGTGTATTGATTACGCAAACCCTAATAGAGCCTGCCCAAAGAATTGCTTCCCACTTCCAAGAATCGATCACCTAGTAGATGTGACCTCAGGGTTTGAGCTATTAAGTTTCATGGATGCATACTCCAGCTACAACCAGATCTTGACGGACCTGATCGACGAAGAAAAAATCGCTTTGTAACAGAGATGGGCTTGTACTATTATAATGTCATGCCCTTTGGACTAAAAAACGTTGGGGCGACCTTCTAGTGTCTTGCAAACAATATTTTTTCAAACTTAATTAGAAATAAAGTTGAGTGTTACGTAGATGATATGATTGTAAAAACTGAGTTTTCAAATTCTATAATTGCCGACCTAGATTGTGATTTTAACATCTTAAGGAAGTATAGCATGAAACTCAACCCGAACAAATGTGTCTTTGGTGTCACATCAAGCAGGTTCCTCAGATACATAGTTTGTCAATGTGGCATCGAGGCCAACCCCGATAAAATCCAGGTAATCTTAGACATTCAACCTCCCAAGTTAGTCAAAGAAGTACAAAAGTTAACTAACCGAATAGCCGCCCTGAATCGATTTATGTCTAAGTCGATTGGGCGATGTCTCCCATTTTTTAAATTCATAAAAAAGAACCAAGATTTTGAATGGACTAAAGAATGTCAAATCGCCTTTGATGAGCTAAAAATGTATCTCAATTCGCCACCTTTGTTGACTAAACCCAAGCCCAAGGACGAGCTTAAACTCTACCTCTCTGCGAGTGATGAGGTAGTCAGCTCGGTCCTTATTAGGGAAGTAGAAAAAGTACAACGTCCAATTTATTATGTAGGTAAAGTATTGCACGCTACTGAGACTAAGTGCCCAAACATTGAGAAACTGGCCTTCGTGTTAGTGTTAGTAGCCGAAAAGCTAAGACCTTACTTTTAAGTCCACACCATTATAGTCTTAACTGTCCAACCTCTAAGACAAATCCTCCAAAAGATTGAGGTCTCGGGGTTACTTGCAAAATGGGCAATTGAGCTCAGTGAATACGACATCCAATTTGAGTCATGGCCAGTAATCAAAGCGCATGTCTTAGCAAATTTTGTTGTCGAGTATACGTTCAACTTGCCGACCCTTGAAATTGCCGAGCTAGCAACCACCTCGGAGGAATCAACCAGTGCGGTGCCTATCCCAACCCGGTAAATCCTGCCTTAGGATGAGTAGCCCTAGATCCTCCATGTGGATTGCTCATCCAACTATAGGGGATGCATCCTATTTGCAAGTAATTTAGAAAAAAAATGTAAATTACATTGCATAGGCATATGCTAATAAGACAAAAATCCATGATAGATTTAGGATGAGGCTTGCACCTTGGGAATCAAAACTACATTTGTTTTTGTAATAATTAGTTTCAATGGTGACCATTCCATTTGATTTGTGAGAAGGGAAAATACGGAATATCCTTTGCTTCCCATGTTTTGGTTTATGGAATGTCGTGAGATGGGATGGAAAAAGGTGGGACTATAGATTCCAATTATTGGAATGTGGAGTCACACCATTTTGGTGAGAAACAAGTGGGAATGCAAGGGGAAACTTGTTTAACAAAAAATAAAAATAAAAATCAACACCTTCCTTGTAATAAGAGTTAATACTGGATCCATGACCCATAAACAAAGTATTAATT